>NC_140966.1:106174809-106279809 GCF_056783735.1 Eptatretus burgeri | reverse complement strand
CAGATTTGGTAATGGAAATGTTGTGGAAAAAATCGTGAGGTGAATGGTGAATTTGGATCGGTAAACGCATGGGGTGGAAACAGATCACGTGGTTACGGCAGAAGCACGTGGCTCTGGGAGGTGTTTTGTCAAAAGTGAATTAATTCATTTTAAATAAGGATTGTGTAACATTCGGAAAAAGGAAGGTTGAAGTAAAATCGTGGAAGTGTGTGGTCAATTTGGAACTGCAAACACAGAGTGAAGCTGCTGGGTCGATGAAAAGTACCAGGAAGAGTCGAGAGAAACACGTGGTTACAGGAGGTGTATAGATCGAAAGGATACAAGAAAGGTCATTGATTTTTGAAGAATCGGTAAGATTCGGGAATGGAAGATTGGAGGAAGAAATTGTGAAGGTTATGGCGAGAGAGGGTCAGCTCAGTAGAATAAAGATGGTGTGCCGACAGGAGGAGGAAGAAGAATAAGAGGAAGAGGAAGAAGAAGAAGGATCAGGCATCGTGAGTAAGCAAGGAGAAAGGTATTTTTAGTTTGTTTGTTTGTGGATTTAATACAAGAAACAGAGTGTTTAGTTGGGAGGGATGGGGGGGAGAGGGGACATTGGGAAAGTGGGGAAAATATGAATTTAAGGTAATCGGGAGAGAATACAAATAAACATGATCTTACACCGAGAGGGGAAGGATGGGTTGGCCTCAAGGAACCCGGAAAGACAAGGTCGATAAAAACTCACAAAATAGCACGATTTTTGAAACAAAACCGAACTAGGAACACAGAAACATGTGGGTGAGAAAATAAACAGTTAAAATGGGACATATAACCACCGGAAACTTAACTTTGAGAAAGTCGGCAGAGAGCTCTGAGAGACCTGCCGACGCTCCAAACCCAGAACCCGAAGTGACTAGAACTTGTTCACTATAATTCGACAAAATCAAGCAAATTTGTGAAAAACTCGATATACATACCTTTATTTGGGAATGACTGCATTTATCTTGAGATTCTGGAAAATCCTTGTTCACATTTTCACCCTCCTTGAAAAACGTGTTTACACTTGCATCTGATTTCAAGGTATCGGTGGAAAATACTCCAAGATTGTTCTCTCCAATCAAAAGGTACACCATACCATTCAAAATAATAACTGCATTGTCTTGAAAGTTGTGCACATCTGGCAAAATGGTGGGAGCAGAAGCTAAAACTTGCGAGGTCATAACAGCTGATGGACTTCTGTTGTTTGAAGAATTTGTGTGCACTTTATTTAGCATAGCAGGAGTGCTCTTTTGGACTGAAGAAAGGTCATTTTCAGCTTTGATACTTCCAGAATGTAGGTATTCAACATTCAATAGTGAACTTTTCATCGTCGTCTGGATTACATCAACAATCTTACGCATCAAGTTTTGCGAAGTCCCAGAATCAATCCTCTTGTAAAAGTTGCACATCCTTTCCCCAAATGCATCAACAGACTCCCTTTTCTGAGTCTGATGCATTTTGTCATCTTCATTTTGTTTACAAACAAGCTCATTTTTAAAGGAGGAAGAACCAGGCAGTAATGATGTTGAGGCCACTTTGCTTCCTTGTGTGCTAGCTTCATAATGCAAACAATTCTGAGGATGGATGAAGACAGGACTGATATAAAAATAAGAATTGTCATCTTTCTGAAATCTACCTTCAACAGAAGCATTTTGCTTCTTGCATTTTTGAATCTGCTCTTGGATATTGAGTGGTAGAGCACTTAAAGATAAGTTCTTCACTTTCACACAGTCAGGAATCTCTAGTACATGTCCAGTGTGGAATACTGGGTTGATAACAAATATTGTTTTCACCTTTTCAGTCAATCCAATAATCAAAACATAATGGCTCATCTTCACATGATGAGTTTCAGATCCAACACATTCATCTGCATGCTCTTTTTCTTTCAGCAAAGGTTTCATTTTCGAAATTACATCTTCACCACAATTTTCTTTGTTTACTTGCATGTTCAAGACAGTACTTTCAGGAGGAGGCAAGCAAGTGTACATGTGATCCAATTCTATTACACTTGATACTTGGGGTTTGTAACGTCCATAGTGATGTTCTTCAAAAATGGTGCCAAGGTTCATCACCTGTCCATCAGTTCGAGATGCAGAACAAGATGTCATACTTGGTGCAAAACAAAAAAGGAAAAACCAGCACTCAATGAATCTATCCAAATTGGGCACCTCCGCAGCAAATCCTACAGGATAAATATTAATCTTCAATTCCTCTTCGGATGTTCACGCTGGGCGCTTTTCTTAAAACAAAAAATATCATTTAATCTTCTGCCATTTTCCTCCTCGTCTTAAACCCTAAATTGAAAAAAAAACAAAAAAAAAATAAAAAATACAATTGGCAACATAAACATGAAAAACGAGACAGTTCATAGAACACCTTACCTTGCCCAATCTACACTCTGGGGCAAAAATATAAAAATAAGAGCCAACTTGTTTTTTTCAAATTTGGAGCCATAGATGTGCAGTACATATTCCAGTTTAAATTGATTACTCATGTTACAGTAGCTACAGTCATGGCCAAAAATATTGGCACCCTTGCATTTTTTTCAAATATCACAATTTTCTTGAAAAATAATTTGATATTGACAAAAGTATTTGATCTCCACAATTCTATAATTCACTGTTAATATTTCAAAACCTTTGTTTTTGATTCAGAACTTAAAATATCCATTTAAATAAGAAAATAAAAATAAATGGCATGGACAAAATTATTGATACCTGATGTCGCACCTCGATGGCCATAATGTACGTACTTATCGGCTGGATTGCTCACGCAATCCACAGAGTCTGACAACACGCCATGTTTCAATACTGGGTCAACTCGAAGGCCTCTTTTTATTGCGCATGCGTGAGGCCTTTGCATACTACCAGGGAGTTGCTAATCACAGAATAAACATACATTGACACTGTAGGGTTACATAACTTATAATCTACACACACACACACACACACACACACACACACACACACACACACACACACACACACACACACACACACACACACACACACACACACACACACACACACACACACACACACACACACACACTTAATATTTGGGAGCACAGCCTTTGGAAAAAATAACTGCAGTCAAGCCATGAATGAGCCAAAATAACTGCAGTCAAGCCGAAAGCCATGAATGAGCTTCCCACACCTCTCTACTGGCAGTTTGTCCCACTCTTCTTGTGCAAACTGCTCCAGTTCTCCCAGCTTTGAAGGGTGCCTTCTCCCAACTGCTGTTTTCAGATCTCCCCACAGGTGTTCAATGGGATTTAGATCTGGACTCATTGCTGTCCACTTCAGAACAGTCCAGTGTTTTGCCTTGAACCATTCCTGGGTCTTTTTAAAGTGTATTTAGTGTCATTGTCCTGCTGCAAGTCCCATGACCTTCGACAGAGACCCAGCTTTCTGACACTGTGTTGAACATTGCGCTCCAAAATGTCTTGGTAATCTCCCGATTTCATGATGCCAGGCACACATTCAAGACATCCAGTGCCAGAGGCAGCACAGCAACCCCAAAACATCACTGAACCTCCTCCATGTTTGACTGTGGGGAAGGTGTTCTTTTCTTTGAAGACTTCATTTTGTTTTCTGTAAACAGAGATGATTTACTTTTCCAAAAAGCTCTAATTTGGTCTCATCTGTCCATAGGACATTCTCCCAGAATAGTGGGGCAGATAACAGCAATTTTTGAGAGGAATCGTGCAAATGATGATACAAGCATCAAATTTGGCACATTTGTTCTCCAGGGGATTCTAATCAAATCTGCCTGTTTGGCCATTTGAAAAAAAAAAAACTTCAAAAAAGTCAAGATCACGAATCAATGTTGGATGCTGGCTGAGATTGGTGAATGTTTCAGAAACATTATCAAAGACGTTCAAAGTCAGCCATGCAGTTTTTTTCCCTTTACCGCGGAAGGCAGACACGACGTCACATCCAGTGAAGCATGGAAGTATGGGATCCCTCGAGCTTTTTCAGGCCCGATTGCAGAAACTACCTCATGGACTGGAATCCATCGTGCCTTGGCTCCTTGGCCAAAGGTAATCCACATATTCTCAAGACCTAGTTCCTGTAAGGATGGCAGTTCAGATATTGCTATGACGAGTACGTCAGTGTCATTAGCCTTAATGATAATGGACTTGCTACCATCTGTCGTTGCATCCCTGGTGTGTACAAATATTCGAGTGTCAGGTTCTTCATGACAACATGGAGACACAGCATCCAGTGACTTCCTTGTGTTGCGAATGGAATCTTCTCCTTTTGTGACAATGACTGTGCTTGTCGTCTGTGCTTCACAGATCTTTTCCACAAGGAAGTGAAACAGTTCAGTCTTGTTGCTGTCATCTCAAAGAAAGCTTCTCCAGTTAATTGGGGTCTTACTGGTTCCTGTCACTCTTCTTATGATTCCTTGCCCCTTTTCGACCTTGCCTCAGACTTCAGACTTGACTTCTTGTACACATCAAACACTACGTCCACCCTCTCGTACCTGGCACCATAGGATTCCACCTTTGGGATGATGTCTTCTTTAGCATAGTCATCAAATATCTTTGAAGTGCGTGGAGGTAGGGCATTGATAAGTGCTGAGCCATCAATGATGCCTGCATCTCCCCTTGGTTCTCTGTCTGGGATGTTGACTTGCGCTTCAAGAATTTCAGCCAGCTGTGACTACAAATTTTTTTGAATTTTTTTTTTTTTTTCAAATTTTTCAAAATTTGGATTTTCAAATGGCCAATCGGGCAGATTTGATCAGAAAGCCCTGCAGAACAGAAATGCCAAATTTGATGCTTGTATTATAATTTGCACGATTTTTCTACTATCTACTACACTAGAAGGACTTTGGCTTGTTCAGGTGTGCTTTGGCAAACTCCAGTCAGGCTTTCTTATGTGTCTCTCTCTGTCTGTGTCTGTGTCTCTGTCTATGTGTGTCTCTCTCTGTGTTTCTCTCTCCCTGTGTGTCCTTTTTGCTCTATGTGTGTCTGTGTCTGTCTGTCTGTCTGTCTGTCTGTGCCTCTCTCTGTGTCTGTCTGTGCCTCTGTGTCTGTGTGTTAGGGTGTTTCACAAAATTTATTTTCACAAAATTTTGCCAGATTGCTTTTTGTCTTGTTCCAATTGGCAATGTAAGCATCTGTACCAAAAATGGAGTCAATTGCTGCACATTGAGGGGTGGCACACTTTTTCACAATGTTGACGTTTTTTTCTATTTTCAGGAATAATGGCATCAAGAAAGAAATGTAACTTGCTCGAGAAGACCCTTCTACCTTCCATTTTAGGAGCTCGCCTTCCCTCAAAGGAGCAAGTGCTACTCCACCTCCTCTATCATATTGAAGAGGGGAAGGCATTATCAAAGGCCACAACAGCAACAATGGATGAAGTAAAGAAGATATGGGAGAGAGCCAGTTTACCGACAATGACGGATGCCAATCTTCGAAAAAAGATCAAGAAGCTGTATGCGGAGTACAAGAAACTAATAAAAGAGAAAAACAGAGAGACGGATGGAGCTCTTTTACGTCGTGAAACTTGGCTAGGGGATCTTCAGGACCTCTTCGATATTGCTGCAGCAAACATATTCGACCTGAAGATCCCCGAAGAAGACAAAGAATTTCTAAGGCGCCAAAGAGAAGACCGGATGTCATGCTCTTTTGGATGTGTAGACAAGGTTCAGCAAGGGAAGGATAAGAGAAAGAGGGCAAGAGAAGCTGAGAGAAACGCAAGAGCTGAATACAGTGCAGAAACAATGGCAAAACAGAAGTGTATCCGAGGTACTCACACGCTATCTCGATTGAGGGAAGAAGTTGGACAAGATTCATCAACAGCCTCTGAAGATGGTTCAGACGAAGAGTTCGCTTACAGGGCAACGCCTGCCAAGCCCAGCCATATCTCACATGCAGGATTAAAGAAGCGAGGCTCATCTGAAGTACTTGTTGCTTCATTGACAACAACATGGGACAGAGAGGGTCTATCCAATCGTCAGGCTGCTGCATCCTTCATAGTGACAGCAAAGAGCTTGGGACATGATGTTAGCAATTACTCAGTAAGTTCCGCAACTGTCCATAGAGCTGAGGTTGAGCAATAAAAATTGTGAAAAAGTGTGCCACCCTTTACTGGTGTCCTATTGGCTCAATTTTTGGTACAGATGTTCAAAATGTCAATAGGAACAAGGGAAAATGCGATCTGGAAAAATTTGGAAAACTTTTACTGAAACGATTATATTGTGAACCACCCGTGTGTGTGTGTGTGTGTGTGTGTGTGTGTGTGTGTGTGTGTGTGTGTGTGTGTGTGTGTGTGTGTGTGTGTGTGTGTGTGTCTGCGTCTGTGTCTGTCACAGCAGTGGAGTCCTCCTGGGTTTCCTACCACAGAACCCTCTTTCATTGAATTGGTGACGGGTGAGTTGAAACTGTCGTATCTTGTGTCTGCAGGTGAGCTTGAACCTGTTTCGCAGTTGATCGAGGTTCTTTCTGCACCATTCGAACAATCCTTTACTGTAATCTTCGATCAAGTTTTCTCTTGCATTCCCGTCCAGGGTGGTTGGCTACAGTGCCATGGGCCTTAAACTTCCTGATAACATTATATACGGTGGAGACAGGACCATCATGGTCTCTGGAGATGGACTTGTAGCCTTGAGATTGTCCATGCTTGGCTACAATCTTGTGTCTCACCTCCTCAGGCAATTCTCTGGTTTTCTTTATTTTTGCCATGCTCATTGGGATACACACAGTGACACAAAACAGCAGAATGACTCCTTTTCTCTTTTCAAACTGGTTGAATGAGTGATTTTTATATTGCAGGCAACTGCAACTCACCACAGGTGAGTTAAATTTCAAAGCAAAGGAGAATCATATGCTTGAAACCGAATTATTTCAACTTATAAAAATTATTTCTACTTCAACTTTGAAAAGGCGCCAATAATATTGTTGCGGTTTCCCGCCGGCACGTCGCTACGAGCACGATAGACGGGTCAATATACAACCAGAACAGCCGTACCCCCAAAAAATTGCAAAGTTTTGTTTTATAGCATTTCCTTATATTTTAAGACTTACTTAGGAACATATAATATCAAAAGTTGGACAGAAATGGACCATGGGAAAGTAAAAATATTTGACATGATAAAAATGTCACAAAACCATGCACGATTCACTACGTCGAAAATGAACCACTATGCAGATTATTCCATAGTATGTTTCCTCGTAATATATATCTTACATAAATATCTCGGTTTCAGGGGCGGAGAATGCTCTGATGGCATTCAATGTATATGGCCAATGTAAATTGACTGCATGCTTCTAAAAGATCTCATTTTTGTATTTTCAGAGATAGAAAATGAACTCTTTATATGGTAAAGAGACCTTCCCTTTATGCCAAAGGGGATTGGACTGTGAGGAAACAGTATTAGTTCGTGAGAAAGGAGCAGAAGGCATCAACCGTGCAAGTGCCGAAAGGGGTGTTGACATCAGAATTCTAGCTGGTACCAGTGTTCACAAATCATGCCGAGTGAATCACATAAACAAAAAGGACATTGCTTTCACCAAGAAGGATCATGTGGAATCAGGTCCATCAATCAAGAGGAGTGCTCGCATTTCCCTGGGACCATATGACAGTAAAACACATTGCCTTTTCTGCAGCACTGAAGTTAAGAAAAAGGACCCAAATGCACCTTGGATACAGTTGCATCACATGGGGATACATACCCAACTACTGCAGACCTAAGCCTTACTGCTTCATTGGGGTATGTCCCAGCTAGCCTGCGATTCTTGCTGCAGCATCTTTTGGTTGGGAAAGATACATCTAGGGAGGTTGCTGGTATTGGACAAGCAGTCATCCAAGCAGTGCGTCCAAGGGCTGTAATTGCACCATTGCAGCTTGGTCTTGCAGTGCAAATGCATCACTTGTATAGGTTTCGTTTCTTGATGGATAGTCTATCAACCTTTGGCTTTTCGTCATCTTATTCCGAAGTGCAATGGTTTGAAGTAAATGCAGCCTCTTCTCTTGCTCCGGATGTGTTTGGAGGTGACACCGACATTCTTGATACATCCTTGTTATTTGCTGGAGACAATGTGGATCACAACATCATAACGTTGGATGAAAAGGGTACCTTTCATGGGATGGGCATGATAGCAGCTATTACACCAGGGCGGCAATCTAGCCACATCATATCTAGAAAGAAAATGTCTGACAGGAAGCTCGTCGAACTGAGGAAGATCAATATAATAGATTACCGCAATGCAGAACACATCAACCGCAACCTCAAATTTCAGCCCCTCCCTTTGTTATCAATTTGTGATCGCACAATTGACATATTATGGGAGATGTCATTTTGCTTCGAAAAGAGTGCACCAAATTGGCAAGGCATGATGCACTTTCTGCATGAGGAGTGTGATCACCCAGGGAAAGCCTCAATACAGTTTCTCCCAATGATTGATATGAACCCAGGTGACAAAACCTGCATCTTGTCAACTCTTGATTACCTGAGCAAACTTGCATCAAAACACAACATGCCAGCAATCATCACATTTGACCAACCGCTGTTTTGGAAGGCCTCTGAGATAGTGAATGCTCTTCCTGCTGATAACCCAATCCATAATGCAGTGCTACTGCTTGGGAGCTTCCACACATTAATGAATTTGTTGGGTGCCATTAGAAGTTTGATGGATGAAAGTGGACTGAAAGAGATCCTGGAAACAGTGTATGGTCAAAATGCTGTTGTGCACATGCTGAGTGGGAAGGCGGTGCAACGTGCTTTTCGTGGCCATTTGCTTGTGGATCAGTGTCTTACACGTCAGGTTGTTGGCAAGATTGTGGAAGTTGACTCTGGGTTTCAAGAACAAGTGGCAGAACTGGAGCGACTGTACATTTCCCTGGAGACTGTCGAAAGTGACACTATAGAGTCTGTGTTGCAATCAGAGTGCATTCATTTCATTGACAATAGATTGAATCAGGAAAGGAATAAACTTGCAAAAGACTCGAAAACCAGTGCACTTTGGATCAGCTACCAGCGTATGTTGGGAATTGCAAGGGCACTTGTGGCAGCTGATCGGACGGGGTCCTGGGAGATGCATCTCCAAGCCATATCAGCTTGCTTGCCGATATTTGCAGCTGCTGGCCATCCCAATTACCTGAAGTCAGCTCGACTCTATCTCGAGAAGATGCTTGTGTTAGAGGATGACAACCCTGAGGTTCATCAGAAGTTCCAATCTGGTTATCATGTAATCCGGCGCAGTGACCAATAATGGGCTGGCCTAGGCTCTGATCTTGTGATAGAACAGACATTAATGCGCTCACTGAAAAGTCAAGGGGAGTTGACTCGAGGAAGTGGGATGTCAGAGCACCAGAGAGCAGTTTGGACTCTGTCTTCAACCATATCGTCCTCCTACAACCTTGCTATGCAAGAACTGACCTCGAGTAGCTACTCAACAAGTGAACAACATAAGGAGTTGACAACATCCAGGGTGAGTCGAGATGAAGCTGATTGTGGCAAAGTTGCCGAAAAACTGGACAGCTTCACACCATTTTCTGATGACAAGTCATCGCGCAATATCATCACAGGGGTTACTGCAAATGAGGATGTCAATGTTCATGACCTATTCAAAGTAGGTAGTGACATTGTCAAGAAGATGGATGATCACCCAGCTTACTCCTATTCACACAAAAGGAGTTCTAAAGTCAAGACACTTGCATCCAGCAGGGCAGTCAAAGTTGCTGAGGACCGCACAATAGATCCAGCGTTACTATTCCAGAGGTTCTTCGTCGTGTCACAGACGGGAGATCTCCAGATAGGTGAAGTGATGAAATATGAACTCTGCCCATACCCAATGTCTCTTTTTGAGGCAAAAAACATCCTGCGCCAGCCAGATAAACCACAGTTGGCGGAGGCAATAAGGAATTGTGCTACAACCAAATCTGACAATGCTGTCAACCAGACAGTTCCAGGAACAGATCATGATGTTCTTGACGGGGGATCACTTATTCACCGCTTAAAGTGGACAGAGGGATTCACCTGCAGTTCCATTGCAGATGAATATGCCTCATTTAGAGTCAGACACTATGGCAAAGCTACTGTTGTGTTTGATGGTTATGAGGCTGGGCCAAGCACAAAGGACTGTTCTCATCAACGTCGGAATAGAAACAAGAATGCCACCAAGGTTAACATTACGGAGTCAACAAAATTTGTTGGGAAAAAGGAGGACTTTCTGTCGAATGAGTCAAACAAGCAGGCAATGATACTGTTGATTATAGAGGTGTTGCGCAAGGAAGGCTGTGAGGTGATCCAAGCAGAGGGAGATGCTGATGTTGAGATTGCAAAAGCGGCCGTCGCAAATGCGGCTTCCAGATCTACAACCCTCATTGGAGAAGATACAGATCTCCTTCTCCTCCTGCTGAGACAAACTGCATTGAACTCTATTTCCGTTCTGACAAGGCAAAATCAAATGTCTACAATATCAAAGTCCTTCAGCAGATACTTGGAAATGCAGCCTGCAGAGATATATTGTTCATTCATGCATTAACTGGCTGTGACGCAACGTCTCGTGTCTTTGGGATTGGAAAGAAGTCAGGGTTTCAAAGAATCATCAAGAAAGAAAAGGAACTGATAGACAGCTCAAGGGTGTTCTGTAAACCACAGCAGAGTCAGGATGTTATTGAAACTGCAGGCTGCAGAGCAATGGTGGCATTGTTTAAAGCAAATCAGAACGACTCATTGGCATCGATCAGATACAACATTCTCTGCAAAAAGGTTGCAAGGGCTAAGGCATTTGTCACTCCTGAAAGACTGCCCCCGACATCCGCTGCCTGCAAGTTTCATTCTCTGCGGACCTATTACCAGGTAATGGAATGGATGGGCCTTTGTTGTGGAATGGAGCCAACAGAGTGGGGATGGAAGGTAGAAGGAGGAAAACTTGTTCCAGTGATGACAGACAAAAGCCCTGCTCCAGACATACTACTTCAGATGATTCACTGCAACTGTTCAGGGGGGTGCAAAACACTAAGGTGTTCATGTAGGAAGCATGGATTAGAATGCACCAGTGCATGTGGACATTGCCAGGACAGCAATTGTGACAATATGAGTGTTGAACCAGAGATAGAGGAGGAGGAGGAGGAGGAGGAGGAGGAGGAGGAGGATGATGAAACTGGAATCTAAGACTAGAAGGCATATGGTACTTACACATGTGTCAAAATTGTCCAATTTTTTATATGTTGCTTTCCATGTCATAGACTGGCAGAAACAATCAAAGAACATATATTTGTGCAAATATTTACTTTAAATTGCGAATGGTCTCAGGATTAGCACTGCATAAACTACCAGCAATGATCATAATACAAATATTGGTGCAAAATTAACTTTAAATTGTTAGTGGTCTGATGATCAAATTTTTTTTTTGTTTTTTTTTAATATAAAAAATAAACCGATCCATATAAAGGATCAGTCAATTTTTTGACGTTTTATCTGCCGGCAGCCATCTTGTTTTCTGACGTCACTGAGGGACTTTCCCATGCGTCAAAATTGTCCAACTTTTAAAATGTTGTCTTCCACGTCATAAACTACTAGAAATAAGCATAAAACAAAAATTTGCAATTTTTTGGGGGTCAGGCAGTATATTGACCCGTCTTCGACCCTCAATGGAACAGTGGGGGGCCGCCTCGGCTCGATCGCCCAGAATTACCAGATCGTCGCCAGGTAAGTCCGAGGTCAACGGGTCCTTGTACAAGAACCGAAATACGCCAAAGGGCAGACCAAGTGGGGTAGGGTCAATTGCCAACTTCAATTTACCTAAATACCCACGTGATCCAACTACCGGGGTATTTCACCCTCGACGGAACGCGTACGGAACAAGCCGCTTAAGTGAGCCTGTCCGGTGCACGATTCCGAGCGGCTTAATCGCTGAGAACCGTCGGTCCGATTGTCCCCTTACGGCAAACCAACGGCCTTCTAACTCCCAACACACGACATGCTCAGTCAATGAAAGAATTGGACGCGACCAGCTGAAAACATTTAAACAATTGGGTTTATTTTAAACAGTAATGGGAGAAATAGGGAACACAAAGAGCAGAACTAAACCAAATACAATAAATGCAATGCAATCATTTACAGCACACAAAGCACTTAACAGTTCTCTACTTGTTAGATGGGCCCACGGACACACACACCCAAGAAATGGTGGCTGATGCCTTTATTACGGACTTCAGCTCAGAAGGACAGATGAGCTGAAACCCAGAAGCTATCTCGAACCTCTCCACCTCGTGTGGTCTTCAAGCTGCTCGGACCCGGGCTCCAGCGAGAGCGAGCTGGATCCAATCGCTGTGAGCCGCGATCCTTCCCGAGCTTCAGCGAATACCCTCGCGCTTCTGAACACGTGCTGGTGAGACGAGGCGCCAATCCTTCCCGTCGATGCGTCGCTTCCCCGAAGAACCACCTGCAAGATGAGGCCAATGAGTCGCACCAAGCCGGGAACCAAGCAGAGAACAAAGAACTCCACGAACCAAGAAGAGCAAGTCGAACCGGACGACGAAGTAGAGCACAAAACACGCGCGACTCTCGCAACTGGCGCTCATCTCTCGATGAACAACAACCAACAAGCTCGAGCCGAGCAACCAGCTCAACTCTCTTCCGATGAACCAAGCACAAAAAGTGAACCACCTCTCTTCCGAACAAAGCCAGAGCCTAAAAAGCAAACCGAGCCAAGCAGAACCAAAAAACCTTTCTCTTCAGCCAAACAGAGGATCCCTTCCTTATCCCTCTCCGCCCCTCCCCCGCTCCCGGCGTGACTCATCCCCTCGTGCCCGCACAACCCCGGGCGGGAGGGAGTTGTTTACGTCATGAATCACGGGACGGGAGGGTTCTTCTTCCTCTTCCCAGAAGAGGGGGAGGGTCGGCTTCCTTTGTGTTGTGATCGCTCCCCAACTATTAAATTGAATCACAGCGCATTTAATCGATTTCTGCCCATTAAACAATGGAAGGTGAGCTATCTATGGAACATGCACTTATCGACATAACTGAGCTGAAGGAACCTGAATGTTGTGTGCGATCGACTTCCAAATTCGTAACACAATCCCCTCCCCTTTTTACAGACTCATCCCGAGTCGTCAAATTTTCGTGTGACCAGCATGTGTAAGTTTTCCCCTGGTACACTTTACCTTCGGATCCCTGAGTGCGACATTTCTTTATACGTGTCCCAAAAATAAATCACCTAATGTGCTGTGTAACTAACTAAACAAACTCTCACAGACTCATTCGGACAACTTAACTAAAATTGCCGGCACTAAGACAAACATGCAGCTGAGGTTCCACGTATTCACAATTTTTACTTAACTTATCCATTGCATTAACCATGGCCCAAGACCTGTGATCTGTGAAAGGGAAAAGTCATTGGTGCGGGGGAATGGATGCAGATGGTAGCAAAAACAAATGAACATGATGGATGCACGCACGGGCTGCTCAATGCAGTCCCCATGTGTGGCTGCCTGAAAGGCAGTCCTTGCAAAACTGGATGATCCTGGCGCACATGGTGATGGATGGACACGGGGGCAAACGCAAACAAGGGCAGCAGGCATGGGGTCATGGCAGAGGCAGGCAAACGAGGCATAGCAAGGCAAGCCCATGCAGAACAGGCGGCTGCAGCACAACAGGCCGGCAGGTGAAGCTGGCCGGCCTCTGTTGTGGTTCCATCAGGTCTGGAGGGAGTGAAGTGGTGCCGGCCGCACTGAGGGCGGGCTTGGACCGGGACTACTGTCTCCCCCCACTCTATCGCCTTTGCCTGTCTCTGTCCATACCCGCTCCCTTAATTTGCCACACAACACAACAAAATTTATTTAGCCTCTTTTTATTTTTATTTCCCTTTTATAATTGTCTCCCTAACTGTCTCTGTCCGGCTAACCTATCTTGTCAACCAAGCAGACTCCCAACCCCTACGTTCCCTCTCTGGAGGGGAATAGGGAGAGACTAGCGTCCTGTCTCAAGGCCCAACGAAGCCTCAGAATGGCCTCCTCAGAGTTCAGCAATCTACCAAGGTGAGTCCAGCGGCCTGCAACGAGTGAAGGGATGGATGGTGCGAAGGGGTACATCTCCTAACTATCATAGCATTTATTACACCTGAAACTATCTCGGGGCTTTCCAAAAACGCCTGACACTTTTAAACTATCGGTTCTAAAAACCATGATTCCCGTCACATGTGTTACTGTCCATTATAAATTTGGGCCTTGCCCTCAAATTTTCATTCGTGCCCACGCACAATTTCATGGCTGGGCAGCGTGGCTCAACTGGCAGGAACTCCCCCTCTGCTGAACTCTAACCATGGCACCCCAGGCCCGCAGGCTGTCTCCGAGCCTACCAGCTCCCTGTAAACGCGGGGGGTTGCCCTATCTAGCATTGCCCCCCTCCAATGCCCCCGTGACATTCTGGCCCTTCGGGTCCCGTTTCCGACGGGTCGCCCGTGCCTACTCCACTATCCCGGCCCCTCTTGAGCCCTTGGCCTACTCTGGCCGACTCGTCCGGTGCCCGGGGTGCCCTCTAAACAAAACTCACCTTTCAACAGCCACGCTCCCAGCCGGTCCATGAACTCCTGCACCCCTCCAAATAGGTTTTGTGCCTTCTCTCAACATCAACAACAACAAAACGGCCTCCTTTTAGTAAATTTGAATAACCCACTAGCTAACATTACTCTGACCCCAGGGTCCCTTGGGTGGGAATCACTCCTCCCCCCAATCATTCATTGCACCATGCATACCACATTCGCTCCACTCACACACTTGGGCCCGCTGTCCCTCACTCATTCCTCAGACACTTTCCATTTCTCAACTCACACCAACACTCTATACTGCCATCCTTCCTAATTAAATTCCCTTAACTAACTTCATGCTCCTCATAGTCCCTTATTCTCATGCACGTTCCTTTTAATCCTACGTAGCTAAGCTACGTCCCCACTACACATTTCCATCTGTCCATGTCTCCGAAATCAAAAAATTCCCATTTCCTAAATCTGAACTAAAATCCCTCCAACTAATCCATTCCACGGGCTCCATGAGGAACAACCCATCTCCCCATGAAGCCGGTCGAACTAACTCTAACCCATCCCCCTAACTAGTTTTCTTCCTGTGCCCCCAAGCAGGGGGGTCTCCTTCCCCCTGCCCAGGGAATCCTGTATAACCGAAATGGCGAGGCTTGCTTTTCTCTCTCTTTTTTTTTTATGCGCACCAGCGCGGCAACTCACAACCTGCACTCTTTTCCCGTGACGTCATGGCAGCTGTTCGAGCTTCGCGCTCCTCGTCCCTTCTCGGACGGTAACATCCGGCAGGCATTTCCCTCCTGCCGAATTCCAACCATGTGTGCCACCACGACATCACTGCGCATCACAAGCAAGCCTCGCGTTTCAAGGGGTTGCCCACGCGAGCACATGTGCTCTGCCAGTCAGTAACCCGCGCCGCGGAATCCCTGACATGACTCGCACCCCGAAACTGCGCGATTTCTCGCGCAAGCCGGGGTACGCACAGCGCATCAGGGAAACCGCTTTGCGCGTTCGGTGAACAGAACGTGCGACGCAGGCCACACGGAGCTTTACATACACGCTCGCCTGGAGAACCCGTCCGATCCAAATTCACATTTCCAGCCTAGCTTCTGTCCGTCCGCGGGATCGGCTTGTATCCACCGCGGGCGTTTCTGGACCCGATTTCACTCGTGTTGGCGCGCCCTTGGCGGCCTCGTGCGAAGCACAGCACGGACCTCGCGCACGCTGCTGTGCGAATCCGGCACGGTGACCAATATAGCTACGGCCGCTACACGGCCTTTGTCCCTCGTCTGGCGCCGTCTTCGTCGCCATTCAACGCACGCACTTCCACATGCCATGACGCTTACACAACTTGCCATGACACCCGGACATGCGGTTGCGTTTTCTCGCATACCAACCGCCATTTCTCTTTCATACTGCGCTCTCACACACGTGGTTCCTCTCACACACGGTGCTTCCGTTAACAGCACTCATCTGCTCTACCTCGTTCGGCACGACCGGACTCAACTCGTCACGATCTGCTTCAAGGGAGCATATTTCCTCCCTTCGTTCCTGAAGAAGGCTATCCTGCTGCTTGCATCAGGTCCCAACACATTCCCCAAGCTCAACCCCATTGTCCCTCACTATCCCTACCTGTGTGTGTTCATCAATAGTTTCGTCCAATTCACCCTCTGTCTCCTCGATCTCCCGTGTCTCTGTTATTTATTTTAATTCCTGCGTCTCCCTTTATGTCTCCGTGAATTCCTCCGTTGTCTCTTCATGTTTATTAGTTTCTTCCTGGATCTTCGTCTGTTTCCTCCTTCGTTTTGTTTAATTCATTCTCGACTCTGTCTATCTCCCGCGTCTCTGGCAATACTTCGATTTCCTTCGTTGATTCCCTTTGTATCTGTTAATTCCGTCACCTCGTTCATTACCTCAGTTTCTTACTTTATTTCTTTTATTATCTGCATCTCCTCATTTATTATTTCCGTTTCTTCCTCGCTTTTCGTCTCTGCCGTTTCCTCTTTTGTCTCTTTTATTTCCTGTGTCCCCGTCACCTCCTTTAACTCTTCCGTTGTCCCCTCGTGTCCGAGTTTTTTAGTTTCCCCGATAATTGTCGTGGCGGCGACGCTCGTCATCAACTGTCAGAGTTTATACACTTCTCGTCCAATCGTCATTATTTTCTCCGTCACTACTTCCTCGCCCGTCATCGCGGTCTGAACAGATGCCACACTCCCCCTAGACTCGGTATTTTCTTCAGGTAGAGTCCTGGTCCCGTTTGCAAACTCTCGGAGCATTTTTAAATCATCCGCCATTGTTCCCAGACCCCAATCCTTGCGCTTCATCACAAGTTCCATGACGTCCATTAACTGCTGCATTGTCACCTGCCATGGCCGCACCCACTGACCACATTCAGTGGTGCAATTGTAGTAATAAAAATAACCAGATGCATGGCATAGCCACTTTTCCCAATCGTGGGGTAAGGAGGTGTCCTGGACCATGGGTTCATCTAACTCGACATCACTATCATCGCTACCCACCTGGCTCAGCTCGTCTTGGCTGGACATGTTGCGTGCCGGGAATAACAAAATTTAAATGCTGGCAATTTGGGGACACGGGGGGGGGGGGGGGGTTGCTCCGTACACCCCTGATCCGCGTCCGTGAATTTTGTGTGGAGGCGGATGAGGCCGAATCCCACTCCCGAACACCAGTGTTGTGGTTTTCCACCAGCGCGTCGCAACGAGCACGACCCTCAATGGAACAGTGGGGGGCCGCCTCGGCTCAATCGCCCAGAATTACCAGATCGTCGCCCGGATAAGTCCGAGGTCAACGGGTCCTTGTACAAGAACCGAAATACGCCAATGGGCAGACCATGTGGGGTAGGGTCGATTGCAAACTTCAATTTACTTAAATACCCACGTGATCCAACTACCGGGGTATTTCACCCTTGACGGAACAAGCCGCTTAAGCGAGCCTGGCCCGTGCACGATTCTGAGCGGCTTAATCGCCAAGAACTGTCGGTCCAATTGTCCCCTTACGGCAAAACAACAGCCTTCTAACTCCCAACACATGACATGCTCAGTCAATGAAAGAATTGGATGCGACGAGCTGAAAACATTTAAACAATTGGGTTTATTTTAAACAGTAATGGCGGAACTAGGGAACACAAAGAGCAAAACTAAACCGAATACAAGAAATGCAATGCAATCATTTACAGCACACAAAGCACATAACAGTTCTCTGCTTGTTAGACGGGCCCACGAATACACGTACGCACACGCACACGCACACACAAGAAATGGTGACTAATGCCTTTAATACGGACTTCAGCTCGGAGGGACAGATGAGCTGAAACCCAGAACCTATGTCGAACCTCTCCACCTCGTGTGGTCTTCAAGCTGCTCGGACCCGGGCTCCAGTGAGAGCGAGCTGGATCCAATCGCTGTGAGCCGCGATCCTTCCCGAGCTCCAGCGAATCCCCTCGCGCTTCTGAACACGTGCTGGTGAGACGAGGTGCCGATCGTTCCCGTCAATGCGTAGCTTCCCCAAAGAACCACCTCCAAGATGAGGCCAATGAGTCGCACCAAGCCGGGAACCAAGCAGAGAACAAAGAGCTCCACGAACAAAGAAGAGCCAGCCGAACCGGACGATGAAGTAGAGCGCAAAACACGCGCGACTCTCGCAACTGGCGCTCCTCTCTCGATGAGCAACAACCAAGCTCGAGCCGAGCAACCAGCAACTCTCTTCCGATGAACCAAGCACAAAAAGCGAACCACCTCTCTTCCGAACAAAGCCAGAGCCCAAAAAGCAAACCGAGCCAAGCAGAACCAAAAAACCTTTCTCTTCGAGCCAAACAGAGGATCCCTTCCTTATCCCTCTCCACCCCTCCCCTGCTCCTGGCGTGACTCACCCCCTCATGCCCGCACAACCGCGGGTGGGAGGGAGTTGTTTACATCAAGAATCACGGGACGGGAGGGTTCTTCTTCCTCTTCCCAGAAGAGGGGGAGGGTCGGCTTCCTTTGTATTGTGATCGCTCCCCAACTATTAAATTGAATCACAGCGCATTTAATCGATTTCTGCCCATTAAACAATGGAAGGTGAGCTATCTATGAAACATGCACTTATCGACATAACTGAGCTGAAGGAACCTGAATGTTGTGTGCGATCGATTTCCAAATTCGTAACAATAATGTCCGGGCCATTTTAAGATTTCTGTGTGGAATAAGCTAAGATTTAATAACTTTTTCAGTTTTTTTGTTTTGTTCCACTGCAAATCAAAGAAATACATATGTGGATACCAAAAGATTTTTTAATTTCAACAATTTTCTGAAAGAAATGTTACATTCTTTGAAAAATGTGCAAGGGTGCCAATATTTTTGGCCACGACAGTAAAAGCCCTCCACGCAGTTTACAGCAATTTTTTTAATGAAACTCAGGTAAAAATACGGTATTTTGATTCTCTCCTGTAGTCATTCTCTGCAGACTACTGTAGTTGGACCTGTTACCAACTATAATATGAGAGTACCACTCTACTTCAACTTCGGAAAGGCGCCAATAATATTGTTGTGGTTTCCAATATCTTGGAAATTTCCAAAAAGGTGCCAATAATAAGTTCGAACTTGCATTTTTGCCTGGGAAAATTAATGTTTTAAAAAGTTTTGTTCTCAAAAAAAACGAAAGTTATGAATTTTCTGTATTTTTGCCTTCAATCTTAAAAGGCCAATATCTCAGGTAAGATAAAATAGATCAAAATTTTTCAAATAAAAAAAGGAAGATAAGAAGACCGTTTTGAGTTGTTCTGCATCACAAAAAAAATAAAAAATACATATTTTACTGTTTGAAGTACTGCATACTTTTAAAGATCTGCAATGCATTTTTAGGGTGTCGTCATGTTTTTTGACTGGTTAGTGCATATGTCGTGCCTATATTGCTCTAATTGATGACTTATACAGTGAGTGTAGTTCATATTTTTTTGTGTTTCAATTTAGAAATGCCTCCAAAGAAAGAAGTTCTATGCTGATGTGGATATTAAAAAATCTAATTACTCGTCTTCATCAAGCAGGAAAGACATATTCTGAAATAATCCACAAACTCCTACAGAAGAAGACAATCCCGATTTCTCTCAATACCATAAAGATAATAGGTCTACAGTTCCAGAACATTGGTTCTACTGCAAGGAAGAAGGGATCTGGCAGGCCTAGAGCCACCACAAGTAAAGATCAGATGACTGAAATTCTTAGTTCTCCAGGAAAGAAAGAAAAGTTTGTGGAAACTGTTGGAGGAGTTCAGAACTGTTGAAAACAAAACCGTTTCTATAAGGAATATCACAAGAAGGTTGACGGATGCTGGTTTTGCCTCATGAAGATGTGCTAAGAAGCCTCTATTAATCGAAGAAAAACATTCAGGACAGATTCAGACTGGTTGTGTTCTGCGATTCAGACTGGTTTCAGAGAGTTCTGTGGAATGACGAATAGATATTTGAACTTTGCCATGATGCCCCAGAATGTTGCTTTTGCAGAACTGGTGAGATTCAACCCTGAGTGCATTTCAACAACTGTGAAGCAGGGCCGAGGTGGAATCATGGTGCATTTTTGTCCGCTGGTGTTGGTGAGCTGATAACGTGGTCAATTAATGCCAATGAACATCAGAAAATATTTTTTTAAAGGATTACTTCCCAGCCTCCAAAAATTATTTTCCTGGAGAGAAAAGTAAAGCAGAGAAGTCATATTTAAAACAAGATAAAATGCCCCTGCCCAAACTGCAAAAGCCACCAAAAAGTGGTTGGAGAAAAAGTCTCTGAAACATGTTCTGGCCTGGTCAGAGACCCGATTTAAATCCCACAGAGCAGTGATCTTCACTATTTTTTTTAGAGGGGGGGGGCACTTTTGTCGATAAGACATCAGTGTGAGGGCCGCCAACACCGCCTGCAGGACTCCATCATAGCTGCTATTAGGCTCCACTACATGTACCCTTCTTCACTGTGATTAACTGGGCTCCAAGCACACTTGTTTGTACACTGCCATGTACTGATGTAGTTATGTTACTTTGATGCTTCACGTTGAAACACTCATCGGAAACCATTGCATCAGTTTGATAGCTTTATGGCGGATTATTAGGGGGCATTTTCACATTTGTGTATCATCGACCGCACATCAGGGACTGCACTTTTGGCCACAAGGAGCCGCCAATGGCTCACGGGCCATGCAATGAGGAAATGAGCTATAGAGAATATTTGGGCCTCCATATTCAGCACAAACTTATGAGAGAATTTGCAAATTCTAATCAACTTTGGAAAGCTGTCAAACATTAATTGGACAATGACATTTCTTGGTGCAAGAAACTCTCTGAAAGTTTGACCAAAAGATTGGATTATTTAAAGAAAGCCAAAGGGACAAACTATTCCATACTGATTTGTAGTTATTTCTGCATGTTCTGGTGTTTTTTTTTCTCATTAAATGTATGGTAAAATAGTTATGACAAAAAAAGTTTAAAAAATTGATCTCATTTTTTTGCTCCAGAGTGTATATACACTCTACCGGTCAAAATTTTTAGAACATCCCCATTTTTCCAGTTTTTACTGAAATTTTAGCAGTTTAATGTTTCAATGTACTCTGAAAATAAAGCAAAGAACAAATCAACAATTGCAGATAAAAAAAGAAATCATGGAATCATTTTGTTGAACAACATTTAATCTAAATTTTTGACTCAAAGTCGCCACCTTTTGCAGGTACAACAGCCGAAACATACTTATGGCATTCTTTCTACAATGGAAATCAAATATTGTTCGGAAAGTTCTTCTCAGCACTGTTGCAGAAGTCACCACAAATGTGTTGCACTTGTAGGTTGCTTTGCTTTCACCCTTCTGCCCAGTTCATCCCAAACCAGCTCGATGGGGTTTCAGTCTGGAGACCGTGCTGGCCATTCCATGATTTGAAGCCTACAGTCTTGTTCTTTTCTTCAAAGGTAGTTCTGACATAGCCTGGAGGTATGTTTTGGGTCGTTATCTTGCTGTGGGATGAACCCCTGACCAACTAGGCGTAGACCAGAAGGTATGGCATGGTGCTCCAAAATGCTGCGGTAGCCCTTTTGGTTCAAGGTGCCGACTCTGGATCCAGCAAAAGAACCTCAGATCATCATGCTTCCTCCTCCATGTTTGACAGTTGGTGTCACACACTGAGGAACCATCCTTTCACCGACTCGACGGTGTACAAAAAACCCTGCATGATGAACTGTCGATTTCAAATTTTGATTCATCGGTCCATAAGACCTTCTTCCAGTTTTCAGTAGTCCACTGGTGGTGCTTCATGGCCCAGGCAAGCCTCTTTTTCTTATTTTGCCATGGCTTTCTTACTGCCACTCGACCTGTCAAACCTGCAGCTCGAAGTCTTCTCTTTGCAGTTGAAACTGAGACTTCCTTACTTCGACCAGTGTGAAACTGTGCTTGAAGCTTCTGTCCTGTGAACCGCCTATCACGTAAGCTGTTGACTCTCAGAAATGTGTCTTCTGATTGTGTTGTGGCTTTGGGTCTGCCAGACCTCTTCCTGTCAGAGTTTCCTCCAGTTTCCAAGTGCCCTTTGATGGTGTAGGAAACTGTACTCACTGACACCTTGGCTTCTTTGCAATTTCTCTAAAGGAAAGACCTACACTTTTAAGGGTTATCATGGTCTGTCTGTCTTCCTTTGTTGTCTTTTTCTCGCCATTATGATAGCAATATACTACTTCTTGCAGTGGAATATTGTCCAAATAATGCTTCAGAGGGTTCCAACAGAGAAAAACAGTCTGTTCCAACACTGCTTTTATACAGACAGAGGGTTTGTAACCAATCAACAAAAGTTGGGACACCTGTAGGACTTGTTTGCATCAACTTTCAAGGCTGAATTTACTTCCATTGCTGCAGAACAGTTGCAGTTGCCATTATTTGTTTCATGAAAAGGACCTTTTTTAACAACTCTAAAATTTACATTATTTTTCATTTTTTGGTAACCTCTGGTAGTTTACTGCTTAGCTGTGTACTATTTCAGGTTATTCACTGGACTTGAACTGCTTACATTTCAGTAAAAACTGGAAAAATGGGGGTGTTTTAAAACTTTTGATCAGTAGTGTATAATGGAGCAAGTGTATGTAATTATGAATTTTTGGATGTATGAACAGTGCCAATAAAAAGTTTACATCCCCTTTCAAAATTTTCACCTTTTGTTACCTTATAGCCTGGAATGAAATTGCATTAATTCAGACTTTTTCCACCTTTACTTACATATTGTAACCCACAACTTCCTAATGAAAAACAAATTCAACAAATTTCAGAAAATTAATTAAAAATACAAAACTAGAATATCTTGGATGTACAAATGTCCTCTATCTCTATCTCTATTTCTATCTCTATCTCTCTCTCTCTCAGCCTGTGGCTGCTGGTTGCATCATTGGTTGGGACACGGCTATGCCACTGATGCAGTGTCCCCCTTACCATACACTGGTGCTCATTTTGCTGACCTCAGAAGGATGACAGGCTGAGTCAACCTCCTGGTGTATTTTTAATTCAGCGGCTAACGGAGCTTCAACTCAGGACCCTGGGATCCCAAGCAACCACCCAAACTACACCAGGGCCCCCCCCCCACTTATAATAGCAATTGAAAATTTGCTCAGGTGTAACCAATCACCTTCAAAATCACACACCACATTAATTGGCCTCCACCTGTGTTAAATTAGTGATTCTGATTATTTCAGAATAAAATCAGCTGTTCCTGTCTGTTTCCTCTGCTGGGTAGTGTATTTCACAGCAGACTCAACCATGAGCACCAAGGGCTTTCAAAAGACCTCCAGGATAACATTGTGGAAAGACACAACTGGGTATCAAAATATTTTAAAGACCTTGAATATCGCTTGCAGCACAGTCAAGACAACCATTTAGAAATGGAAGGCGTATGGTACCACCAAGACCCTGCCTAGATCAGACCGTCTCTCCAAGCAAGGAGACTGATCAGAGAAGCTACCAATAGGCCAATTGCAACTTTGAAAGAGCTACAGGCCTTTATGTCAAAGACTGGTCACTGTGTGTTTGTGACAATAATATCCCAAGCACTCCACAAGTCTGGCCTGCACGGTAGGACGGCAAGAATGAAGCCATTACTCAAAAAAGCCGACCTTGAGTCCTGTTTGAGGTATACAAAAAACCACTCCGGAGATTCTGAAGCCATGTTGCAAAAAGTTTTGTGGTCTGACGAAACCAAGATGGAACTTTTTGGCCGAAACACAAAACGTTATGGTTGGCACAAACCCAACACAGCGCATCACCCAAAGAACACCATCCCTACTGTGAAGCATGGTGGAGGCAGCATCATGTTATGGGGATGTTTCTCATCAGCAGAGCCTGGGGCACTTGTCAGGATAGAAGGGAAAATGGATGGAGCAAAATACAGAAAAATCCGAGAGGAAAACATGCTGCCCTCTGCAAGAAAGCTGAAATCGGGACGGAAATTCACCTTTCAGCATGGCAATGACCCGAAGCGCACATCTGAAGCTACACTGGAGTGGCTAAGGAACAAAATTATAAACATCCTTGAGTGGCCCATTCAGAGCCCCAACCTAAATCCAATCGAAATTCTGTGGCATGACTTGAAGATTGCTGTCCATCAACGCTCCCCACACAACTTGACTGAACTAGAACAGTTTTTTTTTTTTTTTTTTACAGAAAAATGGGCAAATATTGTCCAATCAAGGTGTGCAAAGTTGGTAGAGACCTATCCCAACAGACTCACAGCTGTAATTGCTGTCATTGGTGCTTCCACCAAGTATTACTTCAGGGGGGGGGGGTGGACAACCTTATACAACCAAGATATTCTCGTTTTGTATTTTAAATAAATTTTCTGAAATTTGTGGAGTTTTTTTTTCACTTAGAAGTTATGGTTTACGATGTGTAAATAAAGGTGAGAAAAAGTCTGATTAATTGAAATTTAATTCCAAGATATAAGGCAACAAAAGGTGGAAATTTTGAAAGGGGGTGTGGACTTTCTAAAGGCACTGTATATATGTATGCATGCAAGGTCTTCACCCATTGGTTAAACAGCTGACCTGACATCACCCACAATTGTAATCTGAAATACTTAAGTACCCAGAGGACCCAAAAGACCTCACCCTCCCCCCAGCGCACCCAAAAGACAGTGAGGACCTAAATGACTTGAAGGACCCAAAAGACTCAAAATACCAGTGTTTGTTTGTTGCGCAACACCTCCGACAGTTAGGGGCCGATTACATCCAGACTTGCTACATAGGATCAGCATGACTAATTGCTGTATCGGGGTGTTTTTATCTTTGCCAGTGGTCTTGGGGGGGGGGGGGCGGGGGCGGAGGGGACACAAATTATCTATGTAAATGTGCATCATGTAGTACCACTTCCAGGTGGTATTACAAGTCTCTACCATTTACAGTCAAGTATTCCTGTCCCCACGTTTTCCAGTACATTGAGGTGTTTTGAATTATAAGCAGTGCGTTTTTACTTCCCGCACATAACTTCATGGGTTTTATTTTTTGCCCATACAGACCTTTCAGTTGCCTATAGACCGCCCAAATAAAGATACGAGTCAGAAGAACGTGTTGCATGCTTGGAACAAAATCACCCATATAGTGGGGCAACTTAGCTAAATATAGCATAACAATTGTGCATTTTGTGAGGAAAGCACCAAATTTGGCACACTAGTAGCCTGTCATATTATGAACAGATTTGAAAATTGAGCCATCTCAAATTCAGCCGCTGATGGCTGTGGCAGCCATTTTCCACTGCCATCAAAAATTTTGAGATGGCCCAATATCCAAATCTGTTCATAATATGATAGGCTACTAGTGTGCCAAATTTGGTGCTTTCGTCACAAAATGCACAATTGTTATGCTAAGTTGCCCCGCTAATAGGGCGGGTACTGTGCTCGTCTTGAGGAGGGGAAAAAAGAAGAAAAGAAAAAAAAGACGTGGGTGGGCTACACAAGCGGCAAATTTGATTGGTCAAAATTATGTAAAATGCAGTAATATTTTGTCCAAGTACTGCTAAACGGAAGCTTTTTGAAAGTGACAATAAGGTGATTTGTGTTGTACAGTGTTCAATAATGTATATAATTCAATTTAAATAAAATAAAGATTTTAAAGATAGAAGATTTAATTTTAATTTTTTTTTCCCCAAAGGTTTACTACCGTTGACGAGTCTTTTACACAACCTTATTTAGCACGTTACATTAGTTATTTGTGACTTATGTGTGCCCTCTATAACATCCTCAAAAACAGTAAGTTTCCTGTTTGTAATGATTTTCAATTTTGTTTCACTGCCAGATACAGACGGAGTAAAATGAAAACGAGCGAGCGCGCGCGCACGCACACTCGAGAGAGTGTATACGCCCGCCAGGCTAAACAATTTACGTTTTAGATCCCACCGATATGTTGGATCTGAATCCAGACCTAAACCAAAACTGAATCGGCTTGTTATTGTCACCTAACCAACTTATCCACCTAGTTTTGTCATAACTCGTCCACACCTTTTTGAGATGTCATGCGACAGTTTTTGGCCCCATCTCTCAATGGTGAAGAATCACTTAAAAATTCTCGAATCCGGATTTGGAACTTCACCAAAAACCAATCTATTCTTCCTTGTCACACACCCAACCTGTCCACGAAGTTTCATCTGAATCAGTCTACAACTTTCTGAGATATAATGCAATATCATTTCATATAAAGAATCAATTGGAAAAATTCAGATCCAGAACCAGATCTTCACCAAAATCAAGCGTTGCTGTCCTTGGCCGGTCACAGACATTCACAAAAAAAATTCAGAACGATTGCTTAAAAACTGTGGCCAAAATTCGTGTGACAGACAGACAGACAGACAGACAGACAAACAGACAAACGCTACAGACCAACACACGTGGCAAAAAAAAATTTCACCAAAGAAAATAAATCTCATAACTGTTACATCTTCGTTATCCGATTCATGTTCCAATTCGTGCTCAAAATATAACATTCATTTGACATCAAGTTATTCCTCGATTATAAATTGACAACTGCCGACAGAAAGACAGATAGATCGACAAAGTGAACCAATTACTTAACCCCACATTTTGCTTTGCATGTGCATGGGGTAAATACACACACAGACAAACAAAATAAAATGAAATGGAGTTTCCAATTTCTGTTCATTTTTGTCCCCCTTCACAATCATATCATGTGATTGGTTGTGAAGAAAATTAAATGATTGTTCAGACCTCCATTTATGTCCAACAAAGAAATATATTTTTCTGGGACTCACCGACTGGTATAATCCTGAGACAAAGAAGGGTATAAGTGGCAGTGAAATCCAACACCCGGGTGCAAATGACATCCAAAAAAGGTGAGAAGGGGGTGGAGGGAAGCAAAGGACAAAAGGTAGAAGTAAGTGACAGGTGAAAGGAGGAAGGGCGGTTGCGAAGCCGAAAGGGTGGGGGTGAAGTGACAGCCAAAAAGAGAGAAAGAAGGGCGGAGAGGGCTGGGGCAGTGGGAGGAAGGGGGAGATGGTCCAAGTGAGGGGGGGGGAAATGGGGCGACAGCAGGGAGGGCAAGGGGGCCGACAGGCCGGGAGGGGAAGGGGGCGACTGACCGGGAGGGGAAGGGGGCGACTGACCGGGAGGGGAAGGGGGCGACTGACCGGGAGGGGAAGGGGGGCGACTGACCGGGAGGGGAAGGGGCGACTGACCGGGAGGGGAAGGGGGCGACTGACCGGGAGGGGAAGGGGCGACTGACCGGGAGGGGAAGGGGCGACTGACCGGGAGGGGAAGGGGGCGACTGACCGGGAGGGGAAGGGGGCGACTGACCGGGAGGGGAAGGGGGCGACTGACCGGGAGGGGAAGGGGGCGACTGACCGGGAGGGGAAGGGGGCGACTGACCGGGAGGGGAAAAGGGGGCGACTGACCGGGAGGGGAAAGGGGGGCGACTGACCGGGAGGGGAAAGGGGGGCGACTGACCGGGAGGGGAAAGGGGGGGCGACTGACCGGGAGGGGAAGGGGGGCGACTGACCGGGAGGGGAAGGGGGGCGACTGACCGGGAGGGGAAGGGGGCGACTGACCGGGAGGGGAAGGGGGGCGACTGACCGGGAGGGGAAGGGGGGCGACTGACCGGGAGGGGAAAGGGGGCGACTGACCGGGAGGGGAAAGGGGGGCGACTGACCGGGAGGGGAAAGGGGGGCGACTGACCGGGAGGGGAAAGGGGGGGCGACTGACCGGGAGGGGAAAGGGGGGCGACTGACCGGGAGGGGAAAGGGGGCGACTGACCGGGAGGGGAAAGGGGGGCGACTGACCGGGAGGGGAAAGGGGGCGACTGACCGGGAGGGGAAAGGGGGGCGACTGACCGGGAGGGGAAAGGGGGCGACTGACCGGGAGGGGAAAGGGGGCGACTGACCGGGAGGGGAAAGGGGGCGACTGACCGGGAGGGGAAAGGGGGGCGACTGACCGGGAGGGGAAAGGGGGCGACTGACCGGGAGGGGAAAGGGGGGGCGACTGACCGGGAGGGAAAGGGGGGCGACTGACCGGGAGGGGAAAGGGGGGCGACTGACCGGGAGGGGAAAGGGGGGCGACTGACCGGGAGGGGAAAGGGGGGCGACTGACCGGGAGGGGAAAGGGGGGCGACTGACCGGGAGGGGAAAGGGGGGCGACTGACCGGGAGGGGAAAGGGGGGCGACTGACCGGGAGGGGAAAGGGGGGCGACTGACCGGGAGGGGAAAGGGGGGCGACTGACCGGGAGGGGAAAGGGGGCGACTGACCGGGAGGGGAAAGGGGGCGACTGACCGGGAGGGGAAAGGGGGCGACTGACCGGGAGGGGAAAGGGGGGCGACTGACCGGGAGGGGAAAGGGGGGCGACTGACCGGGAGGGGAAAGGGGGGCGACTGACCGGGAGGGGAAAGGGGGCGACTGACCGGGAGGGGAAAGGGGGGCGACTGACCGGGAGGGGAAAGGGGGGCGACTGACCGGGAGGGGAAAGGGGGGGCGACTGACCGGGAGGGGAAAGGGGGGCGACTGACCGGGAGGGGAAAGGGGGGCGACTGACCGGGAGGGGAAAGGGGGCGACTGACCGGGAGGGGAAAGGGGGGCGACTGACCGGGAGGGGAAAGGGGGGCGACTGACCGGGAGGGGAAAGGGGGGCGACTGACCGGGAGGGGAAAGGGGGGCGACTGACCGGGAGGGAAAGGGGCGACTGACCGGGAGGGGAAAGGGGCGACTGACCGGGAGGGAAAGGGGGGCGACTGACCGGGAGGGGAAAGGGGGGCGACTGACCGGGAGGGGAAAGGGGGCGACTGACCGGGAGGGGAAAGGGGGGCGACTGACCGGGAGGGGAAAGGGGGCGACTGACCGGGAGGGGAAAGGGGCGACTGACCGGGAGGGGAAAGGGGGGCGACTGACCGGGAGGGGAAAGGGGGCGACTGACCGGGAGGGGAAAGGGGGCGACTGACCGGGAGGGGAAAGGGGGCGACTGACCGGGAGGGGAAAGGGGGCGACTGACCGGGAGGGGAAAGGGGGGCGACTGACCGGGAGGGGAAAGGGGGGCGACTGACCGGGAGGGGAAAGGGGGGCGACTGACCGGGAGGGGAAAGGGGGCGACTGACCGGGAGGGGAAAGGGGGGCGACTGACCGGGAGGGGAAAGGGGGCGACTGACCGGGAGGGGAAAGGGGGGCGACTGACCGGGAGGGGAAAGGGGGGCGACTGACCGGGAGGGGAAAGGGGGGCGACTGGCCGGGAGGGGAAAGGGGGGCGACTGGCCGGGAGGGGAAAGGGGGGCGACTGGCCGGGAGGGGAAAGGGGGGCGACTGGCCGGGAGGGGAAAGGGGGCGACTGGCCGGGAGGGGAAAGGGGGGCGACTGGCCGGGAGGGGAAAGGGGGGGCGACTGGCCGGGAGGGGAAAGGGGGGCGACTGGCCGGGAGGGGAAAGGGGGGCGACCGGGCCGGGAGGGGAAAGGGGGGCGACCTGGCCGGGAGGGGAAAGGGGGGCGACTGGCCGGGAGGGGAAAGGGGGGCGACTGGCCGGGAGGGGAAAGGGGGGCGACTGGCCGGGAGGGGAAAGGGGGCGACTGGCCGGGAGGGGAAAGGGGGGCGACTGGCCGGGAGGGGAAAGGGGGCGACTGGCCGGGAGGGGAAAGGGGGGCGACTGGCCGGGAGGGGAAAGGGGGCGACTGGCCGGGAGGGGAAAGGGGGGCGACTGGCCGGGAGGGGAAAGGGGCGACTGGCCGGGAGGGGAAAGGGGGGCGACTGGCCGGGAGGGGAAAGGGGGCGACTGGCCGGGAGGAAAGGGGGGCGACCGGGTCGGGAGGGGAAAGGGGGGCGACTGGCCGGGAGGGAAAGGGGGGCGACCGGGTCGGGAGGAAAGGGGGGCGACTGGCCGGGAGGGGAAAGGGGGGCGACTGGCCGGGAGGGGAAAGGGGGGCGACTGGCCGGGAGGGGAAAGGGGGGCGACTGGCCGGGAGGGGAAAGGGGGCGACTGGCCGGGAGGGGAAAGGGGGGCGACTGGCCGGGAGGGGAAAGGGGGGCGACTGGCCGGGAGGGGAAAGGGGGGCGACTGGCCGGGAGGGGAAAGGGGGGCGACTGGCCGGGAGGGGAAAGGGGGGCGACCGGGTCGGGAGGAAAGGGGGGCGACTGGCCGGGAGGGGAAAGGGGGGCGACTGGCCGGGAGGGGAAAGGGGGCGACTGGCCGGGAGGGGAAAGGGGGGCGACTGGCCGGGAGGGGAAAGGGGGGCGACTGGCCGGGAGGGGAAAGGGGGGCGACCGGCCGGGAGGGGAAAGGGGGGCGACTGGCCGGGAGGGGAAAGGGGGGCGACTGGCCGGGAGGGGAAAGGGGGGCGACTGGCCGGGAGGGGAAAGGGGGGCGACTGGCCGGGAGGGGAAAGGGGGCGACTGGGTCGGGAGGGGAAAGGGGGGCGACCGGGCCGGGAGGGGAAAGGGGGCGACTGGCCGGGAGGGGAAAGGGGGGCGACCGGGTCGGGAGGGGAAAGGGGGGCGACTGGCCGGGAGGGGAAAGGGGCGACTGGCCGGGAGGGGAAAGGGGGGCGACTGGCCGGGAGGGGAAAGGGGGGCGACTGGCCGGGAGGGGAAAGGGGGGCGACTGGCCGGGAGGGGAAAGGGGGCGACTGGCCGGGAGGGGAAAGGGGGCGACTGGCCGGGAGGGGAAAGGGGGCGACTGGCCGGGAGGGGAAAGGGGGCGACCGGGTCGGGAGGGGAAAGGGGGGCGACTGGCCGGGAGGGGAAAGGGGGCGACTGGCCGGGAGGGGAAAGGGGGCGACTGGCCGGGAGGGGAAAGGGGGCGACTGGCCGGGAGGGGAAAGGGGGCGACTGGCCGGGAGGGGAAAGGGGGGCGACTGGCCGGGAGGGGAAAGGGGGGCGACTGACCGGGAGGGGAAAGGGGGCGACTGACCGGGAGGGGAAAGGGGGCGACTGACCGGGAGGGGAAGGGGGCGACTGACCGGGAGGGGAAGGGGGCGACTGACCGGGAGGGGAAGGGGGCGACTGAACGGGAGGGAAAGGGGGGCGACTGAACGGGAGGGGAAAGGGGGCGACTGAACGGGAGGGGAAAGGGGGCGACTGAACGGGAGGGGAAAGGGGGCGACTGAACGGGAGGGGAAAGGGGGCGACTGAACGGGAGGGGAAAGGGGGCGACTGAACGGGAGGGGAAAGGGGGCGACTGAACGGGAGGGGAAAGGGGGCGACTGAACGGGAGGGGAAAGGGGGGCGACTGAACGGGAGGGGAAAGGGGGCGACTGAACGGGAGGGGAAAGGGGGGCGACTGAACGGGAGGGGAAAGGGGCGACTGAACGGGAGGGGAAAGGGGGCGACTGAACGGGAGGGGAAAGGGGGCGACTGAACGGGAGGGGAAAGGGGGGCGACTGAACGGGAGGGGAAGGGGGCGACTGACCGGGAGGGGAAGGGGGCGACTGACCGGGAGGGGAAGGGGGGCGACTGACCGGGAGGGAAAGGGGGCGACTGACCGGGAGGGAAAGGGGGCGACTGACCGGGAGGGAAAGAGGGCGACTGACCGGGAGGGAAAGGGGGGCGACTGACCGGGAGGGAAAGGGGGGCGACTGACCGGGAGGGAAGGGGGGCGACTGACCGGGAGGGAAAGGGGGGCGACTGACCGGGAGGGAAAGGGGGCGACTGACCGGGAGGGAAAGGGGGGCGACTGACCGGGAGGGAAAGGGGGGCGACTGACCGGGAGGGAAAGGGGGCGACTGACCGGGAGGGAAAGGGGGGCGACTGACCGGGAGGGGAAAGGGGGGGCGACTGACCGGGAGGGGAAAGGGGGGCGACTGACCGGGAGGGGAAAGGGGGGCGACTGACCGGGAGGGGAAAGGGGGCGACTGACCGGGAGGGGAAAGGGGGGCGACTGACCGGGAGGGGAAAGGGGGGCGACTGACCTGGAGGGGAAAGGGGGCGACTGACCTGGAGGGGAAAGGGGGGCGACTGACCGGGAGGGGAAATGGGGGGCGACTGACCGGGAGGGGAAATGGGGGGCGACTGACCGAGAGGGGAAAGACTGACCGGGAGAGAAAGACTGACCGGGAGGGGAAAGACTGACCGGGAGGGGAAAGACTGACCGGGAGGGGAAAGACTGACCGGGAGGGGAAAAGAGGAGGCGGAGGAGGAGGTGGAGAAGGACGGGGGCTTGAGGAGGAGGAGGTGAAGGAGAAGGGTGGGGGCGGGAGGAGGAGGAGAAAGTCGGGGGTGGGAGGAGTAGGAGGAGGACGAGGTCGGGGGCGGGAGCAGGAGCAGGAGGTCGGGGGCGGGAGCAGGAGGAGGAGGAGAAGGTCGGGAGGAGGAGGAGGAGGAGGAGGTCGTCGGGGGTGGGAAGAGGAGGAGGAGTAGGAGGAGGGGAGGAGGGGAAGGTCGGGGGTGGGAGGAGGAGGAGGAGTGGAAGTTGGTCGGGGGGGAGGAGGAGGAGGAGAAGGTCGGAGGGAGGAGGGGAAGGGTGGGATGAGGAGGAGGGTGGGGAGGAGGAGAAGATCGAGGGCGGGAGGAGGAGGAGGAGGAGGAGGAGGAGGAGGAGGAGGAGGAGGAGGAGGAGGTGGAGGTTGGAGGGAGGAGGTCAGGAGGAGGGGAGGAGGAGAAGGTTGGAGGGAGGAGGTCAGGAGGAGGGGAGGAGGAGAAGGTTGGAGGGAGGAGGTCAGGAGGAGGAGGAGGAGAAGGTTGGAGGGAGGAGGTCAGGAGGAGGAGGAGGAGGAGGAGGTTGGAGGGAGGAGGTCAGGAGGAGGAGGAGGAGGAGGAGGAGGAGGAGGAGGAGGAGGAGGAGGAGGAGGAGGAGGAGGAGGGGAGGTGAGGAGGTGTGGAGGATGGTGGGTGGAGGATGAGGTCAGGAGGAGGAGGAGGTCGAGCAGGAGGAGGAGAAGGAGGTTGGGTGCTTGGAGACAGAGGAGGCTGAGAGAATGGTTGAATAACTTACAACCTCTCAATTAAATTATAACGCAATTGCTTCCAATATGATTGGTCAACAGATGAGGTATCAGATCCGGAAGAGGATATTAAACGGCTGTATATAAAGATGACATCGCATCAATATATCGTGGGTTGAATGTTTTGGTCTATAATATTGTGGAGTACATTTGCCTTTAAAATATAAAAACGGATAACTGGAGCGAACTCAAAAATTCCGACATGAAGCGAAAATATTCCAAGATCCAAGTCGTGCAACACAAGAGTCAAAGGAACAAAAACCACGACGCGTTTTTCCAGAATATTCCATGGAAATAATGAGGTACTTGTGCAGGCTACTCCAGTCAAATATCAGCCCAAACTGCAGACAAACATCCACACTAAACATCGTAAACATTTGTAATAGTTCATGTACATTAAACCAATTGATTGCGTTGTCTTTCGAGGGTGAGTGGGTGGGGTGGGGGGGCGGGGTGGAATTGGGGGAGGGAAAAAAAAAAACCTTAACAAAATCCTTAACTGATTCGGATTCCACAAAAGGTTGTAAATAAAACCGCTGAAGACTCGCAATCATTTCAAATTCGTCCAAAAAAATCCATTCACTACCTGACACGATAACAAGGGACAAGGCTTGTCAGTTAAAACTGCAGCAAAGCCGCCATTATCTTGACGAGGTGAAGTGAGGTAAGGCGACTTGAGGAGATGCGAGTGATGAGGGTGTATGACGTCACGAAAACGCATCGTCGGGAGGCGTGAATATTATTGAAAATGAGATGTGATGTGCATCGTTTGTATACGAAATAAATAATGATTGATGAAGTGAAATGAACTTCTATGTCACGTTTAAACGTCAGCCAATCGGCATCCGCAAAGAAAATGATTTTTTAAAATAAACCTAACCGGTTTTCACTTCCGGGTCAAATGACGTCACATCTGGGTTGCGCATTCATTCTTTTTTTCTTTCTTTCAAGAAAGGACGAGGCGCACCTCATCGGTTGGAGCACGTTTTTTTTTTTAATACGAAATTGTAAATAGACATTAAGCAAACGCTACATGACTAATTTAATCAACTTCCCACTATTCTCACAATTAAAATTTTTCTCTTGCTGACGATGACCTTTCCTGCGACACCCGGAAGCAATTAAAATACTTCCTTTGTTTTAAATGCGTCACTTCTTCAGTCGTTTTGATATTCAAAATTTTTAAAAATATAATTATTTCCGTTTGAAAATTTTTATTTTATTTTTTATCGAACATTGATAATCATGATTGATTCATACACAGTGTACACACTTAGAATACTAATTACAGCACGGAGACGTAAAAAGGATGGATTAAATGATGAACTCTTATTTTTGGAGCGAATTTGGAGTTTCAATTAGTTATAGAAATTCGTGGATATTATTTGTCAAAGCGCGGTCATTTAACAGGATCCTGTAATTCATTATTCCTTCGGAGAACGTGAATTCTTTCAATGAAGTCGCTTTGGAAGCTTTTCTGCTCGTTGTCGAATGAAAATAAAAAAAATTGGGTTTGATTTACATTTTTATTTTGCTCGAGCGGTTCATAATTGAGGCGATCTTAAATGGCCTGATCACCGCAAGAGCTGTTCAGGTTGGAGAATATGAACGTTCTCTCTACTTCCGGTCGTGGTAGTCTGCTGGAGCCTTCAACTCGTGCTTGGGATTGTTGTTAAGAGTCCACTACGTGTGTGTGTGTGTGTGTGTGTGTGTGTGTGTGTGTGTGTGTGTGTGTGTGTGTGTGTGTGTGTGTGTGTGTGTGTGTGTGTGTGTGTGTGTGTGTGTGTGTGTGTGTGTGTGTGTGTGTGTGTGTGTGTGTGTGTGTGTGTGTGTGTTAAGGTTACTTGCTGAATGAGTGAGTATGTGTTTCCTATGCAGACCGTGGGGCTGGTTGCATCATTTTTCTTGAAGCGTGGCTGTGCCACTGATGACCCTGTTCCCAGTAAGCGAGGACTCAACTCGACTTTGATCGGATGCCTCACCCTGACCCGTGACGTTTATTATTAGCTTATCTGAAATTTAAATTCCAGATAAGGTTTTGTCATCGTACACCGTCCGTCTGTCCGTCCCCTATTTCGACTTCTTGATTCGATTTGGGCCAATTCGACTGAAATTTGGCAGCAAGGTTCCGCTCTTGACTGGTAATGGGGATTGCAAAGCTCATTCCGGTCACATGACTTGAAGGAGGTCAAAATGGTGGACTTGGTAAATTCCTTTTTTTAATGTTCTCCAGACCCACCAGTCAGAATACTACTAAATTTTGGTTGCAACATTAGGCCATGGTCAGGATGTTAAATATTGGAAGTCATGCCAATCACGTGACCGGAACTGTGTCAAAATGGCCGACTCAGTCAATTTTTGGGGAAAATCGTGTAAATTCCTTCAGCAATCTTCTTCTCCAGACCCACCAGTCAGAATGCTACCAAATTTGGGTTACAACACAAGGACAGGGTCATGATGGTAAATTGTGGAGGCCATGCCGATCATGTGGCTGGAAGTGTGTCAAAATGGTGATCGCATAAATTCCTTCAGCAATCTTCTTCTCCAGACCCACCAGTCAGAATGCTACCAAATTTGGGTTACAACATCAGGACAGGATCATGATTGTAAATTGCGGAGGCCATGCCAATCATGTGGCTGGAAGTGTGTCAAAATGGTGGTCGCGTAAATTCCTTCAGCAATCTTCTTCTCGAGACCCACCAGTCAGAATGCTACCAAATTTGGGTTACAACATTAGGACAGGATCATGATGTTTAATTGTGGAGGTCATGCCAATCACTTGACCGGAACTGTGTCAAAATGTTGGACAAAATGTTGGACTTTTTTATGTCGTGAACAAATTTTGGTACGTCATGGGTGATGTGAGGTTGTGGTCACATTTCATTAGAATTGCAGGTGTAGTTTCTGAGAAGGAAACAAATACCTATTTTGGCGGGCAACCCCCGTAGACCCACTTAGGGCCCGATTTTTATTTTGTTTTAATGCCATGAACAAACTTTAGTACATAACCGGTGATGAACATCGTGGTAAAGTTTCATCGAAATTATGTGTCGCTTCAGAGAAGAAGTTGAAAGTATTTGAGGATGAACGGATGACGCGCCATCCCATAAGCTCCCCAGAACTATGTTCCAGGTGAGCTAAAAATCAAAAAGAACCCAAATTCAAAAAATTAAATAATTCTGGCTGCCAGATCATGCATCAGATAAGGTTGAAATTTAAAACGTATTGTGGTTTTGGGAACTGCATCCCTCCAAGGCAATGGCATCCATTATACCGTGGTCCCCAGACAGTTATTTCATTAATATACGTACAGATAGACCCTTCCCTCCTGCTTAATCTGTCAAACGGGACGAAGTGTGTTGTGTGGATCTCATCGTTAGGTCTGATTATATCTCCAACTTCATTCCTACTCTTTTCCTCTTATTCCTGAAATAAATCAAAGCAGGCACTGCACTCAGACGGCCGTTCTGTAAAAACCGCAGCCACACCCTTCACTTTAAGAATGCGTCTTCGCGAAGGCCAACAGTAGAAGCAAACAATAAACAACCTCCACCCCACCGTACAGCATGCATGCGGAGCGTTCTTTTCAACCCATTTCTGCATCTAATAATCATATCCAATCCTTTCCTTCAATTCATGACACAGATCAGGGCCGGCACCACGCACACCACCACATGTGACGATCACCACGGGGATAGATAACCGCATGCTCAATGGCAGACCAGTGCGGATCCCCGTGATAATTTATCATCGTACAGTATGGGGCACAAATAGCGCACCTCTTCATTCGGGTCTGCGCGCTCATTACAATGGCATCTTACCATCGCATTGTATGGGACGTGCATGGCGCACATCTTTGTTCGGGTTTGCGTGTTGGTTCACAACAGTGTCTTACCGTCGGTTTTCGCTCACCACCATGGCCACAAATGTCTTCCGCGGACGGCAGACATCCTCCCGCACCTCTGCCTCGATACAGCTGCTACCAAGCAGAGGCATGCTGTACGACCCGGATCGCTTGGGCTGCATCGTGTACAGACGAAGCAAGGAGATTCATATTGCGGGGTTCAGTGCAAGACAATTCCGCAGCTCGGACATGCCTTGCCGGATGTAAAGTAAGGCCGCTTCCGGCCATGATGGTCGGGTCGAGTGGTGACCGGGGCCCAATGGGAGCTCCTGATTCAGGTGATGATGCATCGCTTCGGGGCAGCGCCCCGCCCTGCACCGCAGGGTCTATAAAGGATGGATCGCTAAGCCGTCCAGGGGGAGTCGTCAGAGTCGTTGTCGTCGTCGTGGTGGTCATCCTCAGCTTCCTTGCCTGGTTTTGGATCAGTCTCTGCATGCACCTGCTGTACGCCGTCTTCTTCTTCACACACTTGTCGCTGGCTCCACCCACCCGCCTGACTACCTGCTGCACACCGTCTTCTTCTTCTTCTTCACCAATCGCTGCTGGCTCCACCCAAAGTCCCTCCCTCACGCCTGATGGTCACGCCCATTCTCTGGATCGGCGCAGACGCTGCACCTTAGCCAAGCAGGAGATGATGCGCCAACTAGCAAGGAGGGATTGTTCAGCGGAGCATCCCACCAAAACGTACTGGGTGGCTTGGTCGGTCAATCGTGCAAGGTATTACGAGACCATTAGCCTCATCTCCTCTTCTTTTTGCTCATTATCTCTTCATCAGGTTTTGTGTGTATGTGTGTGTGTGTGTGTGTGTGTGTGTGTGTGTGTGTGTGTGTGTGTGTGTGTGTGTGTGTGTGTGTGTGTGTGTGTGTGTGTGTCATGGCACCTGTCCTCACTTAAGTTAAGATTGCAGAAGATATATCAGGATAAATCTGCCTTGTGTCTGCTTTTGTAAGTTGCTTGTTTAATTGTCGCACCACACTTTTCTTTCTATCTCTACTTGCACACAACAATAAACTCTATTAACTGTGCCACATATTTTTCCTCACCTGCCTGTAATAAATCCTTATGGAGAAATGTTCCCAGCTCATTTTTGTTTTTTCTTTCATTGATCCAGCATGGTCTGTATCCTAGCCGGGACTTTATTCCCAACGATCCATTCCTATTAGCTGGTACGTCCTTGGCAGCGTCGCTTGGCTGCATCTGATCCAGTAAGGTGATCCAGTTCGGACAAGGCTTACCGAAGTCATGTCCCCCGGTAATTAGGTCACGTGATTATTTTTAGGTAACCGATATTAGACGGAGGACCCGAAGTCACATGGTTGAGTTATTGGCGTTCACGTTCGGTTAGCGACCCGCTGCGTCACGGAGTTATCCGTGTGCGATGGCTTGCGATTCTGGGGAGTCTGGTGGGATCCCGAGATAGCTTCTCCCCCTTGTGGTCTTCTCACACAGACCCCCGGTCACAACAATATATTGACCATCACTACTGGATCAAAATTGTGAGGTTTCATGTCGATTGATGAAGCAGTTCAAGAGAAATAATTTTTTTTAAGATTTTCGTTCAATCCAACATAGCTGTCAGTCCATGGAAATTAATTAATTACTCATGAACACCTTGGTATCACCATGGCTTGGGGAACACCCTGGTATCACCAAAGTTTCCCCTCGATCTGTGCAGCTGTTCTGGATATTTAGATTGTTTAAGGTTTTAGGGTAAATCCAACATGGCTGCCCTGCCACATGCCTTATGACACCACAGTGAGGGAACATTTTGTTTCTCGCGGATAGATGGTCACACCTGTAAAGTTTCGCCTCAATCTGTTCAGCCATTTCGGAGAATAAAATTTTTGAAGGTTTTTATGCTAAAAACAATATGGCTGCCGAACCACGTGAACGATGTCATCAAATTTTTTTTCATCCCATACAATTTAGGCCAAGATTACCCTCAAAAAATTTAATACTGATTGGATAAAGCGTTTGATGTATGCAATTATGACGTCAAAACGAAACCACATATGATGTCATCAAAAAACAAAAAAATTGCAATTGTTTCCCACGAGGAGTAGTTCACACATGCCAAGTTTCAGTTTTTTTTCCATGGCGCGGTTTCAGTGATACAGATGTCCGAAGTTTTACCTTTTTCCAACATGGCTGCCACACCACGTGACCTACGACGTCATAATTATCAGAAGAACATTCTACATGAGTAGTCGCTCCTCCGGTGAAAATTTTGTGTCAATCGGATAAGCGGTTGCAGAGAAAACAGAAATATTAGCATGGACGGACGGACAACCTGAAAACATAATACCACCGGCGACTTCGTTAGTGAAAGCATATCGTAAATAAATGGACATGGCCGTCAATGTATTTTTAACATGTTTTTGTCCCTCTGGTTAATAGAGTTGTGAATCCCACAATACAGAGTGTGTTGGGATCAAGCACTATAGTTATTTCAAATGTGACAGCCATCTTGGAAAAATATCAAAAATCCTGAAAATATCTTGGATGCCTGGGATATATATATAATGGAGTACAGTAGTACTGTTGTGGGCTGGGCTTCGGTGGAGATAAACGACCACTAGGTGGGGCAGTAGAGTAGTCTCCCACCGAACACCCGGAATTTAGGTCGTGACCCTCGAACAACTCCGAAAGGTCACGGGTCCCTTAGCGGACCGTGGTCGCCAATATTTCGACCACGTGGCGTAGGGTTAATTGTCTCGATCTCCAATATACCTAAATAACCACGCAGTCTAGCTGCCGGGGAAACCACACCCTCGGCCGGCTCTGTCCAATCCGAGTCGCAGGTAACGACTCGGATCCGGCGTAACCGAGCGGAGTTACCAGAGCCGCGCCGGTCCCATTGACAACTTACCGGCCCGAACGGCTTTACTATTTCTCAATACGCACCTTGCTAGGCCAATGAGAGAAAGCACAGAAAATGATCTGGTACATTTAACAGGGGTTTTGTTTTATATTAATCAGGAGGGAGACACAGATCAGAGTTATCCGAATAAAATAAATGCAAACCATGTACAATGAAAAAAACACTTAACAATTTCTACTTATACAGACTGGCACCACACACATACACACACAAACACAAACACACACACACACACACACACACACACACACACACACACACACACACACACACACACACACACACACACACAAAGAAATGATGGCCGCGGCCTGTATTAGCACCTGTCCACCTCGTGCGGCCTGCTCGAGCTTGTCCGGTGGTGGGACTCAGATCCGCCGCCAACAACGCAGCACCAAGCACCAAGGACCAAGAACGGCACCATGGTCACACGCGTGGAGCTCGTGCCTGCGAAGGAACTCGAGTCGAGTAGTCAGAGTCCCAGGGTGAGAATGAGGGTCCCGGACAAGACCCAGCAAAACTCCAATGAACGCCTCACACAGAGCTGCAACAAATCCTCCAACAAATGCCCCCAAAACCATCCAGAGCTCACTTTCTCCATTCAGAACCCTCTTCAGGTGGGAGGGATTTCTTTCCTCGCCACTCGCTTCCTGATTGGACAGTTACATCACGCGATCCACTGGCCGTCCCTCATTGGACAGGCCCACGGTAGGCGGGGCAACTCTCACCTTTCTGGGGCGGAGTCGGAGCTGAGGTGATTGTAACTCCGCCTACCTCCTCACCTGAGGCCACGTGTGTAATGGCGATGGTGGATCGAGGCGACGGTCCGCTGTTGTTGTTGTTGTCGTTGATATATAAATTCTAAATATAAAAGAACTTGTAGCGCACACACAAAATTCCCATTAGACAGAAGGATGGATACAAACTATAAACACTACTTATTGAAATAACTAAGCTACGGGGACTGCTGTCTGCTTGTGTGCAAAAGGCTTTCAGATTCGTAACAGTACTTCATATCGAGGGATGATATGGGGAAAAAATGGCCGCACATTCAAAAGTGTACACAATAATATGCTCATAAACTCTGAAAGAGTCCTCTTGAAGAAGTCCTTTCTTTCAAGCTTCTGGGTCTCACTATCCACCATGATCTTTCCTGGGGAAGCCACATTTCCAAGCTAGCCTCCAAAGCCAGTCATTGACTCAGCATCCTCCATCATGCGAAGTCCTTCCTTGGCACACCGAAGCCCTGACCACATACAAAGCTTTCGTCCGCAGCCTGATTGAGTACTGCCTTCCCCTCCTGGCTGGTGCTCCTGCCCCTCACCTTTCTCGGCTTCATGCTGTGGAAACCAAGGCATTTAGGATCATTGGTATCTCCCACGATGAGGTTGAGTCTTTGGGTCTCTCACCGCAGGCAGGTCGGTGGTCCTTCTGTCTTCTACCACCTCCTCTCCGGTCTTACCCCTTCCCCGCTCTGTCTGTGATATGTCGTCCTCCCCCCCCCCCCCCCCCATATTCCTGCAGGGCGCTCAAGCCTTTCAGTTGTTAGCAGCACTAGCCTTTCAGTTGTTAGCAGCACTAGCCTTTCAGTTGTTCACAGCACTAGCCTTTCAGTTGTTTGCAGCACTCGCCTTTCAGTTGTTAGCAGCACTAGCCTTTCAGTTGTTAGCACCACTAGCCTTTCAGTTGTTAGCAGCACTAGCCTTTCAGTTGTTTGCAGCAGCAGCCTTTCAGTTGTTAGCAGCACTAGCCTTTCAGTTGTTAGCACCACTAGCCTTTCAGTTGTTAGCAGCACTAGCCTTTCAGTTGTTAGCAGCACTAACCTTTCAGTTGTTAGCAGCACTAGCCTTTCAGTTGTTAGCAGCACTGGCTTTTCAGTTGTTAACAGCACTAGCCTTTCAGTTGTTAGCAGCACTAGCCTTTCAGTTGTTAGCAGCACTAGCCTTTCAGTTGTTAGCATCACTAGCCTTTCAGTTGTTAGCATCACTAGCCTTTCAGTTGTTTGCAGCACTAGCCTTTCAGTTGTTAGCATCACTAGCCTTTCAGTTGTTAGCAGCACTGGCCTTTCAGTTGTTTGCAGCACTAGCCTTTCAGTTGTTAGCACCACTTGCCTTTCAGTTGTTAGCAGCACTAGCCTTTCAGTTGTTTGCAGCACTAGCCTTTCAGTTGTTTGCAGCACTAGCCTTTCAGTTGTTAGCACCACTAACCTCCTTTCAGTTGTTCGCACCACTCGCCTTTCAGTTGTTAGCACCACTAACCTCCTTTCAGTTGTTCGCAGTTGTGAGCACCACTCGCCTTTCAGTTGTTAGCAGTTGTGAGCACCACTAGCCTTTCAGTTGTTAGCAGTTGTGAGCACCACCAGCCTTTCAGTTGTTCACAGTTGTGAGCACGACTGGCCTTTCACGTGTTAGTTGTGAGCACCACTAGCCTTTCAGTTGTTAGCACCACTAGCCTTTCAGTTGTTAGCAGCACTGGCCTTTCATTTGTTTGCAGCACTAGCCTTTCAGTTGTTAGCACCACTAACCTCCTTTCAGTTGTTCGCACCACTCGCCTTTCAATTGTTTGCAGTTGTGAGCATGACTGGCCTTTCACTTGTTAGTTGTGAGCACCACGAGCCTTTCATTTGGTAACACCACTAACCTCCTTTCAGTTGTTAGCAGTTGTGAGCACCACTGGCCTTTCAGTTGTTCGCACCACTCGCCTTTCAGTTGTTAGCACCACTAACCTCCTTTCAGTTGTTCGCACCACTCGCCTTTCAGTTGTTAGCACCACTAACCTCCTTTCAGTTGTTCGCAGTTGTGAGCACCACTAGCCTTTCAGTTGTTAGCAGTTGTGAGCACCACTAGCCTTTCAGTTGTTAGCAGTTGTGAGCACACTCACCTTTCAGTTGTTAGTAGTTGTGAGCACCACTAGCCTTTCAGTTGTTTGCAGTTGTGAGCACGACTGGCCTTTTACTTGTTAGTTGTGAGCACCACTAGCCTTTCAGTTGTTAGCACCACTAACCTCCTTCAGTTGTGAGCAGTTGTGAGCACCACCAGCCTTTCAGTTGTTCACAGTTGTGAGCACGACTGGCCTTTCACGTGTTAGTTGTGAGCACCACTAGCCTTTCAGTTGTTACCACCAATAAGCTCCTTTCAGTTGTTAGCAGTTCTGAGCACCACCAGCCTTTCAGTTGTTAGCAGTTGTGAGCACCACTCGCCTTTCACTTGTTAGCAGCACGAGCCTTTCAGTTGTTTGCAGTTGTGAGCACCACTAGCATTTTAGTTGTTCGCAGCACTGGCCTTTCAGTTCTGAGCACCAGTCCACTAGCCTTTCACTTGTGAGCACCACTAGACTTTCAGTTGTTGGTAGTTGTGAGCACCACTAGCCTTTCAGTTGTTAGCAGCACTGGCCTTTCAGTTGTTTGCAGCACTAGCCTTTCAGTTGTTAGCATCACTAGCCTTTCAGTTGTTAGCAGCACTGGCCTTTCAGTTGTTTGCACCACTAGACTTTCAGTTGTTGGTAGTTGTGAGCACCACTAGCCTTTCAGTTGTTAGCAGCACTGGCCTTTCAGTTGTTAGCAGCACTGGCCTTTCAGTTGTTTGCAGCACTAGCCTTTCAGTTGTTTGCAGCACTAGCCTTTCAGTTGTTAGCATCACTAGCCTTTCAGTTGTTAGCAGCACTAGCCTTTCAGTTGTTTGCAGCACTAGCCTTTCAGTTGTTTGCAGCACTAGCCTTTCAGTTGTTTGCAGCACTAGCCTTTCAGTTGTTTGCAGCACTAGCCTTTCAGTTGTTAGCACCACTAACCTCCTTTCAGTTGTTCGCACCACTCGCCTTTCAGTTGTTAGCACCACTAACCTCCTTTCAGTTGTTCGCAGTTGTGAGCACCACTCGCCTTTCAGTTGTTAGCAGTTGTGAGCACCACTAGCCTTTCAGTTGTTAGCAGTTGTGAGCACCACTAGCCTTTCAGTTGTTTGCAGTTGTGAGCACGACTGGCCTTTTACTTGTTAGTTGTGAGCACCACTAGCCTTTCAGTTGTTAGCACCACTAACCTCCTTCAGTTGTGAGCAATTGTGAGCACCACCAGCCTTTCAGTTGTTCACAGTTGTGAGCACGACTGGCCTTTCACGTGTTAGTTGTGAGCACCACTAGCCTTTCAGTTGTTAGCACCAATAAGCTCCTTTCAGTTGTTAGCAGTTCTGAGCACCACCAGCTTTCAGTTGTTAGCAGTTGTGAGCACCACTCGCCTTTCACTTGTTAGCAGCACGAGCCTTTCAGTTGTTTGCAGTTGTGAGCACCACTAGCATTTTAGTTGTTCGCAGCACTGGCCTTTCAGTTCTGAGCACCAGTCTACTAGCCTTTCACTTGTGAGCACCACTAGACTTTCAGTTGTTGGTAGTTGTGAGCACCACTAGCCTTTCAGTTGTTAGCAGCACTGGCCTTTCAGTTGTTTGCAGCACTAGCCTTTCAGTTGTTAGCAGCACTAGCCTTTCAGTTGTTAGCAGCACGAGCCTTTCAGTTGTTTGCAGCACTGGCCTTTCAGTTGTTTGCAGCACTAGCCTTTCAGTTGTTTGCAGCACTAGCCTTTCAGTTGTTAGCAGCACTAGCCTTTCAGTTGTTAGCAGCACTGAAGGACGTGCACTGAAGTGGTACACTTGATATTCGAATAGTGTCCTTGACCTACTTTATTGGGATTTTTTTGGGGATAGATAATCAAGGCATGTGGAATAGCTACGACACTGAATGGATCAGGATGTAACATGCCAAAAGGAACAATGGAGGAAAACAGGGGGGGGGGGGGAAGAAACACCAACAGCTGACATGAAGGACAACATAAAGGGAGATGAGGGCAAACAATGGGTGTGGGGTGAATGGGGGGTGGGGGGGGAGACTCGTAGGCTGGACACTATGGATATAGAGGGAACTTTACAGGAAGGGGAAAATGGGAATTTAAAAAGAGGGCTTGGGGTGGCAGTTAACAAGGTTAGAATGATGTGAGATGGTGCTGACCAGCTATTTTGCAGATCTGGAGGGAAGAAGGACATTGAAGAAAATGAGGAAGTTGGTTCCACAGGTGGGGAAAAAGAGGAACGAATGAGTGGAGGTGAGCAGTGATCCTGGATTTAGGTAGTTTCACCCAAAGGAGGTTGATGGTAGACCGTTTGCACCCTGCAGAAACCTGACGGGGACACAGCATGGAAATAGCAGATGGTGCAAGACCAGAAAGAAGGCAGTAAAAAAACAGAGATAAATGAGAAAAAAACTTGGTGGGGATTTGCAAAGCTGTTTTCCGTTTCTATAATCATCATTGTACATGAACACATTCACACATACAGGGAATTGCCTCATGGAGTATGGTCGTACTCCATGCGTAGGGGTGAGAATGGGAAAAAAATGGCTACCCCATCAGATGTGTACAAAATTATTTGCTGAAAAGTTGCTACAGAGTGAGTCATAAGCCTTCAAAAACCATACCTTTTATTCTCCAACATTTTCAAAAAGAATGAAAAAGACACCAGAGTACATCGCTCAAGTACCAAATTGAGAGATTACAGTGAAATGGAAGACTAAGAAGGAACCCAAAGAAGTAAAGAGCAAAAATGGAGTCATGAGGAGGAACCTGGATAGGATTCGGGTTTCAGCCACCACTGCAACCTCAAATATAAATCCTCTTCAAATATCAATTCAATCGGATGAAAATTGACAATTTTAGAAATCCGACCCATGTTGACCACAAAAATAATTGGCTGGTTGAATTCAGTGACCTGAAATATAAATCCTCTTAAAATTTCAAGTCAATCGGACAAAAATTGAGGATTTTAGAAATCTCACCATACTTGTTGACCTTTGCGCTATGATGGCCTTTTGGTCCATGTTGACCTCAAAAATAATTGATTTGTATTGTAAGTACAGAACTGCACAATAAAACCTGTTTGTTAAGAGTTTAAGAATGAATGCTTTACTGGGGAGGGATAAAATGACTTCCATGCCACCCTATACACAAATATTACATACCATTATATAATTACATATAATACATGGGAAGATGATGCAATGAAAACTGAAACGGGTTTGTTTAGAATCGAACACGGTTACCATGACAACAATACTTTCAGCATCACAAAGACCATTGCCGGGATGCGTTGTGTGTTCACCTTTTAGAACATTCAGACCATTCTGCCACATTCGCTGCTACGATGTGGTCGTACCTTGTTGTGCTCTTGATATTTTTCAAGGAATTTCAAGAGAATATGTTTCCGGCACACCTGCAAGTGCGTCCTGGAGTGTGGGTGATTCGGAAGTCTTACCAGGTAAGTGGAAAACGGAGAGAAAGACCGTTGCTGATTGATGGAGGGTAAAGGTTTAATGATCCCATTGATGAGGATGGAAAGGAAGTTATAGGAAGGGAGCAAATTGTGACATTAAATTAAAAAAAATGACGCTTTGATTACGGTGTGAACACATATACTCTTAAATCTTGTTACAAGGAAACCACACCTGTTCTGGAATGGTCGATCCGTTTGTAGGGCCTGTGGTCAGAATGTCATGTTTCAACTTCAGTTTGAAAGGATCCCATTTAAGGATTGTTATGAAGGAAATTGATTCCTGTTTTCATTGATATAACATCAATTTATTAAACTTGTTATATCCGTGTCCACAGATCTTTGGCGAAGGTTCCATCTTCGGCCCGATGGACGTTGGACAACTCGTGTCGCTGTGGGGGAGATTTGAACATGCTGTTGGGATCATCTCCATCTTGATATTTATCTTCAACTTGCTTTGTGTGATTTATTCATGGATGAACAAACGGTTCCGGTAAAGCTCTTCACAAGACTTCATTTTATTATTGATCTTCAAATTAAGAACGGCAAACTGTGATGCCGGTGGTCCCCTCTGCTGATGAATATGTTGTTTTTGGAGTTTATATATCTGGTGCTACTCTGATTGATACATTTGCACGACACAGAGAAACGTTCTCTAAAACGAAGTTCTGGTTATTCATGTGTGTTCACAGAAAGAACAAGAAAGTAAAAGGAGAAGATGAGGCTGGTGGGGAGGATAAGGATGTGGAAGATGATGATGATGATGATGATGACGACAGATGGGTTTCAGAAGATGACGAATGTGATTGTGACGATGGAGACAATGAATGTGATTGTGACGATGGAGACGAATGTGATTGTGACGATGACGACGAATGTGATTGTGATGATGGAGATGACAAATGTGTTTGTTCTGATGACGACGACGGGTGTCTTCATTCCAATGACGATTCTAATTGAGGACAAGGAACACAAGGTTTGCAAGGGGGAAGGGGGAGAGGCTCAATTTTGTGTTGTAAAACTTCCAGTAATTTGATTTCATTTTAGTAATAGTTTTTCCAGGTAGTTTTCAATTAGGTTTTATTTTTCATTGTTTTTTTAATTCAGTGACCTGAAAATTTTTAATTCAGTGAAATTATTTTTATTGTTTTTTTCAAAAGGCCTCTCAGAAGAGGCACTTGTTAACTATCCTCCCCCCTCTCGAGTGATACCATCCTACCGTAAGTTGCCAAGATTGTTGCCCTACATTACAAATTATTCCAAACTTTGGATAAACTACACGTTCTTCACGCCCATCATGTCCCATTCTGTCTGTGACTCAAGGCCCTGTCACACCTTGACATTTTAGCCAGCGAATGCCGACGTATGAAAAATTTGTCTAAAACGCTGGGGCACATCGAATACATTATGGGTAAGTTTGGTATACGTTAAGAGCACGCTGAAGCACGCTGGCATACGTCGAATTACACCGAGCTCGTCGAGAAATCTTAAGCATGCTCAAAATTTTTCGACGTATGCCAGCGTATGACTCACACGTTCCGCATACGCTGGCCATAAGTTGAAGGCACGTTATGCAATCGTTGACACACATTACTTGTAAGTTACTCATAAGTCGAAACACGTCGAGGTAATGTTTAGCCCACCCGAAACTTATTTCTAACCTATGAGTAACGTGCTTTGAACCTATGAATAACATGCTTTGAACCTATGAGTAACATATCTCCAACGCATATTGACATATGTAGACGTATTTGATTGACGTCTTCCGGACGACCACAGAACTTACTGAACGTGTTTCTAACTTACAGCTACCGTATAATGGCGTATTGGCAGCGTTTAGGGGAATTGGTATATAAAAATGGGCTTCACAGGAGGAACCCGTCAGTGTTTCAGACTCCATGGTGAGTAGATGTCCATGTCAGTAGTATCAGTAGTAGTAGTAGGTCCATGTCAGTAGTAGTAGTAGTAGTAGGTCCATGTCAGTAGTAGTAGGTGAGCGTGAGGGTGTGGGTGATGATGGATCCTCCTTGCATCCGCGTCCACGGCCACGCCACTTCTTGGCAGCATTCTTCGAAGTTTTCTTTGGCATGACGATGATGTTGACACTTCGATGTCTAGCTTGGTTATGATTAAAATCGTCGAGCAGCAGCGTCCATTTAAATCGTTGAGCGGCAGCCTATAAATAGGCTACACCACGTGATCGTCGGTGATATGCTGCCGCGCGCTATCCATACGAAAGACTATTGTTGGGCATACGTTGTGAACGCCGACAACACGCTAAGCATTCGTTGGTATAAGTTATATATAAGTTATCGAAACGTTCTGTGTACGTTATTAATACGTTATGCATACGTCCAACTCGTTATGAATACGCCCAAAACTGAAAAAAATACATCAATAGTTAAGCGTACGTCAGCATTGTACATACATTTTGACACGTCATACGCTGGCTAAAACGTCAAGGTGTGACAGGGCCCTCAGAAGCGTTGGGAACAAACAAATGTTTTGCTGTACTCTCAGCCAGACAAGCACCAAACAGATCATGCAGTTGGTGAAAGTCTGCCATGAGTGTTAATGCATCTGCATACAAGTCGGTGTGTACAACTGGATGATCATGAATATTAATTAAATCGATGAAGGTTGGTGATTAAATCCATGCAATTAAATTAATTAGTTAAATCGATGAATGTTGGTAGTTAAATCGAAGCAGGTCGGATGTCACGCAGCAATTTTCCAGCTTCTCCCTCACTTCATCATCTGCCGTGACCAAGGCGAGTGGATTCTCACCGAAACGTCGGCTTTACCGACGAGTAGCAAGTCCAGCTTTTTTCACTTGTAAACTTTTACTGTATTAAAATTAATTGTTTGAAAAAACTTTAATAAAAATCCAGTGGGACTTTGTGATGAAGAAAATCAAGTTGTGAAATTGAAGGAAAAACAAAAGGGAAAATTGAACTGAGATGCAGAAAGAAATGGAGAGAATACAGTATTTCCAGGATTGTGTCGAAAGGCAATATAATGATGAAGATCATGATGGTGGTGATATTGAGTGGTTTCCACTTCCTTTTGCTGATGTGTGTGTGCAGAGACCCACAAAACGAGTTCTACCTTGACCCAGCACATGAGTTCTTCCTTGAACCAGCATATGAGTTCTACCTTGATTACCCACAAAATTCGGGAAAATCAGGAAAAGATTTCTGCCTTGATGGCTCAAAATATGAGACCGACCTTGGAGACTCGAAAAGTGGTTTCTATCTTGGAGACCTTAGGAGTTCTAAACCTACCCTATCCTTGTCGTTCTTTGTTGGATGGTGCTTGATGAGTGGTGGTAAGTTCAGTTGATTATAAATTAATGCAATTATACATTATATCATTCGATATTATACATGTAATGTATTTATTTTTTTCTTTTTCAGCAATATCAAGAAAGTGCTGGGAAGACCTGAGATTTCTTGAGACAAATTTCCAACATATTTCCTCCTTTTCACTCCTTCAAACTTGAAAGAACTGAAACTTCATTCTTCAGAAAAAACTGGAAGAAAAAAAAAAAAAACTTTGTTGAGTTGAATGACTGTATTGACCTTGTATTATTACTGAACTGCTGAAAACAAAAAAAAAATTAAACTCTTTAGAAAATAATAATTCGTTGAGTTGTTTCAAAAAAAATTGTGAAAAAATGATTAATGATCTTGGGATTAGAGATGGGTTTTGTGGTGTGAGGGTTCGAATTGGGTTTGGGTTTGGGGTGTGAGGGTTAGGGTTTGGGTTTTAGTGTGAGGGTTAGGGTTGGGTTGGGTTTGGGGTGTTAGGGTTTGGTTTGTTATTCTTTGGGGTGTTAGGGGTTTTGTTTATTATTGTGAATTTTGTCTTTTGTAATTCCTGTAAATAATATATTAAACCTAAAATCTCTTCTCCTTTAAAACATACCAACAGAGGCCTGCAAAAGTATTCACCCACAACCAATAATTCCACATTTAGAAGAATTACGAATTATGCAGAAACAATTTTTACAAATGAACTGTTTTTATTCATAACTGAAGAGATCAAACTAAATACTGCTGTAGCTGAAGGAGGTTACATGTCAGGAATACCTGCAAAAAAACATGTACGAATCAAAATTCACTTGTTATAAAAGCATTCACCCCTTATATCAGTACTTGGTGGAAACACCTTTTACAGCAATGACTGCTATGAGTCTTTTTGGGTCGGTCTCCACCAGCTTTGCACACCGATACGGTGACGTCTTTGGCCATTCTTCAAGTGAAAATTGTTCTCATTCTGCCAAGTTTGATGGGGATCGTCGATGGACTGCAAACTTCAAGTCTCGCCATTAGTGTTCAATTGGGTTCAAGTCAGGACTTTGACTGGGCCACTCAAGAATATTTATTTTCTTCTTATTCAGCCACTCCAGTGTGGCTTTATCTTTGTGCTTCGGATCGTTGTCCTGCTGAAATGTGAATCTCCTACCCAGTTTCAGATTCATGGCTGACTCAAGCAGGTTTTCATGAAGGATTCTCTTGTACTTTGCACCATCCATTGCTCCTTCTATCTTGACAACCTCGGCAGCCCCTGATGATTAAAAGAAGTCCCATAGCATGATGCTGCCCCAACAATGCTGGACAGTAGGGATGGTGTTGACTGGGTGATGTGCAGTATTAGTCTTGCGCAAAGATGTATTTCAATAATAGTGACTGGACTGGTTTTTCGAAACTTTTTTCTGACTTTCCCTGGAAAGACTACTGCCTCTCCTCGGGCGATGCCTCTATCTCTGCTGAACGTATAGCTGAGGTTATTGTTGCAGGAATGGAAGCTTATATCCCATTCTCTTTCAAGTCTATCTCTCCGACCAATTCTTTGTTCAATAATTCCTGCTCTGTGGCCATTCGTGCAAGGGATGCTGTATATCGGACATGGAAAAACTCTTCTTCCTCTGACACATTCAGCTTTCATATCTGCCAGAAATCATTGCAAACATGTTGTCTCTGAAGCGTAGCATTCCTTTATTCAAAAGAAATGTGACAACCTCTCATCTTCTTCCACTAATAGATCTTTCCGGTCCTTAGCTAAAAGTATCCCCAACAACTTCTGTCGCTCTACCTTTCCTTCACTTTTCCATTCCGATGATACTATCGCTGTCTCTCCGACCGATAAAACAACTCTTTTTGGTTCTCTTTTCTCCTCTAACTCCACACTGGATGACGCCAACATTCCACATCCCTCTGACGCTCCCCTCACCAATCTTATGTTCCTCCTAATAATCTCTTTTCATGCAGTCAAAAAATACTCCTCTCTCTGGACATAAGCAAGGCCAACAGGCAAGATGGCATTTCTCCCCATGTCCAGAAGGAATGTGCTTCAGAACTTGCACCCGTGCTTGGTCGTTTGTTTTGTTTTTGTTTAAAAACCCAAACTTTTCCTCTTTCCTTGAAACATGCTCAAGTACAGCCTATTTTAAAAGAAGTGTGATCATTTAAACCCTTCTAACTACCATCCTATTACTCTGACTTCTACTGTTTCCAAAGTATTTAAATGTCTTCTCAATTCCCATTTTCTCAAGCATCTTGAATCTCATTGTCTTTTATCTTACCACCAATGTGGCTTTGACAAGGCAAGATGGACAGGTGATATCCTTTCTTAAATTACAAGTGTCTGGGCCTCTTCTTTGAGAGACTTTGGGGAATCCTTTGTTGTAAGCCTTGATAACTCAAAAGCCTTTGACAGATTTGGCATTGGGGTTTGATATCCAAGCTTCCTTCTTTTGGCTTTCCTCCTTCACTCTGCTCTCTCATACCAAGCTTTCTCTCCAACCACTCTATCTCCATAAATGTTGATGGTTCAACATCTCTCCCCTTCCCTATCAACAGCGGTGTCCCTCAGGGTTCCATTATATCCCCAACACTTCCTTCTTTTCTCAGTGACCTTTCTTCCACAAATAACCAAATGCACTCGTATACTGATGACTCAACATTACATTCCTCCATGTCTTTCCCATCTGCCCCATCTTCCATCACTCGATGTACATCTCGTTTCATCACAGCCACCTCTTTAAATTCGGATTTAGACAAGATCTCCCAGTGGGGCAAATGTAATCAAGTTTAAAGTTTAATGCTTCAAAAACTCAATTTCTTCTCATCCCTCTTTCTAAAACTCCTCTCAACTCTCTAATCTCCTATGGAAGCTCTACAATTACACCATGTGATACAATAAACCTACTAGGTATCACTCTAACATCAAATTTATCCTGGAATCCACACATTACACAAATAGCTATGTCTGCCTCGAAGAAATTAGGAGTCCTGTTCAGATGTCGAAGATTCTTCTCCTCTGAACAGTTGCTCCAACTCCATAAAGGATTGATTCGTCCTTGTATAGAGTACCGCTCCCACATCTGGGGAGGTTCCAGCTCCACATACTTATTGGACAGAATTTAATCCAAAGTGATTAGACTTGTCAACTCTACCAATGTGACCTCAAAACTCGACCCGCTCAAATTACATCACAAAGTAGGCTCTCTTTCTCTTTTCTACAGCTATAACTTCAGTTTCTGCTCACAAGAACTTGCTGCTTATGTACCACCACCATTAGTGAGACCCAGGAATATTCGACAAGCCACTAGATCACATGATTATTGTGTGGGCAACTCAAGGGTGGGCCGTTACGATGTTTGTTTCTTCCTCTCCACTGCTAAACTCTGGAACTCTTTACCATCTCATGTCTTCCCAAACACTTATGACCTCCTTTTCAAAAAGCAGATTTTTTTACTTCCTCAAAAACTCTTAAACTGTTCTCTCTTTCCTTACTTTTCTAATCATGCAGTTCTTTTATTTAATGCTTGGCCTCGATGAAGTCTATTCAGTCCATGCCTGTAGCCTTCAACATTTTTACATATATTCGATTTTGTGAAGATCTGGATCAGGATTCAGATACGGGAATTTTTTTTAATTTCTAAGTGATTCTTCACCATTGAGAGATGGAGCCAAAAACGATATATAGCACAACAACTCAAGAAATTGTGAACAAGGTATGACAAAACTTGGTGGATGAGTTGGGTAGGTGACATGAACAAGATGATTTGATTTTGGTTCAAGTCCAGATTCAGATCCTACCTGCCAGTGGGATACAAAATGTAAACGGTTCCGCCTGGCGGAGCTCTGTGCTCTCCGTGCCGTTCTTGGGTATTTTTCTAACATTTTTCTTTCACTTATTTTTGGAAGATCTTATTCTTTGTGGAAGATCTTTCACTTCTTTTTTAGCTCACCTGGAACTTAGTTCTGGGGAGCTTATGGGATGGCGCGTCGTCTGTGGCGCGTTGTCTGTCCGTCCAAAATTACTTGCCATTTCTTCTCTGAAACTACAATACAATTTCGATGAAATTTTCCCACAACATTCATCACCATGTATGTCCCAAAGTTTGTTCATGGCATTACAAAAAATTAAATAAATCAGGCAATAAGGGAATCTTCCAGGGTTGCCCCCCAAAATAAGTATTTCCTTTCTTCTGAGACATGACACGTGCAACTCTGATGAAACTTGAGCACAACCTTCATCACCCATGATGTACCAAAGCTTGTTCATGCATTAAAAAAGGGGTCTATGGGGTTCTACAGAGGGAGTTTACAGGGAAGTTGATCCGCCCACCCCCATAAAGAGGTATTTGCTTTCTTCTCAGAGACGATGCAAACAATTCTGATGAAACTTGACAACAATCTTCAACACCGATGATGTACCAAAGTTTGCTTATGACATGAGAAAAATTTTGGTCTTAAGGGGTGCAAGGGGGTTGGCCCCCAAATAGGTATTTGCTTTCTTCTCAGAAACTACACACACAATTCTTATGAATCTTGGCTACAGCCTTCATCAGTGATGGTTGGTTTTTGAGTGAGGGTTGATTCTCTCGATGGGTCTGTGCTGACTTTCTCAAAGATAAGTTTCTGGTCATTGTTTGTCGCGTTTTCATTGTTTATTTTGTTGCCTCAATGTTTACTGTGTGTTTCTACTTCGGTTTTGTTTCAAAAGTTGTGCTATTTGGTGAGTTTTCATTGGTCTTGTCATGGCTCACCAGATGAAGGGATTGGGGTAAAGCCTTGGGACCCAGACTCTTTGATGATTGGAGGAAAACCACGGGGTAACCTTCCCAGGTCAGATTGTGGTAGTGTGTGTCGGGGTGGCTCTGAGGTGTCATCCACCAGACAGCGGTCTCCTTGGATTAACTTGAGGCAATTAATTCGGGTGGGTGCCTAGAATGTCCTTTACCTCAGAGAGGATGATCACCTGTCTCTGTTATCATCTGAGCTCAAGTGTTTGGACATCGGTATCACAGCACTCTCTGAGGTTCAGAGACCGGATTGAGGAGAATTTTGAATTTTGACTCAACAAAAGAATAATTTTGTCTCTCAAGGGACACTGGATACTATTGAACAGAATCGCAGGGCCAGACTGAATTGCAGAGCTGAGCTGTTCAGAGAGATGAGGCATAAAACTGTACGTACGCTAAGGGTGGACAAGGAGGCCTATGTGCGAGGAATCTTTGAGGGAGTAGAGCAACACCTGTGGTCAAGTGATTCACGTCATGCTTACAGGGGAATTCATGCATTGCGTTCCTCCAAGCTGTCCCTCGATGTACTGTAGTTAGAGCGGAGGGTATTGGGCTCTTGACAGAGGAGTCCAAAGTGAAGGCCAGGTGGGGCGGTTACTTTGAGCGGCTTTACTCGGCTGATCCACCAGTTGTTGAGTTGGATGTCAGGATTGTTACTATCCCTATGGCTGACCCTCCAATCAACTTTGGTCCACCTTTTTTTTTAAGGAAACACAGGCTGTGGTGAACCAGTTGAAATGGGGTAAAGCTCTTGAGATCTGTGGCATCCATGCTGCACTTCTCAAAGGGTGGTGGAACTGCTGTACTCATGTTATTGCATGCAGTTCTGTGCTCTGCCTGGAACACAGGCATCATCACAAATGACTGGACGAAGACCTTGTTGTCCCTCTGTGGAAAGGAAAGGGTGATCGCCAGGATGGCAACAACTACTAAGGGGTGATGCTGCTCTCAGTGCCGGGCAAGGTCTTTGCTCAAATAATTATTGACAGGGTCCATCACCACCTGCTTGAGCACCAGCGTCCAGATCAGTCAGGCTTTACATCAAAGTGGTCAATGATTGACCGTGTCCTTGCTCTTCGGGTTGATGGGGAAAATTTCCTTTTTAAACAACTTCTTAAATGTACGCACGGCTTACTCAATGTATACGAATTATAATCAATTGTTTACGTTCAATTACTCTTCATTTCTTTGTATTGAAACTTATATAGACAAACATCTTAAACCAAGTGTATTTACTGGGACGTGTAGCCTGATGCCTTTATATCTATATCTATATCTATCCATATATATATATATATATATATATATATATATATATATATATATATATATATATATATATATATATATCTCTATCATCTCTATCTCTATCTCTATCTCTATCTCTATCTCTATCTCTATCTCTATCTCTATCTCTATCTCTATCTCTCTCTCTCTCTCTCTCTCTCTCTCTCTCTCTCTCTCTCTCTCTCTCTCTCTCTCTCTCTCTCTCTCTCTCTCTCTCTCTCTCTCTCTCTGTCTCTGTCTCTGTCTCTGTCTCTGTCTCTGTCTCTGTCTCTGTCTCTGTCTCTGTCTCTGTCTCTGTCTCTGTCTCTGTCTCTGTCTCTGTCTCTCCACTCTGCCCTCCTTGTCTGTTTGTAGTATGTTGTGTCAGCCCTCCTCAACGATTTATGTAACAATGTTTTGACCAATACGATAAAACGTCGACGATGTCTTTCCCATGTGAAATTAGACTCAACAAGGTCAATTGTAGGTCGTCATGACCAAACTCCCCTCCATCTCTTTGTTCTCTCAACCTTTCCCTACTGCTCCAAAGGCATTTACATGGAGCAAGAATGGAAACTCGACTTCAGCGCAAACCATTGAAATGACCTACATTCGATGTTTTGGAACTCCGTGAACGCGAATAAATTTTCTCTGATTCAATGTACTTTCCTTGTGGACGGTGGATCATTTTTGTGTTGCAAAATTGAGTTATAGGATTTTGCACTGACTCCTTTTAAAGAGTTCCACAACAGGGTCCTTACCGAACGCAGATGAGAGTTTCGACAGGGGCTGTTTGTGGCCGATGTTGATCTCTGCAAAGCATTAGATTCAGTGAATCGGGATGCCCTCTGGATGATTCTTGGTCTTTCTGGGGTGCCACCAAAACTGATCAATCTGATGTCTGATCTATACTCTCGTACTGAGAGTGCTGTGAGATGTAATGATACCATCTCTGACTTATTTCCAGTTGTTACTGGAGTTTGTAAGGGGTGTGTACTTGCCCCCACACTTTTCAGTGCTTGGATGTCTGGATTTTGGGGAGGATGTCGGAGAGATCAAGCTGCGGTGCATCGTTCGGGAATGCACAGATCTCTGACCTTGATTTTGGAGATGATGCAGTCATCTTTGTGGAGACTCGAGATATGCTTTGGGGGGCTCTCGAGGTGCTGAAGAAGAGTTGGAGCCACTGGCATTACCAGTTTCCTGGGTAAAAACTAAGATTCAGGCTTTCAATGACATATTGGATGCTGCCAACTTGTCTGTACCTGGTTGTGGCAAGGATGTTGAGGTCACGGAGAGATTCACTTACCTTGGTAGTGATACTCATGCCTCTGCTGGCTGTGAGCCAGAGGTCAACAGAAGTATTGGTCGGGCCTGGGGAGTCATGGATTCACTGGATCATGGGGTGTGGTGCTGCTGGTGCCTGTGCAGGAGTACGAAAGTCCGAGTCTTCAGGTACTTGTTGTTTCCATTCTTGCTCTACAGATGTGAGACTTGGACTCTGACCAGAAATCTGAGAAGGTGGCTTAATTCCTATGGTACCAGGTCTCTTCGGTCAATCCTTGGCTATCACTGGTTGGACTTTGTGGTCAATGAGTGGTTTCTGAGAGACTTAAATTATTTGTATTTTCTCCTCGTTACCATAAATTTTTCTTTTCTGCACTTTTCCCTCCACACTTCTTCTGTCCTTCCCAATTATACCCTCTGTTTCATGTCTTGAATTCTGAAGTATACAACAACAACAAAATTTTCTTTTCCCTTCTCACCTTATACCCCACACAACCACGTGACTTCCTGTCCCGACTCTTCTTCTTCCTTCCCATTTTGCTGATCCAGCACCTTCCTTCTATTTTTACTGACCCACATTCACCATAAACCTTAACGATTTTTTCTTCAACCTTTCCTTTTTCCAAATCATATGTAATCTAAAAAAAAAAAACATTTATATCTTTTCACTTCTCACCTTACACCTCCTGTAACCACGTGATTTCTATACCCACTCTTCTTCCTATTAATTTTGCCAATCCATCTTCCTTCCACTTCAGCTGACCCACATTCACTAGACACTTTCACAATTTTTTCTTCAACCTTTCCTTCACATAATCTTACGTAATCTTTATTATAACAAGCTCAAAATGAGCTAAGATCCTCGTCCTCTTAATGATGACGTCATAAAAACGAATATGACGTCATTGTGACGTATCAGGTTTGCGATACATTATCTGTGCTAATGCCCGGCTTGATTCCCGTAAACAAAATTCAAACAGCTTGCCTAGTTTCGGAGATAATGGTATAGGCGATTTCCATTAGCGGCGATATTATGACGTCAACTTTTTTTTCTCGGAAGAATTTCCAAAATCGGAGATGGTTACTGCCTGCGCATGGGCTTTCTGCATATATACGGCAAGTTTCACGAAGATCCGATGAAAACTCTGGGTTGTGAAACAAAAAATGTCAAAAAATAGGAATGATGTCATAACAAGAAGAAGATGAAGAACAACAACGTGAGTCAGACTTAGAGATCCTCCACGAGGATCTAAAAAAATAAAATAAAAATGTCTCCTAAAATGTTTCAACTTCCTCTTTCACACATGTGGTTCCCTGTATTGTGTCATTACTCATTCTTCTTATTATTATTCTTCTTCTTGTTCAAAAGACTGTTTTCAATTCGACCTTTCCTCCTTCATCCCATGCCTAAAAAGTCCAACTGTTACAACATTTCTTTTCTCCATTCTCTTAATTCTCCTTTTATTTGTTGTGTCCTTCCAGTAATGTATATAAATGTATCACTGACTTAAAAATAATTTAAAACATCATTTTGCAATGCCTGTTCATGTTCTATCAATTGTCCTGTTTTTTTTTTTTTTCCAACTTCAGTGCCAATTCACCCCACCTCCTTAAATCTACCGCCCCCTCACTCCTCACTCCTCACTTGTAATACCCTCTCCTTATCCCTCCCATCTTTCCACTCTTCACTGTCTTCTGTTTTAGTATCAGATCCTCCTCTGGTGTCCCAAACTATGTGGTGTTCTCACATCTGTTCGCTCCATTCTAACCTCACAGATATCTCACTCTCTCAATCAGAACACTCACGAACATCTCAAACATGCTCTGTCTTTCCTCTCATCACACCTCCCCCTCTTCCGAACCCCTCAAATCTTGTACTTCTTCCTGACCGCTCCCTTCTTTACCATACCCCTACCAAGTCTCATCGCTCCCCTCTCCCCATCCCTCCCATCACCCTCCTGTCCCTTTGCCATGCCTGCAGTCATCGTTTCCCCTCCCTCTCAAATCAATCTTCACAATCTTCCCCCTCCAAGCTTCCCTCTCACCTTTCTCAAAAACTTCCCCCTCACCTCACACCTCTCACCTTTCTCCCTCCATTCTCCCCTCCCTCACTCCCCTTTCTCCCTCCAATCTCCCCCTCACTCCTGCTTCAGAAAGTTCCCCCACTCACATCCACCTGCTGCCTCATTCCCCTGCCCTCTCTCTTCCATCTTATCCCTCCACCTCCTCGAATCTTCAACTTCCTTCTTCCCCACTCTTACTACTCCCCACTGTGCCTCATCCCACCACCACCGAGCCTTTTCTCATTCTCATGCAGGCCTCTCGCCGAGCTCTTCTGCAATCCCCCACACTCTGTTAACAACTCTCCCTATCTCCCCCCCCCATCCTCCCTCATCTTATCCTCCCCTCCCCTGCACCGAAAACCTCCTCCCTTCCCTCATGCTTAACAGTGTCGACCAAAAACATCCGGGGCCTTCGCTCGATCTTGACAGATCTTTCCATACAGGTTGTCACTGACAAACAAAACATAATCTGCTTAAGAGAAACTTTCCTCCTTCAAGACAACTCTGACTCCCGAGTATCTCTCCCTGGTTACTCCCTCCTCCGGTATGACAGACCTGAGCCTCGTTCTGGCAGTGGAGTTGCTCTCTTCATCCAAAACTCTATTCCTCACTCTCCATGCACTGCCCTCACTCCCCCAAACCCTCACGAATACCTTTGGATACGACTGCCCCTCCACTCCCACCTCATGTTTATATGTGTGTTGTGCCATCCACCAAACAGTGATGGCTTCATTTACACCTCACTCACCAAAAACATGGAACAACGTGTATCCTCTCATCACAACTCTCTCTTCCTCATATGTGGTGACATCAATTGTCATCATGCCAGTTGGCTAGGTGTGGGTACCTCTCTCACCTGCCATGGCACTTCAGCAAAATATTTCTGCAACTCGTTGGGACTAACTCAATCGGTCAACTCAACCAACTCTTTCCATCTCAACCAAAGGTACTCCGTCGCGTCTGGGTCTGATTTTGATCAATTTCCCTGACAATATCTGCTTTTCTTCCTCCGCTCCAATCAGTTCATCTGAACACATGCTTGTCTCTGGCTGGAGAACGACTTCAGCAACATCGGGTCTGGCATTTCACTCAGACCGACTGGCAGGCACTTCAAGCACCCATAAAATTTACAAGGAATTCCAAGGAAATTTTGCACAGGAGGAGTCCATTCGGGCCATCATGCCTGTACCACACCAATACCAGATATAATAAATTCGTCAATACCCCTTCCGTTCGTGCGTAGCCTTTTGGCTGCTACACTAGTACTAATTTCGCTGACCTTGGAAGAATGACAGGCTGAGTCAACCCCCTGGTATTAATTCAGCAGCCAACAGTGCTTGAAGTCAGAACCATAGGATCCCAAGCCACCACCCTAACCGCTAAGCCAACACCAGATTAAACTTCTCGACTGGTCTCCCATCTCGACTTTCTCCGACATCAACTCATCCTGGGAATTCTTTCAAAGAAATTTGCTTTCTCTCATGCACAGATTAATCCTATCTCATCTGCAGTTGTCATACCCTTCCTCCTGCCCATGCTACACTGAAGCTTGTGGTGAGGCGACTGTCCCAAAACAACTTGCGTTCACCTCATGGAAGACAAATTCAACTGAAGGCAATCTCAGATCCTTCCAAAAAGCTTGGAACAAGTGTGTGTCTACCCTCAGAAGAGCCAGAAAACAACATCTTTCTCATCTCAAGTTAGAACTATCAAACCTGTCTGCCTCCTCGCAATCCTGGTGGCATCTAGTCAAGTCTGTTTCTGGTGTATGTTCCCCGTCCATCCCCTTCTCTAACCTCAAATGGCCGCACGTGAAAAGGCTGAATGCCTAAACTCCGTGTTTGCTTCTAAATCTTGTGTCCCAAACCTATCGCTTTCTGTACCCACATTACCCAGTTGCTTCCAGCTGTTCTTGGACTCTGTGCTTTTCTTCCGACAAGGTGGAGAGCTCACTGTTAAACCTCGACTCAGGTTCTGCAACCGGTACAGACGGCATCAGCCCTCATGTTCTAAAAACCTGCTCCGCTGCTCTTCATCACCCTCTCTCTGTTCTATTCACCCTCTCATTTGCTCAAGGTCATCTTTTCTCTCCTTGGAAATCAACAAACATTACCGCCCTGCATAGAAAAGGTGCAAAAACAGATCCCTGCAACTACAGACAAATCAGCCTTCTCCCAATCATCAGCAAGGTTATGGAATCCATCATCGCTGAAAATATCTGCTGTTCTTCCTTTGCTCCAATTAAAACTTGAGCTATTTCGTGAGTTTTCTCACACACACACACACACACACACACACACACACACACACACACACACACACACACACACACACACACACACACACACACACACACACACACACACACACACACACACACACACACACACACGCACACACACACACACACACACTCACACACACACACTCACACACACACTCACACACACACTCCCATCCATCATCAACCCTTGCCCCTATCCCATCTCCATATTTTGCTCCAACGAAGGGTTTACACTCAAAACTTCAGCTTCTTGCTTCCCAAGACAGTGAGCATATCTCGATAAATGTTCTGTTGATTTCATTCATTATTATGATTATGATTATTTTTATTTTTTGTGTACATTGTCGAGGGTCGAATGAGAGTTAATACACATCACACAACAAGGGGAACAGGAGACAAGAGGGCGGGAGTGGGAAGGACAAAACAGTGGGGAACAGAGACATTAGGAGATCTGTGGAAGGGAGAGGGATGGGGGCAGGGAACATGGGGAATACAAGATGGACATTACAGGGACTTCCAGGAAGGAAAGCAGGGAATTTGAAGGTGGGTAAGGGGTGGATTAACAGGGGTAAAAAAGATCGAGGTGATGGTGAACAGCTGTTTTGAAGGCCTGGAGGGAAGAATGGGAATGAATAGAGTGAGGGAGTTTATTCCAAAGACGGGAAAAAAGAGGAATGAAAGAGTGAAGGTGAGCAGTGATTCATGATTTTGGTAGTTTTACCAGAAGGGGGTTGTTGGCGGACCTTGGGCGCCCTGCGGAAATGTGGTGGGAACAAATCGCAGAGAGAGCAGGGGGGGCAAGGCTGGAGAGGAGACGGTAGAAGACAGAAAGACCACCGACCAACCTGCAGTGAGAGAGTGAGAGGCCGAAATACTCAGCCTCATCGCGGGAGATGCCAATGATCCGAAATGCCTTGGTTTCCACAGCGTGAAGCCGAGAAAGGTGGGAGGCAGGAGCACCAGCCCATTGGAGAGAGCAGTACTCCATCAGGCTGCGGACGAAAGCTTTGTAAGTGGTCAGGAGCTCAGGTGGGCCGAGGAAGGACTTTGCACGACGGAGGATTCCCAGTCGGTGACTGGCTTTGGAGGCGAGGTTTGAAATGTGGCTTTCCCTGGAAAGGTCATGGCAGATAGTGAGACCCAGAAGCTTGAAAGAGAGGACTTCCTCCAGAGGATTGTTGAGAAAGTAGATGGGGGGGGGGTTCTAAACGGTCCTTTTGGAGAGACATAGTGAGTGAGATTTGTCTGGATTGAAAGACATGTTCCACGTGTTGGACCAGTTTGTGATTTTACCCAGATCTGCAGTGAGCGAAGAAGCTGCTGCTTGCCAGTCTGAGGGATGACAGATGGTATGGCAGAGGGTGGAGTCATCAGCAAAGAGATAAAGGGAATTTTCCAGAGAGTCGGAGAGATCATTGATGAAAATCAGAAAAAGAACAGGGCCCAGAACGCGACCCTGAGGAACTCCAGCCTGGACAGGAAGAGGGGATGAAAGAACTCCATTTAGGGCCACACGTTGACTGCAACAGGAGAGGAAGTCTGCGAGCCATGAGTGGAGATGGCCTTGGATTCTATAGGAAGAGAGTTTGGTCAGCAGGGCAGGGTGCCAGACTGTGTCAAAAGCACACAATATGTCCAGAGATATGGCTATGATTTAATGTCCAACACTGAGGACCTCCATCCATTGTTAGGAGAGCAGAAGCAGCATATCGTGGAGAGAATGACCTGGTCTGACACCAAATTGATGATCAGAAATCAGGCCATTGGCGAAGAGGAAGGATTTGATGTCTGAAGTGATGATGGAATCCATAACCTTGGTGATGATTGAGAGAAGCCTGATTGGTCTGGAGTTGCAGGGGTCTGATTTTGCACCTTTTTATGCAGGGCAATAATGTTTGCTGATTTCCAAACAGATGGCAGATGGCCTTGAGAAAATGAGAGGGTGAATAGAACACAGAGAGGGGAAGCAAGAGCAGAGGAGCAGGTTTTTAGGACACATGGGCTGATGCCTTCAGGACCAGTTGCAGAATCTGAGTCGAGCTTTGACAGCAAGCTCTCCACCTTGTCAGGAGAAAAGGTCACAGAGTCCAGCAACAGTTGGGTGCGACTGTGTAAGGTGGGTGGAGAAAGTGATGGATTTTGGACACAAGATTTAGCTGCAAAAACCGAGTCTCCATTCAGCCTTTTCACGTGCGGCCATTTGAGGTAAGGGAGGGGATGGAAGGGGAACATACACCAGAAACATTTGATTCGATGACACCAGGATTTTGAGGAGGGAGAGAGGTTTGAAAGTTCGCACTTTCGCTGAGATAGATGTTGTTTTCTGGCTCTCCTGAGGGTACATACACACTTGTTCCGAGCTTTATGGAAGGAACTGAGATTACCCTCAGTTGAGTTTGCTTTCTATGAAGCAAACGCAAGTTGTTTAAGGACAACTGCCTTGCCACCAGCTTCAATGAACCATGGGCGGGAGGAAGGGTAGGACAACTGAAGATGAGAGGGGATAAATCTGTGCATGAGGGAGAGCAAGTTTCTTTGAAAGAATTCCCAGGATGAGTTGATGTTGGAGAAAGTAGCGATAGGAGACCAATCTCGAAGTTTGATGGCTGCTTGGAGTCCCTGCCAGTCGACTTGAGTGAAATGGCAGACTCGACGGCGGTGAGGTGGTTATCTGATATTAACCAGAGAGATGTCCACTTTCACAAGGACGTGGTCAGAGGAACCGATTGGAGTGGTGGAAGAGCAGCAAATATTGTCAGGGAAATTTGTCAAGATCAGATCCAGAAGAGATGGACTACCACTGTTTGAGATCCGGGTTGGGAAGTTGACCGATTGAGTCCGTCCCAATGCGTCGCAGAAAGCTTTTGCTGAAGTGCCATGACAGGTGAGAGAGGTACCCACACCTAGCCAACTGGCATGATGACAATTGAAGTTGCCACATATGAGAAAGAGAGAGTTTGGATGAGAAGATAGTAGTTGGTCCATGTTTTCGGACCATGATAGTGAAGTGTGGATGGAGTCATCACTGTTTGGTTGCCGGTACAGTACACATATAAACATGAGGTGGGAGTGGAGGAGAAGCCGTAGCCAGAGGTATTCCTGGGGGTGTCAGGGAGTGAGGGCAGTGCATGGAGAGTGAGGAATAGAGTCTTCGATGAAAGGAGTCCTGGGAATTCATCCTGGGAATTCTTTCAAAGAAACTTGCTCTCCCTCATGCACAGATTTATCCCCTCTCGTGTTCAGTTGTCTTACCCTTCCTCCCGCCCTTGGTTTACTGAAGCTTGTGGCGAGGCAGTTGTCCTGAAACAACTTGCCTTTGCCTCATGGAAAGCAAACCCAACTGAGGGCAATCTCAGTTCTTTCCACAAAGCTGGGAACAAGTGTGTATCTACCCTCAGGAGAGCCAGAAAACAACATCTTTCTCATCTCAAGTCTGAACTCTCAAACCTCTCTCCCTCCTCAAAATCCTGGTGGCGTTTAATCAAATCTGTTTCTGGTGTATGTTCCCCCTCCATCCCCTCCCTTACCTCAAATGGCCGCACTGCTGATTCCACACGTGATAAAGCTGAATGTCTAAACTCGGTGTTTGCAGCTAAATCTTGTGTCCTAAACCCATCACTATCTCTACCCACTTTACCCAGTCGCACCCAACTGTCCCTGGACTCTGTATCCTTTTCTCCTGACAAGGTGGAGAGCTTGCTTTCAAACCTCGAGTCAGATTCTGCATCCGGTCCAGACGGCATCAGCCCACGTGTCCTCAAAGCCTGCTCTTCTGCTCTTGCTCACCCTCTCTCTGTTCTATTCACCCTCTCATTTGCCCAAGGTCATCTGCCATCTGCTTGGAAATCTGCTAACATCACTGCCCTGCATAAAAAAGGTGCAAAAACAGATCCCTATAACTACAGACCAATCAGCCTTCTCCCAATCATCAGCAAGGTGATGGAATCCATCATCGCTTCAGATATGAAATCCTTCCTCTTCTCCAATGGCTTGATTTCCAATCATCAATTTGGTTTCAGACCAGGTCACTCTACCCTGGATATGCTGCTTCTGCTCTCCCATCAATGGATGGAGGTCCTCAATGCCAGACAGGAAATCCGAGCCATATCCCTGGACATAACACGTGCTTTTGACACAGTCTGGCACCCTGCCCTACTCACCAAACTCTCTTCCCATGGTATTCAAGGCCATCTCCACTCATGGCTCGCAGACTTCCTCTCCTGTCACAGTCAAAGTGTGGCCCTAAATGGAGTTCTTTCATCCCCTCTTCCTGTGCAGGCTGGAGTTCCTCAAGGTAGCGTTCTGGGCCCTGTTCTTTTTCTGGTTTTTATCAATGATCTCTCGGACTCTCTGGAAAATCCTCTATTTCTCTTTGCCGACGACTCCACCCTCTGCCGTACCATCTGTCATCCCTCAGACCGGCAAGCAGCAGCTTCTTCGCTCACTGCAGATCTGGATAAAATCACAAACTGGTCCAACACGTGGAACATGTCTTTCAATCCAGACAAATCTCACACTCTCACTATGTCTCTTCGAAAGGACCATTTACAAAACCCCCCCATCCACTTTCTCAACAATCCTCTGGAAGAAGTCTTTTCTTTCAAGCTTCTAGGTCTCACTTTCTGCCATGATCTTTCCTGGGAAAGTCACATTTCCAACCTCGCCTCAAAAGCCAGTCGCCGACTGGGAATCCTCCGTCGTGCTAAGTCCTTCCTCGGCCCTCTTGAGCTCCTGACCACTTACAAAGCTTTTGTCCATAGCCTGATGGAGTACTGCTCTCCCCTCTGGGCTGGTGCTCCTGCCTCCCACCTTTCTCGGCTTAACGCTGTCGAAACCAGGGCATTTAAGATCATCGGCATCTCCCGCAATGAAGCTGAGTCTTTGGGCCTCTCACTCAATCACCGCAGGTTGGTCGGTGGTCTTTCTGTCTTCTACCGACTCCTCTCCAGCCTTGCCCCCCCTGCTCTCTCTGCGATTTGTCCCCACCACATTTCCACAGGGCGCTCAAGGTCCGCCAACAACCCCCTTCTGGTAAAACTACCAAAATCACGAATCACTGCTCATCTTCACTCTTTCATTCCTCTTTTTTCTCACCTTTGGAATAAACTTCCTCACTCTATTCTTTCCCATTCTTCCCTCCAGGCTTTCAAAACAGCTGTTCACCACCACCGCTTATCTTCCCCCATCCAAATCCTCGATCTTTTCTACCCCCGATAATCCACCCAAGCCCACTTCCTTCATTTCTCCTGCTTTCCTTCCTGAAAGTCCCTGAAATGTCCATCTTCTCTTTGCCATGTTCCCCGTCCCATCCCCATCCCTCTCCCTTCCACAGTTCACCTAATGTGTCTGTTCCCCACTGTTTTGTCCCTTCCACTCCCGCCCCTCTTGTCTCATGCCTCCTTGCTGTGAGTTGTGTGTTTGCTCTCATACGAGCCTCGACCAAGGTATACAAAAAAAAAAAAGGAGCATCTCCTCCACCAGGACGAGGCTCAGGTCTGTCATACCAGAGGAGGGAGTAACCAGGGAGAGATACGAGGGAGTCAGACATGTCCTGGGGGAGGAAAGTTTCTGTTAAGCAGATTATGTCTGGTTTATCATTGGCAACCTGTATCAAAAGATCTAAAAGGTTTGAGCGAAGGCCCGGGATATTTGAGGTCCACACTGTTAATGAAGAGGGAGAGGAGGAGGCTTTGGGTGCAGGGGGTGGAAGAGGAGAGGGAGGATAGGACAAGGGACGAGATGGGAAGGTAAGGAGGGTTGTTGAAAGGGTGTGGGGGATTGCAGAATAGCTAGGGGAGGGGGCTGGATGAGGAGGAGAAAAGGCTCTGTGGTGCTGGGGGAGATGGGGGATAAGAGAGGGGGCAGAAGGCGGTTGAGGATTTGAAGAGGTGGAGTGAAGAGATGGAGGTGAGAGGGCAGTGGAAGGAAGCAGCTTTTGGAATGAGAGGGGGGCAACTTTGAGAAGGATGAGTGAGGGGGTGAATGGTGGGAGAAAGGTGAGGGGGGGTTTGAGAGAGGTGAGAGGGAGGCTTGGAGGGAGAATAGTGTGATGGTTGCTTTGAGAGGGAGGGTGAGAGGGGTGAGAGGGGTGAGTTGGCACTGAAAATGGAAATATAGAATGTTTGATGGAAAGCGAACATTCATTGCAAACTGTTTTTTTAAATTTTAGGTTCGAGATGGGATTTAACACATTTCTTGAGGAATGCAATAAAGGCGAATTCAGAGAATGGAGAGAAGAAACGCTGTAACAGTTGGATTTTTAAGGCAAGATATAAAGGAAAGGTCGAATTGAGAGCAGTCTGTTTAAATCGGAGAAGAGTAGTACATTATGATACAGGAAAGTGTACCACACGTGTGAGAGAGGAAGATGAAGCATTATAAGAGATCGTTTATTATTATTGTTATTATTATTGTTTGAGAGAGTTTTCATCAGATTAGGTCATGGAAATGTAGAAAAAATCGTGAGGTGAATGGTGAATTTGGATCGGTAAACGCAGGGGGTGGAAACAGATCACGTGGTTACGGCAGAAGCACTTGGCTCTGGGAGGTGTATAGTCAAAAGTGAATTTATTTATTTTAAATAAGGATTGCGTAATTTTCGGAACAGGGAAGGTTGAAGTAGAATCGTGGAAGTGTGTGGTGAATTTGGAACTGCAAATGCAGAGTGAAGCTGCTGGGTCAATGAAAAGTACCAGGAAGAGTGGAGAGACACGTGGTTATAGGAGGTGTGGAGATCGAAGGGATACAAGGAAGATTATTATTTTGACAGACAGGCAGCAGCCTCTTCACTCTATTCAGACCTTGACGAAATCACAAACTGGTCAAACACTTGGAATATATCTTTCAATCCTGAGCTCTCTTTCTCTCTTTCTCTCTCCCTCCCTCTTTCTCCCCCACCCTTAATATTCCCGTCAGTAAAGCATACATATATATATATATATATATATATATATATATATATATATATATATATATATATATATATATATATATATATATATATATATATATATACGAAGAAATGTCAGTGTGTGTGTGTGTCCACCATAACTCCAAATGCGACTTGGTGTCCCAACCCATGAATATATCACCGCACATCACGTTAATTGTCACAAAGGAACACAAAGCTAACGATATTGGGCCAATGATCACGCGATTGAAGGGTTTGTCGAGACAGTATTTATGTTAGGTATGGGGCCAAAATTTATATTGCATGGAAGGGAATGAAAGGTATGTGTGGGAACAACCTCTTGTGGATTCTATGCAATTTTTTAAGTGGTTAAATAAGCAAATGTTTGGAGAAATGTTATCAATGGTGGAGAAAGAGGACTTGTTGGCACAGGTGCCCAAGGAATTGTGGACTACACTCCCAAATGAAGTCAGGGGAATAAAAGATGTGGAGCCAGTGCATATCATGGTGGATAAATCCAAGCCTCTACCCCATATCAAACAGTACCCTATACGTGAGGAGGCCAGAAAGGAATCACCCCAGTAATTGCGGCACCACTCGAGCAGGGGGGTAATTAGAGAGACCGTCAGCCAAAGCAACAGGCTGATCTTGCCTGTAAAGAAACCAGGTAAACAGACGAGGCGATTTGTGTAGGACTTAAGGGCAATTAACAAATGCATCGTGTCAATTTACCCCGTGGTACCAAATCCAGTGACTATATTGTCATCAATTCCATCCAATACAGTGTGTTACACCACAATTGACTTAAGCAGTGCGTTTTTCACGATACCAATCCATGAGGATTCGCAGAAACGATTTGCTTTTACCTATGAAGAGTACAGTACACTGGGATGGTACTGCCACAGGGCTTTGCGGACAGCCCTACATTGTTCTCGCCAACACTCCACAAGGATTTGAATTACATATTGCTTTCTGAATTGTCCACCTTAGTACAATATGTAGATGATTTGCTGATTTGCTCAACATCAGGGGATAATTTCAAGAAGGACACCTTAACCCTTTGAAGAACACTAGCTGCCAAAGGCCATAAAGTGCCAAAGGCCAAATTACAACTGTGCAAAACCAGGTAACATACCTAGGGCATGTATTGAGTGGAACCTCAAGAAGATTATCAAATGACAGGGTGCAGGCTATTCTTAACGTTCCGAAACCCAAAGCAAATAAAGAAATGAGATGATTCTTGGGGATGGCTGGATATTGCAGACAATGGGTACCTAATTATACAGCGCTGGCAAGACCACTGTTAGACATGATGCTGGACAAAGCACCGGAGCCGATGGAGTGGACACAACAGGCAAAATAAAACTTTGGTAAGGTCAAAACAGCTCTGTCAATGACACCAGCCTTGGGTTTGCCTGATTATGATAATGTGTTTTACCTCCACAATCATGAGAGAGATGGATTTGCACAGGCAGTAATAACACAGCAACACAGTGCTAAAATGCATCCATGAGCATATTCCAACACGAAACTAGACCCTGTGGAGCAAGGATTTTCACCATGTTTGTGGGCAATAGCTGCTGCCTGATATGCTGTACAAACGACAAGTCAAATCGTGATGACATCACCTTTAATACTGCAGGTATCGCACTGTGTAAGTTCTGTAGTGCTAAAAGCTAAAACGCAACACCTATCTGCAGTAAGAGCAATGATATATGACCGAGTGCTAATTCAAGCTAAGAATGCGGTAATCCAAAGATGTCCTGCACTGAACCTGCATGAATGCCAAATGTCCTTAATGCCAATTGCAGATGATGGAGAGGAATATAACTGTGAGGAGGTAATGACGAAAGCCACTTCTTCCTGGACAGACTTAAAGGACATCCCACTGCAAAACCCCAAAATAATAGTCTTTGTGGATGACTCATTAACAAGAGCAGCAGACAGGTCATTACTGTCAGGATATGCAGTGTGCTCTGAAAGCGACATTTTGGAAAGTGCTAAACTACCTCGACATTATTCCGCACAACAGGCAGAACTATGTGCTCCAATTGCGGCATGCAACCTCACCGAGGATAAGAGCATAACAATACGTACGGATTCCTGATATGCATACTGGGTGGCACACGATGTTGGGGCACTTTGAAAAATGAGGGGATTCATAACATCACAAGGTACGCCAGTCAAAAATGGTAAATTGATGGTGGAACTGTGAGAAGCTATTCACTTATCAAAACAAATAGTGCGAGTGAAATGCCGAGCACACATGAAACAAAGAGATATGGACTCAAAAGGAAATGCTTTTGCTGAATTAGCAGCAAAACAAGCAGCGAAATCGCAACAAATAACAAATATGCTCACCAAAGAGAAAAATGAGGAAAAGGTGCCGACCACTGATGACATTGCAGCACTACAGGAGGAAACTGAGGCAAGTGAAAGACCCAAGTAGGAGAAAACAGGTTGCTGCTATAATGCGGAAACAAAATTTTGGGTCTCAAAGGAGGTGGTTGTCCCAAAAGTCAGGTCAGGTCAGGTATGGGAGCATGCGACAGAGCAGCGTGTCGCTGCATCCACTTTCCGCCGCTACTCCAGGGGCCTGCGTCTGGCCATCCCCCAGGCAGATGCCTGGCCCATCCCCATCTCCTTGAGATGCCGATCAACCTGCTGCAACCATGAGGCACGTGGTCGGCCCATTGGCCTCCTCCACTCATGAGACTCCCTCTCTGAGAGAATCTGGTGAGCAGGATCAGCGTCAGGAAAATGAGCCAAATGTCCATACACCCGCAGCTGAGGCTCACGGACTATGCAGGTAACAAATCTCATTTGAGTCTCTCTCAGCAACCACTCGTTGGACACAAAGTCTAACCAATGGTAGCTAAGGATTATTCGAAGAGCCCTGTTACCAAAGCAATTAAGTCTCCGTCTCAGATCCCTGGTCAGAGTCCAAGTCTCACATCCATAGAGCAAGGCTGGAAGCAACAAGGACCTGAAGACTCGGACTTTTGTCCTCCTGCACAGGTACTGGCAGCACCACACCCCATTATCCAGTGAATCCATGACTCCCCAGGCCCGACCCAGACGTCTGTTGACCTCTGACTCAGCCAGCAGAGACATGAATATCACTGTAAAGGTAAGTGAATCTCTCCACGACCTCAACATCCTCACCACAAACATGCACAGACAGGACAGCAGCATCCAAGATGTCGTTGAAAGCCTGGATCTTCGTTTTGACCCGTAATCCCAGTGGCTCCAACTCCTCATTCAGCACCTCGAGGGCCTCCAAAGGATTTCTAAAGTCTCCGCAAACATGACTGCATCACCTGTGAAATCAAGGTCAGAGATCTTGACATTCCCAAACGATGCACCGCAGCTTGATCTCTCCGATATCCTCCCTAGAATCCAGTCCATACAAGTGCTGAAAAGTGTGGGGGCCAGTGCACACCCCTGTCGAACTTCAGTAACAATTGGAAATAAGTCAGAGATGGTACCACCACATCTCACAGCACTCTCAGTACCAGAGTATAGTTCAGACATCAGATCGATCAGTTTTGTTGGCACCCCAGAAAGACCAAGAATCATCCAGAGGGCATCCCGATTCACTGAATCTCATGCTTTGCAGAGATCAACAAAGGTAGCAAGCAGCCCCTGCCCAAACTCTCGTCTGCGTTCGGTGAGGACCCAAAGAGCAAGGATATGGTCAATTGTTGACCTCTTTGGTGTAAAGCCTGACTGCTCTGGACGCTGGTGCTCAAGCAGATGGTGGTGAACTTTATCAAGAATAATCGGAGCAAAGACCTTACCAAGCACTGAAAGCAGCGTCACCCCTCGGTAGTTGTTGCAGTCTTGGCGATCACCCTTCCCTTTCCAGACATGGACAACAAGGCCTCTCTTCCAGTCAGTTGGGATGATGCCTGTGTTCCAAGCAGAGCACATAACTGCATGCAACGACAAGCGTGCAGCATTTCCACCAGCCTTGAGAAGTTCAGCATGGATGCAACAGATTCCTGGAGCTTGAGCCCATTTCAACAGGTTCAACCCAGCCTGTTACACAAACGAAGGTGGACCACAGTTGATTGGAGGGTCAGCAACAGGGATTGTAACACCCTTGACGTCCAACTCGACAGCTGGTGGATCAGCCTGGTACAACCGCTCAAAGTAACCGGTAACAAATCACTTCGGACTCCTCTGTCAAGAGCCTACCACCCTCTGCTCGAACTGCAGTACACCAAGGGATGTGCTTCGATGAACGCAATAGGGGAATTCCCCTGGAAGTGGGACGAGAATCACTTGACCACAGGTGATGCTCTACCCCCTCACAGATTCCTCGCACATAGGCCTCCTTGTCCACCCTTAGCGTATGTACAGTTTTACGCCTCAGCTCCCTGAACAGCTCAGCTCTTCCATTCAGCCTGCCCCTGCGACTCTGCTCAATGGTATCCAGTGTCCCTTGAGAGACAAACTTCTTCTTCACCCTGCGGTGAGTTCCAAGACATCCACCGGCAACATCAAGGACGGTGGTCTTGAAGGCACTGCACAACTCTTCAGGATCTCTCAAAGCACCCAGACCCCCCCCCCTCCCAAGCTCCACTCAGCCTGTTCGTAAACTCCTCAGCTACCCTCTCATCCTTGAGCTGACCAATATCCAGCCGAGGCTGGGATGGTACCATTCTCCTGGATTTAAGGTGCAACTTAAGAGTTGCCACAACAAGTTGGTGGTCAGTATAGAGTAACTGAGCACTCAGGTAGACCCTGCAGTTCTGGATCATCCTCCAGCGACCATCAACGAGGACATGGTCAATCTCCTTTGCCACACCACCAGCGTTGGAATACCAAGTCCAACGATGAGCTTGTGTGCGTTGAAACCATGAATGGGCCACCCAAAGTCCATGACTTCTTGCAAAGTCAAGGAACTTAGTGCTTTTCTGGTTCACAATTCCAGACCAACACACGCGACCAACACAGATCTCGTTTCCATCCCTATCAGTTCCAGTCGATGCATTGAAATCCCTCAAGACCAAACGTGTATCTCGCCTGGGGCACTGATCAACCACAGACTCAAGCATGGCATAGAATGCGTCCTTCACGGTGAGATCACTCGCCTCAGTCGGAGCATATCCAGAGACTAGGGAAATGACACCCAAGGAGTGACGAATCCTTCGGCTCATAATTCGCTCATTGACCGGTGTTACCTCAATTATCATTGGAGTCAGCTTATTGGACACAGCCACAGTAAGTCCTTGGGCATGGTAACCATCAGAGTGACCAGACCAATAGTAGGTGCAACCACCCACCATGATCTCGCCACAATCCTGTCTCCGAACCTAAGAGAGTGCTGCAATACCGATGCCCAAACACTTGAGCTCAGATGATAACAGAGACAGGTGATCGTCCTCTCTTCGGGATACGACACTCCAGGCACCCACCCAAAGGGACTGCCTCAGGTTAACCAAAGGAGAGCGCCGTCTGGTGGACGACACCTCAGCATCACCCCCGACACACTCTCCCGCAATCTGACCCAGGAATGTTATTTTGTTACCCCATGGTTTCCCTCCTATCATCAAACATTGGGGGTCCCGAAGGCTTTGCCCCAATCCCATCATCCGGTGAGCTGCCCTGCGAAGGGAAGCTGCACATTAGGTGCTCCCACGGAGTGGGTCTTCAGATTTTTTTCTGCTTCGAGAATGTTTTGCGGAATGAAGGGTTTTCTGTTGGCCGGAGTGCAAATCCTGCCACCAACCTCCTAATAAGAAGTAACCCAACTGCAGGAGGACATCCGCAGACACAGATGGGCACTAGATATGGATGGCCGTTGGCTCACAAGGAGCTCCTCCGCCCTTTGACAGGTTTTGTTTTTAATCCTGCTGGGTGTCCATATCCAAACACCCTCCTCACCAGAAAACCTGGTGGGGGAGACTGTTTAGTCGCCAACAACCCGACCCTGGAACAGGTTAGTACAGGTTTACATGGTACCTGTAGCAGGTCACAGATCTGACCTAGCAATAAAGGTGCTTTAACAAAAAATAAAAAATAAGAAACCACCCCAAAGGTGCTTTCAAAAAAAAAAAACATTTTTTTTTGAAAGATAAAGGTGAAACATAAAAAAATTCTTGTCAAGGCTCGGATGAGAGCTAACACACAACACACAGCAAGGGGGGCATGATACAAGATCGGCGTGGGAAGGACAAAACAGGGAGGAACAGAGACATTAGGAGATCTGTGGAAGGGAGAGGGATGGGTGGGGAACATGGGGTATACAAAATGGACATTACAGGGACTTTCAGGAAGGAAAGCAGGGAATTTGAAGGAGGTTAGTTTGGGTGGATTAACTGGGGTAGAAAGAGCGAGGATTTGGATGGGGAATGATAAGAGGTGGTGGTGAACAGCTGTTTTGAAGGCCTGGAGGGAAGAATGGGATTTAATAATTTGAGGGAGATTATTCCAATGCCAGGAAAAAAAAGAATGAAAGAGTGAAGATGAGCAGTGATTCGTGATTTTGGTAATTTTACCAGAAGTGGGTTGTTGGCTGACCTTGAGCGCCCTGCGGAAATATGGTGGGGACAAATTGCACACAGAGCAGGCAGGGCGATACCGGAGAGGAGACCGAAGAAGACAGAGAGACCACCAACCTGCTTGCGGTGAGAGAGTGAGAGGTCCAAAGACCCAGCCTCATCGTGGGAGACACCAATGATCCGAAATGCCTTGGTTTCCACTGCGTGAAGCCGAGAACGGTTAGAGGCAAGAGCACCAGTCCAGAGGGGAGAGCAGTACTCCATCACGCTGTAGACAAAATCTTAGTATGTGCTCAAGATGTCAGGTGGGCTGAGGAAGGACTTTGCACGATGGAGGATTCCCAGTCGGCGATTGGCTTTGGAAGCGAGGTTGGAAATGTGACTTTCCCAGGAAAGATCACGGGAGATACTGAGACCCAGAAGCTTGAATGAAAGGACTTCTTCCAGAAGATTGTTGAGAAAGAAGATCAGGGTTTCCCAAATGGTCCTTTTGGAGAGACATTGGGAGAGTGTTAGATTTGTCAGGATTGAAAGACATGTTCCACGTGTTGGACCATTTTGTGATTTCACCCAGATCTGCAGAGAGCGAAGAAGCTGCTGCTTGCCGGTCTGAGGGATGACAGATGGTACGGCAGAGGGTGGAGTCATCAGCAAAGAGAAAAAGAGGATTTTCTGGAGAGTTGGAGGGATTATTGATGAAAACCAGAAAAAGAACAGGGCCCAGAACGCTACCTTGAGGAACTCCATCCTGGACAGGAAGAGGGGATGAAAGAACTCCATTTCGGGCCACACGTTGACTGCGACAGGAGAGGAAGTCAGAAAGCCATGAGTGGAGAAGGCCTTGGATACCATAGGAAGAAAGTTTTGTGAGCAGGGCAGGTGCGAAACCGTGTCAAAAGCACGCTATATGTCGAGGAATATGGCTCTGATTTCATGTCCGGCATTGAGTGACTCCATCCATTGTTGGGAGAGCAGAAGCAGCATTTCCAGGATGGAGTGACCTTGTCTGAAACGAAATTGATGATCGGAAATCAAGCCATTGGAGAAGATGAAGGATTTAATGTCTGAAGCGATGATGGATTCTATAACCTTGCTGATGATTGGGAGAAGGCTGATTGGTCTGTTGTTGCAGGAATCTGTTTTTGCACCTTTTTTGTGCAGGGCAATAATGTTTGCTTATTTTCCAAGCAGATGGCAGATGACCTTGAGCAAATGAGAGGGTGAATAGAACAGAGAGAGGGTGAGCAAGAGCAGAGGAGCAGGTTTTTACCATGGCTTGCTCATTTGACTCACAGAAGTGGCCACACGAGCAAACAGGGAATGCATAAGGAGGTGCTACGAACATGGCACGCTCCAGGATTTACAGCTGTGGCAGAAATTTTTTGTAGAAGCTGTGTGTATTGCCAACACCATAATGTTGGTAAAGTGTTTACGCAACTGGTAGGAGCTCATCCTCTACCCTGGGGGCCTTTCGTCCATGTTCAAATGGACTTTGTAACTATGCCAAAATGCTATCATTTCAACCACATTTTGGTGGTGGTTGATATGTTCACCAAATGGATTGAGGTATATCCATGGAGAACATGTGATGCAAGGATGATGGCAAAGCTTTTGCTCAAAGAGTATATTTGCAGGTACGGGATACCTTTCAAAATATCCAGTGATGTCGAGGGATATGGCTCTGATTTGGCTCTGATAAGGATAAGGAGGATATGTCGAGGGATATGGCTCTTATAAGGATAAGGATAAGGATCACGGGAAGTAAGTGTGATGAAGGATCACATTTCACATTAGATATTACCAAGGAACTCTGCAAAGAAGGAGGAGGAGATTGGGACCATACTCTGTGCAGAGCGTTGGTGCCGCCTAAGCAGGCTCCTTGACTATTGGGCACAATCCTAGATGGGTCGCCACTCCGACACAGTATAGTAGCATGCTGCCACTCACTTTGCCAACCTCGGTAGGATAATAGGCCGAGTTAACCCCACCTGGTATTCATTCAACAGATGAGCGGGATTTGAACTCAGGACCCTCGGATCGAAAGCCCACCACCCTAACCATTAAGCCAACACCAGGCATACACTTTGGCAAAGCTTTGCAAATAAAACAACGCTTCCACTGTCCATACCATCCTGAGTCTGCAGGACAAATAGAATGCCAGAATGGCATACTTAAGAATAAACTTGCTAAAATATGTGACAAAACGGGTTTGAAATGGTCGATAAGGTCAACGGTAAACAGATGCAGCGGATTGTCCCCACATTAAATAATGATGGGGAGACTGATGCGAGTGCCGGTAACCGCCCCATTAACTCTGAAGCAGCTGGACATACTCATGATTGACGAGACAATGGTTAACTTTTGTGTTGCCTTCACAAAGGTTGTCAAAGAATTCTACTCGCAGGTCAAACAAGCGCTACCAGAACCAGCTGTGGAGGAACACCACGGCATCCAGCTCAGCGACTAGGTGTACATCAAGGTGTTCAAGTGGAAGAACACTCTGAAGGCGCATTGGACCGGACCCCACCAGGTATTATTGGTTACCCACACTGCTGTCAAGTGCAAAGGTAAGCAATCATGGACTCATGCATCTCACTGCAAAAGAACATACAGGAAGTCGTAAAGAGAATAGAGGAAACCCGCAAGTGGGAAGAGCGTTTCTGGGGGTTCATGACATATGTAGCAGTGGATTAGCTACTTATTTGACCCTTCCATATAATTATGCACCCTGTATGACATGGGATGGAGGGTATGTAAGCACTGTACACCCACGATCATGCCTGAAATGAGGCATAGTGTTACATGAAGGAATAACTTGACATCCACTGAACACTTTCTTAGCAATATCTTTGCAACATGCAAAAAGTATGAACAGGAGCAAGAACAGGAGTCTGGAACACTGATGGGTTCCTTCTGTGAACCCCATTTTCATATACCAATTCCCCTAAACGCTGCCAATACACCAATATACGGTAGATGCAAGTTAGAAACACGTTCAGTAAGTTCTGTGGTCGTCCGGAAGATGTCAAATACGTCTACATACGTCAATATGCGTTGGATATAAGTTACACATAGGTACAAAGCATGTTACTCATCGGTTAGAAATAAGTTTCGGGTATGCTAAACATTACCTCGACGTGTTTTGACTTATGAGAAACTTACAAGTAATGTGTGTCAACGATCGCATAACGTGCCTACAACTTATGGCCAGCGTATGCGGAACGTGTGAGTCATACGTTGGCATACGTCGAAAAATTTTGAGCATGCTTAAAATTTGTCGACGAGCTTGGCGTACTACGACATATGCCAGCGTGCTTCAGCGTGCTCTTAATGTATACCAAACTTACCAATAACGTATTCGAAGTACACCAGTGTTTTAGACAAATTTTTCATACGTCGGCATTCGCTGGCTAAAACGTCAAGATGTGACAGGGCCTTGAGTATCGGATAAAACGTAACTTCCCATATACAGGGGAAAGAGATAAACACTCTCTCCGATATAGGACAAATTTTGTCTCACTATCTAAGGGGGAAGGATTGGAGAAATACGCACCACATTTTGAGGTGATAAATAGAGAAATAGGAATAGTTTGTCTCGTGAGTAGGAACAGAAATGGACCTTACTTGGGTCACTCAACGTGCCAATATTATGCCGAAGATGGGGAAGAAAAAGTAACCATTGAGGGACGAATTACTGGAACAAGGATAAATATAAGGATACGAATGAATAACCTCGTGGAACCCCAGGCACCATTAAACGGTACACATTTATTATGTGGGCATCGGGCATATTCGTAGTTACCAGCCGGGTGGACGGGATCGTGTTATTTAGGATACTAGTACGGGCCCGTAGGGGCGGGCCCGTAGGTGCGTGCCCGTAGATGCGTGCCCGTAGGTGAGTGCCAGTTTGTGCAGCCCTCTCTCGCCCCCCTCTCTCTCGCCCCCTCTCTCGCCCCTCTCTCTCTCACCCCCTCTCTCGCCCCCCACTCTCATTCCCCCTCGCTCGCCACCGCTCTCTCGCCGCCCACTCTCATCCCCCTCTCGCCCCCTCTCTAAAAACCCCTCTCTCTCACCCCCTCTCTCACCCCCTCTCTCGCCCCCACTCTCATTCCCCCTCTCTCGCCACCTCTCTCTCGCCCCACTCTCATCCCCCCTCTCGCCCCCTCTCTAAAAACCCCTCTCTCTCACCCCCTCTCTCACCCCTCTCTCCCACCTCTATTGCCCCCTCTATCCCCCCTAGTCTCGCCCTTCCTCTTTCACCCCTCTCTCTCGCCCCCACTCTCATCCCCCCTCTCCCGTCCCCCTCTCTCGCAGATATTGGTCGACAGATAAATGGCCGTAACTTGGGATCTGCTCGTCCGATTCATATCAAACCTCGAAAAGGCACATCCGCGGGTCCCCAGCAATATTCCCGGCAAGTTTCAATCAGATCGGACCGTCAATCGTGCAAAAAAAAAAAATTAAAAATAATAATAAATAAATAAAATAAATAAACAAACATTAATTGTGACGGCATTCGTGATGTCATAGCACCGTGTCTTGTTATTGGTCGACAGATAAATGGCCGTAACTTGGGAACCGCTTGTCCGATTAATATTGTTACGGCTGTGGAAATTCGCATTACACCAGAAAGGGCCCTCAGGTGAGATATCTCTATAGGTACATGTGTAGTTAGCCCAAACCCGTTGTATAGAGTGATCCATTCAGGCTGCGATCCTCCAGTTAGTCGTTTTTCTTTCTCTATCTTTGATTTCAAACGAACAAAAACTGCCAAGGATGCTGGTGGGCTTTTCCCGCCATTCTTCCCCGCACTTGGTGTGAGGGAAGGGGGAAGGGCGGCTCGCCGCCGATTGGTGGATGGACAGCGTGAGGCGGTCGGGGTGAGGGAACGTCCCTTTTCGAGAACCCTCTTGAAGGAGAGTGGAGCCGAAAACGGGACAGAGTGAAGGGCGGAGCCCCGTGCTATAAAAGTCAGACACGCGCGGGGCGCATTCTCTCCCTCTTCCTGCTCTCTCTCTTCCTGCGTTCTCTCCCTCTTCCTGCGCTCTCCCTATTCCTGTTCTCTCCCTCTTCTTGCGCTCTCTCCCTCTTCCTGCTCTCTCCCTCTTCTTGCGCCCTCCCTCTTCCTCTCGCTCTCTCCCTGACTCGTGAAACTCGCCTCCGTCCGGTCGTTGTTGGGTCATCGCCGAGCTGTGTCATCGTGGTCGAGTGTATCTGCCTCGGTGTGGAGCTCGCGGAGCCCGAGGAGCTCGTTGAAGTCGAGTTGTGTCGTCGTCGAGTCTGGTCGAGTCGGCAGTGGAGGACGGCGAATGAGACAGAGCTTGGAGTGGAGGTCGTGGGAGGAGAACTCGACGGCCGCACCAAGGGAAGTCCTTTCTTTTCTTTGGGTTTGTGTAAATGACTGTGGGTGGCGCCTGTCCGACAAGTAGAACTGTTTAAGTGTTGTCGTGTGTACGCGTATTCGGTTTTAACTCTTGATTTTGCTTTATATGTGCATTTTGATTATTGTGACTGTAAATACGTGCCTTCCGTGCTGGTCTGTGTGAATTAAACGTGCTTGTGTGAACTTGTTCCCCGTTTCACTGCGTCCTTTCCTTCGTTTGAATTTCCATCTTGCATCACGTAAGGGGTTCGTAGTGGGTTCAACATCCCGGTAATTAATTGGAACCGTCAAGGCCGACGATAACACCGCTCGGTTATCACTGTCACACGGAACGGACCGCTTAAGCGGTTCGTGTCCGGAGTCGGCCTGTGGCGTGGTACGATCGCCCGGTCGACCATTCGCGCAGGTACTTAGGTATATCGAATTTGGCGAGCAACCCTATCCTGCGCGGGTGGGCAATTGGCACGATCATGGTGAGGTTAAACCCCCACCCGTGACTAGCTCCCAGCGTTGTTCCGAGAGGGTCACGACTGAATTGTCCGTCCGGTGGGCGACGTGCCACGATTCGAGTTACGTGGCCGTTCGAACGCCAGCGGGCGCAAATTCGCAACAATATCAAACCTTGAAAAGGCACATCAGTGGGTCCCCAGAATTATTCCTGGCAAGTTTCAATCAGATCGGACTGTCAATCGTGCAAATAAATAAATAAATAAATAAATAAATAAACAAACATTAATTGTGACGTCATTCGTGATGTCATAGCACCGTGTCCTGTCATTGGTCGGCAGATAAATGGCCATAACTTGGGAACCGCTCGTCCGATTGATATCAAACCTCGAAAAGGCACATCCGCGGGTCCCCGGCAATATTCCTGGCAAGTTTTAATGAGATCGGACCGGCGGTCGTCGAGAAACGGCGGTCGCAGACAAACAGACAGACAAACAGACAGACACACACAGAGATTGCTGGAATTATAGATAGATGTAATACCCCAAATCCGTATTCTTGACCAATCACCTTTCATGTCACAGAATAAACAAAAAAGATCTATTTCAGAAACTGAAAGATTCCTCATGATTGCCTTTCCCTTTTATTAACCTGGCAGCCTCTTTGAAGAAGATTGCGAATGAAGCTGCTGAGGGTTTTATCAAAGTAAATGCTGAAATGGTTGCCATGCGGACAGTAGCTATGCAGAATCGTATCGCCCTTGATGTTTTATTGGCTGCACAGCGAGGCACATGTGCAGTAGCAGTGTCGGAGTGTTGCACCTACATCCCAATAACTCAGAGGAGATTGACGATCTGGCTGGGAAGTTTAAAGCAGAAGGTGCCAAATATCATGATTGTAATCAGGGATGGAACTTTGGGTTGGAAAAGATGTTTGGTGGATGGGGAACATGGATACTCCACATATTGTTCATTGGACTCATGATATTCATGGCTATTGTTGTCATCATAGCATGCATAAGAGCAATAATTGGTGTGTGTGTGTGTGTGTGTGTGTGTGTGTGTGTGTGTGTGTGTGTGTGTGTGTGTGTGTGTGTGTGTGTGTGTGTGTGTGTGTGTGTGTGTATGTGTGTGAGAGAAAATTCCCACAGTAACAATGATGATGGTGCATGAAGTTTCCCTGGACCGACCATCACTGAGCAACTATGGTGACCATGAAGATCCAGAAGATCCAGAGAACCCAGCAAATGATATGAAGAACCTTGTTTTAAAATCGAGTCAAGACACAGTGTTCGTGGGATTTTATGGAAAATACGAAAGTGCAAACACTCGTGCCCTTGGGACTGATGAAAAAGCCCTTTTGAAATAATTCAACAATTGTTGCAAAGGAACCAAAAACAGATGGATGATTGTGATGAGGAGATGCGGGACAATAAAGTTATCTTAAAACTGAAGGGGAAAAAGAATTTGAGCAGCTTGCTCAAATAAAATCTGATTAGTACAATTGAAAAAGGCGATTGCCTCTTGGATGTATATGTTCGTCGTGTACAGGGTTCATTTCTTCCAGATCGCCTAGGTACCCAAACTCTGTGGAACGAGACAGCACGGGGAGGTGGTGGCCCACGAGGGTTGCATCCACTCGCTCGGGTGTCGACCCACCACAGAGCGCAAGTCTGGGTGATATGGTGGAAACAGGCCTGCCGCTAGCCGACGACAAATTTACATTTTTGTAGGTTTGTCCTTACAGAACAAACCCTGGTGTTGTACTGTATGAAAAAAAAATGGGGAAATTGTGGGAAACTGAATTGTTGATTGAATTTATAATGAGGTCAAATGCCAAATAGCTTCAGTTAGCGCTTTGAGAAAGAATTTAATAAATATATGCTGGGAAAGCTAGTAGGAGGCAGAATACACACATTCCTCTGGAGTCATAAAAACCAGGTAAAACCTTACCTGTCTGCTGACCGTCTGGGCCAGCAGCAAGGAATCAAATACTCTTTCACCGGGGCAATAATCAAGCTCTGATAACAGATCATTTTTTCATTCTGTGTTTGTGATTCTAACCTGATGAAGTTCCATCTGTTGTTTCTCAAAGAGTTCTCTCTTTGTTCAGTTAATAATTTTTTGACGTATTAACCACGCCCTGGAGGTATCATATATATATATATATATATATATATATATATATATATATATATATATATATATATATATATATATATATATATATATATATATATATATATATATATATATATACTCGTAATACGCCATGGGTAGTAAGTTTTTTGCTTGCGACACCGTTGTCGGTCAAGCTTCCTCTTGTGCAGGAGAGTATCTTTTATTTGTTAATGAAAAAACAGCTTAAACTGAACTAAACGGTTTTCTGTCTTGAGTTGGCCAAAACTGCCATGATAGCTCTCATGGACACTCTTGCCCATCGCCCATAATGATTCCACAACTTAACTGCATACCCCCAACAGCAAAGCATGGTGAGTCCTGGCAATGGGGGAAGGGTAAATTTAGCCACAAATCAAATCGCCACTAGGGAGCCCGTTCAATACCAGCAGCGCAGGCTGAAGCCATTCCTCCCATCAAAGCCATGCCAATTAAAACCCAGGTCTCTCTTCCCAAACCGAAAGCCCATAAATCACAGTGGACCATCTGTGGAACGTTATGCAGGTCAATCTGAGCCCCTCACAAACACTTCAGAATGTTCCAGAAATGCTTCACTGGTGTCCGGTGGGCTTGCATACTGTGCATATCCAATCCATGCGGATCAACCTGCATCCACAGACCAGAGCAGCATGGCAGGTCACCACATGTTGGCTGTCCCAGAGCCTCAAGGAGAGTCTGCCATCAGGCCACATGCCTGGGTGGTCACCTCATCAGGCTCTTACTGGCCCTCAGTGGTGCCACCACCAAAGCGCGGCCCACAACACCACCTCCTAGTGGTCATCATGGTACACCATGACAGGCACACAGATGGAACAACCTTGGACCCCCAGAGGTCTCAACCCCCTCCAGGGTCTGGCGACCCGAGCAGCCCAAGACACTCACTCAGATGTCACCCTGATGGACAAGGGATGCCACACTCCACGAGACTCCCCGTGGGGCCCGGGTCACACCACAGCACCCGTAGTCGTACCCGACATCCAAATTCTGCCAGTGTAGCTCCCCAGCTGCCTGGCCTAACCCAATCTTTCGGGGGGAAATTTCTCATGAGGCTGACCCCCTTAACCTACCGAGGTACGAACCCTGCAGCCCAGGGATCAACTCCCACCAAGGCTGCTCCAAAATAATTTTCCATTTAAATTTGAAATATCAGGCCTCAAATTTCCATATGTGGTTGCACACTATAAGCCCATTAATACTGGGCTTTTCTGCCCTCTCCTGCAGTTGCTGCTGGCCTTGAGCCTCCCGCCCTTCAAACTTTCCTCCATTGTCATGAGTCGTCAGCTGCTCATGACTCACTGCTCTTATCTCTGCATTCACAGCACAAAAAACATTTACATTACAATCGGGGCTCCAACTGACAGGCCCACAGTGGCCTGTCTCTTTCTCAATGCCCCACCAGTCAACTTTTTCCTTCTTACCCACTGTCCCGTGGCTGCCAAGACACACCCCGCATGCAGTGGATCAACAGCTGTGGGCGCCGAGTTGACCCTGACAGGGTCCACCCCAAACACCCTGGGAACCGACATGGCCTCCGCTGACACCAGCTCACAACTGACGATGGAAGCAGCCTCGCTCTCCAGCGTGATCTCAGACCTGGACACCAGCGGTCCAGCCTCGCTCCCACCACGAGCAGGCTTGCCCATCACCCCATATGTCCCAGGCTCAGACACCTGACTTACCAGCTCAGGTTCGACTGCCTATACGTACCTCTGAGCCAGTTCCGCATTGCACCCTGTCAGTCCCCGGCATTCCAGAAGAACCCCCGCTGGGTCCAACCACACACCCATGATAACCACACCACAAACCATGGAGGTTGCCTCATGCACCATGGAGCCTGTACTACCCTTGTACATCCTCTTTCCTGCTCGTCACATGGATGGTCTCTTTCCACTGGAGCAAAGTGACATTCACACCGTCGCGATGCTACTCCAGGCCATTACCCATTTTATCCATTCGTTCATTATTATTTTTATCCTTTCATTCATTATTATTTTTATCCATTTGTTCAAACATTTTATCCATTCTATTTTCCATTCGTTCCATTAACTTTCCTAACACGGCCTGGATGGACATCACACCTGTTTCCTGGCTTGACAGCTCAGGAACAGGAGGGAGGTTCATGCCCTAATCTCCTCAATCGTCTCCAACCACGGCTCACTTCCTTCATCCCCGCTGCTTCCTCTTACCGCAAAATCCTGCACATCCAAAATTTTGTGCAGCGGTCTTCTTCCCACGCACGCCAAAGAAATTGAAAAACAATTGCATTTTAAAATTTACAATGCGTTCCATTTGCATTTCATTAAGAATTCATTATTTACAAAGTGAATAAAACCTATGGCATCACACACCAGATTCAATCACGGATGAGAAAGGGATAAAAATCACGGATGGGAAATCACGGATGACAGTCCTCCTCTCTTCAGCCCCAACAGCCCAAACACTCTCCTCTTCTCCCTGGACAACACGCCACCCATGGAAGGCATCTATCGCTCCACCCCATTTGGTTGCAAAGTCTCCCGGTGCCCCTGGTTGAGGTTGACATCGAGTTAATACGCACAATTTCCTTTATCATAATCCCTAACTTACTATTACCATGCATCACCCTCTGCACAATGCACATCCAAACAGGACAATTCTTAAGCTAATGTTTCCCTACTTATACATCAGGAAGGCTAACTACTCGTCCACAGACCATGCTATTCTATACATTTCTATCTGCTCTGTGGGAATATCTAACCCCTCTCCCCTTCCACCCCCTGCCCCCCCCACAAACATAAGTACTTAATAGATGTACTCACATTAAAATTGTACCTACTCTACAGATGTACTCAGTTGAAAAAAAGAGGTGTACTGCTGGCTACCACGAGGTGGCATTTGTGGCCTAAGATAGTACATTCTGTGTAGACAAACAGACAAAAACAACCAAACCAACAGACAGACAGAGAGATAGACAAACAAGCAGACTCAAATGCAATACCCTCTGTTTTGGCAAGGGTAAAAATGGGTTCCGATCTGTTCAGGCTCAGTGACAACTATTTATGGACAAGAAATGTTTCTTTAGTAACAACTCTTCCTCGAAGGCAGGCATCATGTTTGTCTTAGGGAAACATTTCCACCCATCCTGCCTTAAATTTACAAGTATTATTGATGGACACCTTGCCTCTGCGACCTTCTCCATCAACCAGGTCAAGTTCACAATTCTCAATGTGTACGCTCGAAGCAAAAATGACGAGCGGATCTCCTTTTTGTGGAACTGAGAAAATTCCTGCAAATACTGGATTTGCAGACTTCTCTAATTATTGGTGGTGATTTTAACCGTACTGTTAATGCTTCCTTTGACCGGAACGGGCCGGAACCCCAACCATGTACTGCAAAACGTTTTGCAAACATTATTGCAAAATATCATCTTCATGATATTTGGCACGTGCAGCACCCTTCTGATCGGTCTTATACATGCTGTCGTTGTTTAAACAACCACATCTCACTTGCGAGGCTTGATTGCATCTATGTAAATTCTCATTTATTACATGGAGTTTATAAATCCGATATCGTGCCTTCTGGTTTCTCCGACCATTCCCTAGCTCGAGTCTTTATTCAACTCTCTAAACCACGTCCAGGGAGCTCTCATTGGAAATTCAATAACAGTTTACTAGAAAACCTCAACTTCATTCAGGCCTTTGAATCCTGCTGGACCGCTCTCCTAGAACAGAAGGTAAGCTGTTCCGTTAACCCGCTGATATGGTAGGATTTAGTAAAAACCCAAATTAAAGGGTTCTGTCAACAGTATCAGTTTTTCTCAACAAGGGCTGACCATGAAGTAAAGAAAATATTACAGTTAGAGATTTTACAACTCCAACGGGTCATCGGACAAAATAATAGTAACATACAAAAAACCTTAACTGAGAAACAGTCCTTAATAAAGGAAATAACTGAGAGGAATGCAAGTGGTGCCTTAGTGCGGATGAGGGTGCAACACCTGAATGAGGCAGACGTACCAACCAAGTACTTCTTTTCCTTAGAGAAACGTCTTCCCAGTAAACAGCTTTCTCAGCTGCGATTAGCAGATTCATCCATTATCTTTACACAATCAGAAATCAAACTTTTTGCGAAGGAATACTTTTCGAAAACATATTCAATGGAGCAAATAAATCCTGTCAGTGTTGCCTCGTTCTCCGTAGGCCTGCCAGTGTTGTGGGAAGATGGGCGTTCCCAACTGGAAAGACCCATTACTTTGGATGAACTTGGCGCTGCCCTGCACAGCCTTGCCATTGGGAAAGCACCTGGATTGGATGGACTTACAACCAAATTTTACAAGAAGTTTTGGCACTTATCGGGTCCAGAACTCATTAACACCTTGAACGCAAGCTGCCAGCTTGGAGAGCTACCTCAGAGTTGCCGACGAGCTCCTCTTACCCTCATCCCAAAAAAGGGAGACATGCTGAGTATTGAAAATTGGCGTCTTATCTCCCTGTTATGTACGGACGATAAGATATTTTCGAAAGCCTTGGCATCGCGACTTACTCCTTATTTATCCTCGTTGTTGGAAGAAGACCAATGTTACTGTGTCCCAAAACGTTCCATCTATGACAACATCTCCCTTGTGAGAGACATCATTGAACTGTGCAAGGAAAACCCTAAAGATTTAGGACTTCTCCTTGATCAGTAGAAAGCCTTTGACCGTGTTGACCATCGGTACCTTTTCGAAGTACTTGCGCGGTTTGGACTTGGTTCGACCTTCATCTCTTATATTAAAATACTATACAATAATATTTCTAGTGTGCTTAAGATAAACAATGAACTTGTTGCACCTTTGTCTGTTAACAAGGGAATTAGACAAGGTTGCCCTCTTTCTGGGTTGCTTTATGCTCTCTCCATCGAACCCCTACTGGTTTCTTTACGCTGTAGACTAACAGGGGTTAGTTTGTCCCAGCTTGAACGGCCCATCAAAGTACAGGCATACGCCGATGATGTGTGTGTATTCGTACAAGATATCAATGACGTTAACGTCGTTCGTTATTGTTTGTCCTTATTTGAAAAGGCTTCTTCAGCCAAAGTAAATTGGAACAAAACGAGCGCCCTTTGGCTCAGTCCGTTGTGTTACTTGGCACCAAGACTTCCTGCTCCACTGTCATGGGCCAACGATGGTGGGAAATACCTTGGAGTATTCTTCGGTAATAATACCACAGTAGCAAAGAATTTGGCTGGTCTGCTCGAGTTTGTTGAGGGTAAACTGCAAAAATGGAAAGGTCTGATCACACAACTGTCATATCGTGGAAGGGTCTTGGTCATCAACACACTGGTGGCCTCTACCTTATGGCACAGGTTTTTCGTGCTGCATCCTCCAGCGGCGTTGCTTCAACAGCTCCAGAAGTGCTTTGTGTCCTTTTTCTGGGATGGAAAACACTGGCTGCGACCTGGGGTCCTCAGTTTACCACTGACCGATGGAGGACAAGGCCTTGTCGACATAAAGAGCCGGCTAATGGCCTTTCGACTCTTGGTTGCTCTTCGCATGCTATACACGCGACCCTCTCCACCATGGGTCAACGTCGCTCGTCACCTTTTGCAACAGGCTGGGAGGCTAGGCTATGACCACTCTCTTTTCCTGATGGACCTTTCCAAAATTGACACATCCCACCTCTCTGGTTTCTATCAGAGCATACTAAACGCGTGGCAAGCTCTGACAATAACGAGAGCTACACATTCTTACACGAAGCAGATGTTTCTGGAAGAACCTTTGTTCTACAGCTCCTTTTCCATGATATGCCTGCTGATAGGTGTTTTTTTCAACGCTTTACCGACAAGAGCGTTAAATCTGTCGCAGATCTTCTCAGCCCAAATGCCAGCTGGATTGGAGCTGATACATTGGCAAGCCTGGTCAGTGTGAGATCCTCTCGAATCGTGGCACGCATATTATGTAGTGTGGTTTGGACATACACACAGCTTGCACCTGCTTGCGAGTAGGACCACCAAAGCAATGAACAAAATGCACATCGAAAACCTTCTCTCTCAACCTTTCCTGAACTCGTATGTGCTTTTTCTCTTCCCAGCCCTCTTCCTTGTCCCCCTTTTAATGTCGGCTTCAATGGCCTTCCCAAACAAAAAGACCTTTATTCGGGTTGTGCAAAAATTTCTTTCACAACGGCAAATAACACAGCAGAGGGTTCAATGGAGAGACTTCTTACCTTGTTCTCCCCCTTATTTTCCTAACTGGAAAGGTTTTTATCACCCTCCTGTACCACCACGACATGGCGACCTCCAATGGAGACGAGTCCACTGGATCCTTCTTTCTAATCACTTGTTACACCGTTTTTCAAATCCACTTGTAGATGAATGTCCTTTTTGTAAGAAATCTGAAAACGTTTTTCACATCCATGTTGAATGCCAACGGTTGGCACCTTTATTCATCTTACTTCGGAATTGTTTTGTGAGGTTTGGTTTGATTTTTAACACTTGTGTGTTCATCTACGGATTGGATATCCCACACAAAAATTCCAATGCTGTGTTAGCCAATTTCCTGCTTGCTCAGGCAAAGATGGCAGTGGATAAGTCAAGGTGAAAGAAAACTTGATGGTGTTGGAGTGAATGATGAAGATGCTTTGTTTTTGTTCCAAAACCTTGTAATAAGTCGTGTTAAATTGGATTTTGCTTTCTTTTCAGTAACTGGAAGATTACCGCAGTTCGAATCAAAATGGTGAACAAAGGAAGTTACTGTATTTGTAAAGTCCGAGAGGAACGTTTATCGTTTTGTGAAATGTTTTGTATATAATCCACTCGATTCATCCTTTCCTTTATTCAGAAATTGTTTTTTGGTTTTCTATTTTTCTTTCCTTCTCTGAAATGAAAATGTGACTCCAATTTGGGGGCTTTCTTTTCTATTTTATCTGTATATAATTCCAGCAATCTCTGTGTGTCTGTCTGTCTGTCTGTCTGTCTGTCTGTCTGCGACCGCCGTTTCTCGACGACCGCTGGTCCGATCTCATTGAAACTTGCCAAGAATATTGCCGGGGACCGTCGGATGTGCCTTTTCGAGGTTTGATATCGATCGGATGAGCGGTTCCCAAGTTACGGCCATTTATCTGTCGACCAATGACAAGACACGGTGCTATGACGTCACAATTAATGTTTATTTATTCTTTTTTTTTTTTGCACCATCGACGGTCCGATCTGATTGAAACTTGCCAGGAATAATGCTGGGGACCCGCGGATGTGCCTTTTCGAGGTTTGATATCGATCGGATGAGCGGTTCCCAAGTTACAGCCATTTATCTGTCGACCAATGACAAGACACGGTGCTATGACATCACAATTAATGTTTATTTATTTATTCTTTTTTTTTTTGCACGATCGACGGTCCGATCTGATTGAAACTTGCCAGGAATATTGCCGGGGCCCCGCGGATGTGCTTTTCAAGGTTTGATATTAATCGGACGAGCGGTTCCCAAGTTACAGCCATTTATCTGTCGACCAATGACAGGACACGGTGCTATGACATCACGAATGACATCACAATTAATGTTTATTTATTTATTATTATTTCTTTCGCACGATTGAAACTTGCCAGGAATATTGCTGGGGACCAGCGGATGTGCCTTTTCGAGGTTTGAGAGAGAGAGGCTGCACATACTGGCAGCGCTTCCTTTTAATTTAAAATAAATATAAATTTTTGCTCAGTTGCTTTTTATTTATATGTGTGGGGTTCTAACTTCTGATTTTCAGTATATATTCAATCACTGCATAAAATAAATTTGGCCAACCCCTCACCCCCCCTCAACCAACCATCCCTCCCCGCACCATCCACACCACCCCCCCCACCTTTCCCTCACTTCCAGAGAAAGCAGGCAAGGTCAAAGATGCCTATGCCTCCGCAGCGACATGTGGTGAGGTGCGTCAAGTGCCAATCCACAGTAGTATTATTAACAATCTCAAGAGTGGTGTCAACCACACCATCATCATCATTAACATGGATACAGGTGGGGTCTACAAGCGGCAAATTTGATTGGTTGTGATGACGCAAAATGCCGCAATGTTTTGTCCATTTACTGCTAAATGGAAGAGGTTTGAAAGTGCTAAGAAGGTGATTTGTGTTCTACATTGTTCAAGTATATCACGGTTGTAGAAAAAAAACTTTCAGAAGTTTACCGCCGTTGATACAGTGTCTTTTACTCCACCGTATCGAACACATTACATTAGTATTTGGTGCCTGTTGTGTGTGTCCTTTATGATGTCCTTAACTATTTGAGTGCTGAATTTTTCCAGTATGCGATATGAAAATATGGTATTGTTCCAGTCACTGAAGATTTGAATCATCGTAATACACGAGAATCCAATCATTGAAGGCCATGTTGAAAGTGGCCACATGCCGAGAAGTAGGAACAAAAACACACAGATTGTTAAACAATGACAGGGGCCACAAATGTGGCCAACCGCACATTCCCATGAGGCACAACCATGGCCAAAAGCACACAAACAGTTAAAGAGAAGTTTAAGAGAAGGCCCACTACCATGCTGCCTGGAAGCAACAACAACCACATTCCATAAGCGAACAAAAAAAAAAAGAGAAGAAAGCTGTGACTGTGAAAAGTTTAGTTTCTTTTCTGTATTCCGGTTTCAAACTCTCTCCTGCTCCAGGGGCCAATAAGGAAGCGGATTTCCTTGGTTACAATGCATTTATCAACATGAAGGAGCTGGGTTACAATGCACTTTACTCTCTGAAAACATGGACCTACTTCTATCCTCTCATCCAAACTCTCTCTTCCTCATATGTGGTGACTTCAATTGTCATCATGCCAGTTGGCTGAGTGTGGGTACCTCTCTCACATGTCATGGCACTTCAGCAAAAGACTTCTGTGACTCATTGGGACTGACACAATCTGTCAACTTCTCGACCCGGATCTCAACCAAATGTACGCCATCTCGTCTAGATCTGATTTTGACAAATTTCCCTGAAAATATCTGCTGTTCTCCCTCTGCTCAAAATGGTTCTTCTGACCACGTGCTTGTCAAAGTAGACATCTCTCTGGCTGTTATTAGAGAACCACTTCACCGCCGTCGAGTCTGGGATTTCACTCAGGCTGACTGGCAGGGTCTCCAAACAGTCATCAAACTTCTAGACTGGTCTCCCATCACTACTTTCTCCAACATTAACTTGTCCTGGGAATTATTGCAATGAAAACTTGCTCTCGCTCATGCACAGATTTATCCCCTCTCATCTTCAGTTGTCCAAATCGTCCTCCCGCCATTGGTTCACTGAAGCTTGTAGAGAGGCAGTCGCCCTGAAACAATTTGCCTTTGCCTCATGGAAAGCAAATCCAACTGAAGGTAATCTCATTTCTTTCCAAAAAGCTTGGAAAAAGTATGTCTCCCCTGAGGAGAGCCAGAAAACAACAACTTTCTCATCTCAAGTCTGAACTCTCAAACCTCTCTCCCTCCTCCAAATCCTGGTGGCGTCTAATCAATTCTGTTTCCGGTGTATGTTCCCCCTCCATCCCTCCCTTACCTCAAACGGCCGCATGAGAAAAGGCTGAATGCCAAAACTCCGTGTTTGCATCCTCATCTTGTGTCCGAAGCTCATTGCTTTCTGTACCCACCTTACCGAGTCACACCCAGTTGTCCCTGGACTCTGTGTCCTTTTGTTCTGGCAAGGTGGAGAGCTTGCTGTCAAACATTGACTCATATTCTGCAACTGGTCCAGACGGAATCAGCCCACGTGTCCTAAAAACCTGCTCCTCTGCTCTTGCTTACCCTCTCTCTGTTCTATTCACCCCCTCATTTGCTCACGATCATCTGCCATCTGCTTGGAAATCAGCAATCATTCCCACTTTGCAAAAAAAGATCCCTGCAACGACAGACCAATGAGCCTTCTCCCAATTATCAGCAAGATTAAGGAATCCATTATCACTTCAGACATTAAATCCTTCCTCTTCTCCAATGGCTTAATTTCCGATCATCAATTTGGTTTCAGACCAGGTCACTCAACTCTGCATATGCTGCTTCTGCTCTCCCAACAATGGATGGAGGTCCTCAATGCCGGACATGAAATCAGAGCCATATTCCTCGACATATCGCATATTTTGACATGGTCTGGCACCCTGTCCTGCTCATCAAACTCTCTTCCTTTGGTATCCAAGGCCATCTCCACTCATGGCTTGCTGACTTCCTCTCCTGTTGCAGCCAACGTGTGGCCCGAAATGGAGTTCTTTCATCCCCTCTTCCTGTCCAAGCTGGAGTTCCTTAAGGTAGCATTCTCAGCCCTGTTCTTTTTCTGGTTTTCATCAATAATCCCTCCGACTCTCTGGAAAATCCTCTTTTTCTCTTTGCTGATGACTCCACCCTCTGCCGTACAATCTACCGTCCCTCAGATCGGCAAGCAGCAGCTTCTTTGCTCACTGCAGATCTGGATAAAATCACAAACTGGTTCAACATGTGGAACATGTCTTTCAATACTGACAAATCTCACAATCTCACTATGTCTCTCCAAAAAGACCATTTGGAAAACCCTGATCTTCTTTCTCAACAATCAATCTTCTGGAAGAAGTCCTTTCATTCAAGCTTCTGGGTCTCACTGTCTGCCATGATCTTTCCTGGGAAAGCTACATTTCCAACCTGGCCTCCAAAGCCAGTCACCAACTGTGCATCTTCCATCGTGCAAAGTCCTCCCTCGGCCCACCTGAGCTCCTGACCACTTACAAAGCTTTCTTCCACAGCTTGATGGAGTACTGCTCTCCCCTCGGGGCTGGTGCTCATGCCTGTCACCTTTCTCAGCTTCACGCTGTGGAAACCAAGGCATTTAGGATCATTTGTATCTCCCACGGTGAGGCTGAACCTTTGGGCCTCTCACTCTCTCACTGCAGACAGGTCGGTGGTCTTTCTGTCTTCTACCATCTCCTCTCTGGTCTCCCCCACCCCACTGCTCTGTCTGCGATATGGCCCCCCCATATTTCTGCAGGGTGCTCATTGTCTGCCAGCAACCCCCTTCTGTTAAAACTACCAAAATCACGAATCACTGCTCATTTTCACTCTTTCATTCCTCTTTTTTCCCGCCTTTGGAATAAACTCCTACACATTCCTCAATCCTACTCTTCCTTCCAGGTTTTCAAAACACCTGTTCACCGCCATCTCTTATTATCCCTCATCCAAATCCTTGATCTTTTCTACCCCCGTAAATCCACCCCAAACCCAACCCCTACAAATTCCCTGCTTTCCCTGCTGAAAGTCCCTGTAATGTCCATGTTGTATACCCCATGTTCCCTGCCCCATCCCTCTCCCTTCCACAGATCTCATATCTCTTTTCCCCACTTTTTTGTCCTTCCCTCTCTCACCCCTCTTGTCTCCTGCCCCCATTGTTGTGCGTTGTGTGTTCGCTCTCATACGAGCCTCAACAATGTACACAAAAAATTAAAAAGCTGGGTTTCTCTGTCCGTAATGCTTTATTAACCCCCGTTGGACTTGGTCCGAAACAGGGCTTCTAGATTTGTTCTCGATTTTTGTGTCCACAACGATATCTCAGACATGTGTGGACTGATTTTATTCGAACTTAGCACAAAGACAACACATGATGGTATACATGTGCATATCATGTTGTTGCATGCTGCGATCAAAGATGGCTGACTGGCGGCCATTTTCATTGTAAAAAAAAACCTGATGTTAAACACTTCCTCAACTACTTCTTGGACATGCATCTACTGATCTTGTTCAAACTTTGCACACAGATAAAGAATGATGGCATACATAATCACGCCATGTTTTTTTTCGAGATCAGATCAAAGTTGGCTGACTGGCAGCTATTTTGTTACTTAAATGTGTCCCCAACCATTTCTCATGCATGCATCGTCCAATTTTGTTCAAATTGGTGCAAGCGCAGTACATGATGGCATACACTTTATTTTGTGATCTGATCAAAGATGGCTCGCTGGAAGACTGGTGGCCATTTTAGTTGTAAATAAATACTGGCGAGCCTTTTAACTCCGTGCAGCAAAATTCCTAAAACAACGGGGGTGATGACATTTTATGTCTTTTTTTTTTTTCATTGTTCTAAAGAGTTTTTGCTGTTGTACAATAATACAAGTGGTACCGTTGGAAAGGTAATAATCTATTTTCTTAGAGCAAAAATTTGTTCGTTTAATCACATTTACCTGCCCATTTTCAAAGCCCTTGTTTTGGGGATTGCAGAAGAAGTGGTACCTCGGGCTTTAATGTAGCCGTTCCAACTGTAACAATTATTATTACGAGTAATAAAAACATTTTAAAAATGCAAAAGGATGTTGGGATGTTACTCCGAAAACTAGGTAAACAAAATTGGGATGGTCACCAGAAATGAGCATGTGAAACCATCCCTAAATCTTGATTTGAATAATGATTGTCCATAGAAAAGACAAAGTCATGCCGAACACACGCGCGCACACGCACACACACCGCACAACTATACAAATATATAAATATATGTTGTTACAGATGTCATAATCCAATCCGACGAATGCATACAAACATCAAGGTCCTCAGGCAGTTACTTCCCTCAATGCATGTCCAGGATAGACCCATCGCCATGTCTGGTGGGATTCTAACTTGATGCATTGAGAAGGGTAAAGAATAGATTCCCTCTCTTATGGAAAGCTCTTATTACTCTTTATGACAGACACATTCATGTATGTGAGATAGCCGTTAGGCCAACGGAGGCTCCTCTAACCTCGTTCCATCGACTTTCGACACCCACCTCTTTCACCGACGTTGACACCCGCCTTTTCCATCGACGTTGACACCCGTTCAGCAGCTCTATGGATGCTAACTGGCTCTTTTCCGTATCAGGCTGAACATTCAGGTGATAATTGTGGACATTTTATGAGTGCTTCACGTTATTGCTCGGTAATTCTGGCAAATGGCCGCATTCTGTCGTTCGTCCAGCACCACAAACATGGCGCTGTACACCAGGAATGATCGTAGGACAGGCAGGTTGTCCCGGGCAACGATATGCAAATGGGCGGGGTGGATTTGGCTGAAGGCTCCGCTCAGACGGGCCACCTATAACGAGGACGAGAGGTCCATTTTTTCCAGTGAGTTGGCGTCAGTCAGTTGGCGATAGCTGGGCAACGGCTATCGTCAATTCCAATCAGACATCTATTTCATCGGTTCCAGTCAGACAGTTGTTTTGTCAATTCCAGTCAGACGGTTGTTTCGTCAGTTCCAGTCAGACGGTGGGTGAGCTAGCGACAGTTGGTGACGACCTTGCTGCCTTACAGTTTCTCACAACGCCTCAGCTTCTCACGGCTCCTGGCAGCTGTCCGTCGGTTGTGGCTCCTGGTGGCTCCTGACGTTGGGTGATGCTCGGACCGTTAATGATGGTTCTGGTCGAGACCTGATCTTGGCGTACCTGATTCTTGGGGGTGACGTCGATTGGCATTCAAGCCTGTTTGCGAGTGGGTGCACGGCAAGGCTGGGTGCTGGCAATGGACAAGGCACGCTCACACATTTCAGGCAGTTTTATTTGACGTATGACGACTTATATTCTATGAGCGAGACTGGATTTCTCTCCACCCCTGAATGATCTGCTGGGTACCCTTGTCTTGTGTTTAATTGTTAGGTAAGGCATCGTGATAAGTCTCTGCTCTTTGTCTCTTTTTCTATCAGTGCCTGATTAATACGCCTGGTGTTGTCTTAATGGTAATGGTGGTGGGCTTTGGATCCGAGGGTCCTGAGTTCAAATCCTGCTCAGCCATTGAATTTAAACCAGGTGGGGTTAACTCAGCCTGTCATCCTTCTGAGGTCGGCAAAATGAGTGCCAGCATGTTGCTATACTGTGTCAGAGTGGTGACCCATCCAGGATTGTGCCAAATAGCCAAGGAGACTGCTTAAGCAGCCTCAACACTCTGCACAGAGTATGGTCCCAATCTCCTCTCTCCTCCTCCTCCTGATGAACTATTTATTTGCTTGCGGTCATTTTGATTGATTTGTATTTCTTATTTTTACCACATGGAAGTAAAAAGTTCTTTTTATTCATTTTTCCCTTATTAATAAATTGCTTTGTTGACGTTCCAACCTGTCCGTGCTTGTCCTTCCCTTCCATTGATCCAGCACTGTTCAAACCGAGATAGACTAGGAGGTAATTACCACACGAATCAACCTGTAATAGTCGGCACGCACCAGCGGTTATACGCTCGGCTGCCCTAATTAAAGCCGCTGTCACACCTTGGCGATTTAGCCAGAATATGCCGAAGTATGAAAAATTTATCTAAAACGCTGGCTGACTCACAAGTTCTGCATATGCTGGCCATAAGTTGTAGGCACGTTACTCGATCGTTGACACATGTCAACACACGTTACTTGTAAGTTACTCATAAGTCGAAACACGTCGAGGTAATGTTTAGCGTCAGTGTTCCAGACTCTCTGGTTGTTTTATTTTTATTTTTTCTTCGGCATGACGGTGATGTTGACACTTGGATTTCTAGTGCGGTTATAATATAATATAATTAATAGGCTGCCGCTCAACGATTTAAATCATAACCACACTAGAAATTGAAGTGTCAACATCACCGTCATGCCGAAGAAAAAATAAAAATAAAAAAACATGGAGTCTGGAACACTGATGGTTTCCTCCTGTGTGAACCCCATTTTTATATACCAATTCCCCTAAACGCTGCCAATATGCCATTATACGGTAGCTGTAAGTTAGTAACACGTTCAGTAAGTTCTGTGGTCGTCCGGAAGACGTCAAATACGTCTACATACGTCAATGTGCATTGGAGATACGTTACTCATAGGTTCAAAGCACGTTACTCATAGGTTCAAAGCACGTTACTCATAGGTTAGAAATAAGTTTTGGGTACGCTAAACATTACCTCGACATGTTTCGACTTATGAGTAACTTACAAGTAACGTGTGTCGACGTGTGTCAACGATCGCATAACGTGCCTACAACTTATGGCCAGCGTATGCGGAACGTGTGAGTCATACGCTGGCATACGTCAAAAAATGTTGAGCATGTTAAAATTTGTCGACGAGCTCGGCGTACTACGACGTATGCCAGAATGCTTCAGCGTGCTCTTAACGTATACAAAACTTACCCATAACGTATTCGACGTGTGCCATCGTATTCGGCAAATTTTTCATACGTCGGCATACGCTGGCTAAAACATCAAAGGCCTTGACACTTCGATGTCGAGTGCGGTTATGATTTGAATCGTCGAGCGGCAGCCTTTTAATAGGCGACGCCACGTGATCGTTGGCAATATGCTGCCGCGCGCTATGCATACGTTAGACTATCGTTGGGAATTGGTTGTGAACGCCAACAACACGCTAAGCATTCGTTGGTATAAGTTATCTATATGTTATCGAAACGTTCTGTGTACATTACTAATACGTTATGCATACGTCTCACTCGTTATGAATACGCCAAAAACTGCAAAAAAAACATCAATAGTTCAGCGTACGCCAGCGTTTTACATACATTTTGATGCGTTGCCATATGCTGGCTAAAACGTCAAGGTGTGACAGCGGCTTAAGATCGAATCAAGATAAGATTGGTGCCTTGCCGTGGGCACGCTCTCCATTCAGGAAAGCACGTGACCTCTCATTAAATGGCAAAATTAGACGGTGGACACTAGAACTCGCGGTTAACTGATTGGTGTTCGTGGTTCTAAAGCAACCCACCGTACCACAAAGTTAATGGTGAGCGGTGGCCCCAATTCCGGCTCTTCCGAGGACAAATGGGGATTAATCCCCGAATAATACAGTCTTATCCGTGGCCGTAACAATATATGTATATGTATATGTATACGTATACATATATATATATATATATATATATATATATATATATATATATATATATATATATATATATATATATATATCTTCTTCTTCTTCTTCTTCTTTCGGCTGCTCCCGTTAGGGGTCGCCACAGCGGATCATCCGGATGATCAGCATAGTGATTTGGCACATGTTTTATGCCGGATGCCCTTCCTGACACAACCCTGGTCGCCTCTTACGACACAGGGATATGGTACACCTATTTTAACCAGGGTTTACACCGGTACTCATTTTGCCGACCTCGGAAGGATGACAGGCTGAGTCAACCCCCTGGTGTATTAATTCAGTGGCCCAACGGGGCTTGAATTCAGGACCTTTTGAATCCCAAGCCACTGCTCTAACCACTGCGCCAACACCAGGCACACACATATATATATATATATATATATATATATATATATATATATATATATATATATATATATACATATATATATATAATATTCCACTGTTAACCCACACCCATATCGGTCTGATTTGGGAAAATGTGTCGCAACCCCTTGGGAATGTAGTTTTGCAAACTTTTCGTTGATTCCTTTCAAGGTATTAAAATAACGATAGCAAAGGATGCTGCACCATGTAAAACTCCGTTGGATGGTACCAGTCATTGATATTGAGAGAGGCAGCTTGGAAATATGCTGGATGATGATGATGATGATGATGATGATGATGATTGGTGATGGTGATGGTGATGGTGATGGTGATGGTGATGGTTATTGATGAATGAGAAGAAGATTTTCCATTTTGACCGATCTCGATTTTTTTTTTCTTTGCTTTTGCCATGGTCTGGAGTACTGAAAAGTGATCCCTCTCTAAACAATCAGCTGAACAGACCAGGAAAGTTCTCATGTGCAGCCAAAATAACTTTTTAAAGAAGATACTCCAACTTTTGTATGCAGAGGGTGGGTCCGACATTTCTTTCTGTGCCATCCCTACATAGAGAGTACTAGCGCACTCTGATTATACCACAGCAAGAACCCTTTCCAAGGACACGAGAGGAGCACACACAAGGAGATATAGTAATACCTCTCATGGCAATAGAAAAAAATATAGCTACATCCACTTAAGGAGCACATAAGCAACAACCATATAGCCACGCAAACAACAATTACGTTTTATAAAAGATCCTTTTTCGCGTGTTTTACTTTATTTTACATCCTCATTGACACTCACATTAAACCCCAACAGCAAAGGTAGGTGGGAGGCACACCCAGTGTTTTTGAAACTGGCATGATGGAGCTCTGAAAGAACCCATTGTTTGCTGTCAAGATTCATGTTTGCGAAATCTGTTCTCATCATTGACTTTTTAATGTTACAAATGGCTTTTAATGCCATAATTCTTCTTTGATTTGTTTCAATTCCACCTCCCCCTCCCTTTTCCATTGTACGGTCTCATAATAAACTCTTTGGTCAACACACTTGGTCTTTGTGATGTTAAATGGACCGATTTCGTTTGCGCATTTACTATTGAGATGACCTCATTACTGATCACCGGATCATTCTGAGCCCTTCCAATCAAGCGCAAGCATTTCCAAGGACAATAAATAAATGAATAGAGTTTCTTGGTTTATATTATTTATTTTAAGGCTGTTTACGTGTGGGGTGAGATATTTGCTTGCTGTTGTATGTTTTAATTTATTTTATTAATCTCTTGCCTTGAATGCCCTGTTACTTGTTGCTTTAATGTATTGACCAGTTTGGTAAGATAATGTTGATGGAAAAAAAAAAATGTTTAATATGTTTAATAGGCAGTACTTTCCAGAATGTGGGACTGATATCTGTGATATGAATCATTGCCATTATAGTTGTTGTCTTGAGAGTCTTGCACTGTCTGTTGCACACTTCTTGCATGATAACAAAAATAAATTGTTTTAACCTCTACATTGTTTTGAAATTGTGTTGATTTGTAAATTGAAATCCATGTTGTGATGGTCACAGCGATTTACGGTGTCTGCAAATCAATCAATGCCATGCTTATCAAGTGAAAAACAAGTCATATTGTTTGGCATTGTGGACACGTGATGTGTAGGTGACCCTCTCTCTCTCCCCTTCAGTAATCCCATTGGTGTTCATCTTGTGTTTTGTATTTACTAACCCCGTTCTATAAACTCATGCTGATCGTTCGTCTCTCGAACAAAAGCTGTTCCCAATGACTCTCACCTATTGGCCACAAATACTTTCAAATAGGCGTTGCAATATCTCCATCTGGAGGGAGAATATTTCCTCGATGGGTTGAGAGAGCTCACCTCTGTTTCATTCCCAATGGAGTCAAGTCTATTTAACACTGAAAGGAGAAGTGTCCGTCCATCCGGATGTCATGCTTCATTCTGAAGGGTTCCCTGCTGCCGTAGATTATATTAAAAAGTGAATGATCAGTTTACTTGGTTGGAAAGCTAATAATCTATTTACTTGGAACAAAAATTTCTATCTAATTAATCATTAAAATGCCTATTTTAGAAGCCCGTCTTTCTGGGATAGAAAAAGAAGAACCAGGCTCCGGAGCTTTAATGTTGCAATGTTGCGATTCTGACGAGACGACATCGGGAACCCTTTAGAACTTTTGAGTTCATCGAACACTTTACCCTATCCAATGTTCAAATCTATAATTCGATTGAAATAAAATCATGATTTTTAAAGGTGATATAAAAAGATCCGGAGGTTTAGCGTTGTTGAAGCAGTCTTGATCACCACTTTAATGAACATGTCCAAATACTGCAAAACTGGAGGTTTGTGGAAGCAGTATTAGTATTATACAGTGTTCAAGTCCATAATTAAATTGAAATAAATTAAAGATTTTAAAAGTCGCATGAAAAATTTAATTCCAGATGTGTACTGTCGTTGACGCAGTGCCTATTGGCTATGACAATACCTTATGTTACACGTTACATTAGTTATTCGTGCCTGTTGTTTGTGTCCTTTATGACTCCTTAAAAACAGTTCGTTTCCTGTTTGGAATGATTTTCAATTTTGTTTCACTGCCAGACTGGCAGAAAGAGTTAAAAAAAATTATCTCACTCCTCTGCGCATGTGTGATTGGGACAAATTCAGAGACAAAGTACTGTTCAATGGCAGGTTTGTTTTCCAATTCATGCACCGATTCTTCTTTAAAATAGAACATTCAATTTAAATTAAGTTGTTTCTCCATCATAAACTGACATTTGTGGACAGATTGACGGATGGACAGACAGAAATGAATCAAGTGCTTAACTCCACTTGTGGCTTCACGTGCGCGGGTAATAGAGGGGGACGGACATGGAATGAGCACAAAAAATTATACATAGTAATACCTCTTGAAGCAATATAAGAATATATAAAAATACATGGAAGGAGCACACAAACATCATCAACCACAGAAGCAACAACAAAAGCAATGTCTTTTGATTAAACCCGGTCAGCCAAGCGATAGGTATGCACGGCTAGTATGACTAAAACCGCAGTCTACTATATTCCAAACCAAGAAGAATTGCCTTGTGGTTTCTGGAGAAAGTTAAGTCGACTGTTCCATCAACTCGCACTCACTTTTTTTTTCCTTTTTTTGTAGTACACATGGTTGAGGGTCGTGGAAGAGTGAGTACACTGTGTGGATCAGGGCGTAAGAGCCAAAAACAGGATGCAAAACATGCATGCACGGGGTGGTCAAAATGGATACAGAAGGAAGCTCCAAGTAGGGAAAACTAGAAAATTGGAAGGAGGAGGGGTTTGGGTGGGGTGAGTGAGGGTAGAAAGGGCTATGGTTTTTGATTGAGGGATGATCTGAGATGGTGGTGAACAGCTGTGTTGAATAATTGGAGGGAAGAATGAGATTGAAGAAGATGTGGAAGTTGACTCCACAGGCAAGAAAAAGGAGGAACAACTGAGTGGAGGTGAACAATGATCTTGGATTTAGGTAGTTTCAATAGAAGGGGGTTGATGGTGTACCATGTGAGCCCTGCAGATACCTGGAAGGAAAATGCACAGAAAGAGCAGTGGGTGTAAGACCAGAAAGGAGACAGTAGAAGACAAAGAGACCACCAACCTGTCTGCAATGGTGAAGTGACAGGCCCATAGACTCAGCTTCATCGTGGGTGATTCCAATAATCTTAAAGGGCTTGGTTTCCACAGTGTCAAGCTGAGCAAGATGGAAGGCAGGGGAGCTAGCCCAGAGGAGAGAGCGGTACTCCATGGATCTACAGACAAAGGCATTGTCGGCTGTGAAGAACTCTAATTTTCCACTGAAAGACTTGGATCGATGGTAGATTCCCAGTCTGTGGCTGGCTTTGGAGGCGAGCTTTGCTTTTTGGTTGGTCCAGGAAAGGTCATTGCTGATTGTGAGGCCTAGAAGTTCAAAAGGCTGAAAACTCTTCCAGTGGTTGACATTGGAAATAATAGGTGGGTTAGTTTGATGATTCTTCTGGAGCGACAGGGTGAGACAGTGAGATTTTCCAGGATTGAAGAACATTTTCCATTTCTCAGACCAACATCTAATCAATTCCAGATCCGTAGGGAGAGACGCAGCTGCAGTGTACCGAGCAGTGAAGTTGTGTGCTGTATCACAGAATGTGGAGTGGAGATCATTTATGTCGATGGGGAACAAGACTGAAACCAACACACTGGGTGCTTCACCCCTCATTGCAAAAGGGGATATGAGAGTTCCTTTGCTGGAAACACATTGACTGCATGAGTAGAGTAAGTGAGAAATCCAGGAATTAAGGTGGCCTTCTATGCCAAAAGTGGAGAGCTTAGCAAGAAAAGCAGAATGCCGAACTGTGTCGAATGTTTGAGATATGTACAAAGAGACGGCATTGACCCCTTGATTGAGATTTACAGAAGGGATGTGAAAGAATCTTTGATCATCCTCCTTCATGCCTCCACACCATCTCCTTTCATGAACCTGCAAAATCCCTTCGAAATGTGAGGCATGAGGATTACAATTTACATAATACGTATATACATACAGGAATGTGAGAAAAGGAAGCTGAATACGTCACAAAAAACCATTCCAGGACAGAGAAGCAATGTGGGAGGCTGAAGAAAAACAAAGTAAGGTAAGTAAGGGAAGTAAGGGAAGAATGGAGGAGCAAAGAGAAAGGTTTGAAGAAGATTTGCATAAAGGGAAGGGATGAGAGAGGAATGTATGGAAAATGAAAACAGTGCAGATAAATAGTGTGCAACGTGGAGATGACTCATTGGAACTTGAATGGTTTTATGGTTATCTGAATGGAGCATCTCTTGCACTGAAAGTTCCTTGAAGATGGAGTCGAGGATGACGTCATAAAATATTTCTGTGATTTACTCCAAATCAGACCTTAAGCTCAGCGGTGGAATAAGACAATGCCAAGGACTGTCTCTCTTAATTGTGGGCATTCAGGTACTCACTATATATCAAGACACCTCATCCTTTGTCTGATAAAATCTGATGGCGAAGTCTCTAGAGGGTTAAAGAAACTTCAACCCTTGATTAGGCAGACATAAATGCTCATCATTCTCTTCGACTCATTCCGTGGTACTTCCAATGACCCGACAACTTTGGTGTCACTTTCTCAGATCAAAGGATGACGTGAGCCTTCGGTACGTCAATCTTTGACTCCAAATGACATTATAATGTGAAACCTTCTTGTAATCTACAAAATTCTCTGAGGCTTTCACCATGAGAAGAGATCTTAACGCGCTCACAAACGTTCATCATCGATGTCTGCATCTTCATCGGGGCTCTTTGATCGCTGTCTGCATGTGGAACTTTGTACGCACAGTGAAATTCAAAATACACATGAAATAACATACAGGCAAAGGTCATATGATCCAAGATACATGTCCCTTATCCACATTGCAGTGGGATCCACCGGCTAACGCTTAATCTCTATCATGCCTGAGGACTTCTTCGGCAACACCTTGCGATAAATGAAACATGTCCGGGATAAATTGTAAGCAATGGACACGTTGATGATTTGTCATGGATACATATGGGCATGGAGTCACCTCAACCGAATGCAATGGCCTTCTCGTTTTAAAGGATTTTTCAAGTCTACTAAATAATTGCAAATGGATGACCGACTATAGGCCATCTTCAGTGTGTTGTGGAATTAATTTCTTAACCATTTATTTGTTTTATTACTTTTAATTAACCGTTGAACCGACTCGATGTAAATCCTGTTATTCAAATGAAAGACACTGATTAATTAACTTGCCACAACGTGAAAGTACATCACATCAGAGAGTTTTATTATACTTGGTACTTGTCTCATACCAAGGAGCACAAGCCACCGAGATGGTGAGAAATCTTCAATGATTTGCACTAAAACAAGATTACAATTTCCTGGTATTTATAAAGCTTTCATTGGAGAGTGGAGGGGGGCTGTTAAGCCCTAAAGAGCAGGTTGCGGGTCACCAAACATGTTCTGAAAATTTATCAATATGATTATATGTGCATTAAATAGTTCGATGCAAACTATTGTGCTTGCCTAACTATTGGGAAAGTTAATGAAATTTAACTCTGAAGTTGTTATTTCTCGAGGCCGTTGAAAAAAAACAGCCGCGTGCCCATATATGGAGGGTGATGTCACGTTCTCCAAAACAAAGCTGACGCTCACTCGCTCATTAAAGAAGTGTCCAGTTGAGCGCGCCGCTCTTTCACTTTTTTTGAGCTTGCAACTGTCTATATTATCCTTTTTTTATTTTGAATTATTGTAGAACAAGGTTATTTGGATATTTGTACATCATGCCTCGTACGTGTGTCGTCATGTTTTGTGAAAATGGCTGGAAAACGGGTAATCGCTCCCACCGATTCCCGA
>NC_140966.1:106147309-106169809 GCF_056783735.1 Eptatretus burgeri | reverse complement strand
ATGTTAATCAAAGCTCAGGTCAATCGGATGAAAATTGATTATTTCTCAGATTGAAATTGATGATTTTACAAGTTTGACATTTTACATTTTGACCACAAATTGGTTGTTTTATCAATTCAGTGATGAACTATGCAATTGTTGTTTAATTTCTAATTTAATAGGATGTAAATTGACGTTTTCAGTTGAAAATTGATGATTTTAGATATTTGCCCTTGAGTTGACCTTTGGCCTTTTGCATTCTGAAATTGCAGTTTAATTTTCAAGTCAATCGAATGAAAAATGATGTTATAAATTTAACCTCAAGATGAGGTTAAATGAAAATTCAACGATTGTTCCGCATGGTTTTGTTGGATCAGGTAAGTTGAATTAGTAAATTCGTGAAAATGAAAATTTGGTTTTCCGTTGTATGGTCAGTTCAGGTGATTTTTATGAGTAAATTAGTGAAAATGAAAGTTTTTTTCCTTATTGTTTGGTCGGTTCAGGTGAGTTTAATGAGTAAATTGGGGAGAATAAAAGTTTTGTTTTCTGTTGTTTGGTCAGCTCAATATATAAGTTTATTGAGTAAATTTGTGAAGATGAAAGTTTTGATCGCAAATTTTGTTTTTTTCGCAACAAAACGCAAGTTTTGCTTCAGATGGTTTGCTTGTTTCAGGTGAGTTTAATGAGTGAAGTCATGAAAATTATAGTTTTGTTCTCTGTTGTTTGGTCAGCTCATATAAGTTTATTGAATAAATAACCCCGTCTCCGACGGGTATGGGAGACAGGATGGATCACAATACTCGGTTATGGTAGTTTCTTTGGATGTTTTACGCCGTATTCAACAGCTCAGTTCATATTGGTGGCATGTCTGGGTGCCCATGGTAGCATTTGAGACCGGTCGCTTTAGATTGTTGGCCTTGACAGATGCCGGATGAGTAACACGAACGATTTGACATATTCATCGTTTCTATATTACCTCCATCAACAGATTAACAACATGGTAGGATAAAAGTCATAAATGCTGAGTTGAACAAATGTCCTGAACTCATTGACTTAGTTAAGTAAAGCACGTCGTATTAATATTATGATTATGATTATGATATTCGATTTTTTGAATCCGCTATCACCTGCGTAAATACATGGAACAAATAATGCGAAGATTTCGGAAGTATGAACAGAATATGTTCGGAGAAAAGTGTGTTAGAAGTTCCAGGCTTACGCCCATTATATTATGATGATGAAAATTTGTTCCCCATTGTTTAGTTGGTTCAGGTGAGCTTTACCAAAAGCAAATTTGTTTAAGGTGCACATAAGTTTAAAGAAATTAGTGAAAATGAAAGGTTTGTACCTCATTGTTTGGTGGGTGCAGGTGAGTTTAATAAGTAGTTCGTGAAAATGAAAGTTTTGTACCTCATTGTTTGGTCAATACACATGAGTTTTATGAGTAAATTAGTGAAAATTTAAGTTTTGCTCTGCGTGGCTTGGTTCGCTCAGGCAAGTTTAATGGGTTCAATCATGAAAATGAAAGTTTTGTTCCCAATTATTTGGTCGGCTGAGGTTAGTTTATTGATCAAATTAATGAATTTCAAAGTTTGGTTTCTGTTTGGTTTGTTGAGTAAACTAGTGATGATGAAGGTTTTGTACCTTATTGTTTGGTCGGTACAGGTGAGTTTAATGAGTAAATTCGTGAAAATTAAAGTTTTGTTCTGCATGGTTTGGGTCGTTCAGGTGAGTTTAATGGGTTCAATCATGATAATGAAAGTTTTGTTCCTGATTGTTTCTTTGGATAAGGCGATTCTAATGAGAATTAATGAAAACTAAACTTTTGCTCCCTTTTGATTGGTCAGTTCAGGTAAGTTTAATGAGGGAAATAGTAAAAATGTAATTTTTGTTCCCAATTGTTTGGTTGGTTCAGTTGAGTTTAATGAGTAAATGAATGAAAACGAAAGTTTTGTTCACTGCTTATTGGTCAGTCAGGAAAGTTTAATGAGGAAAGGAGTAAAAATGAAGTTTTTGTTTCTAATTATTTGATCAGTGCAGTTGAGTTTAATGAGTAAATTAGTGAAAATGAAAGTTTTATTCCCCATCGTTTGATCACCTCAGGTGAGTTTAATGAGGAAATTTGTGAAATTGAAAGTTTTGTTCCTGATTGATTGGTCGGTTCGTATGAGTTTAATTAGTAAATTGTGAAAATGAAAGTTTTGTTCCCCATTGTTTCGTCTTTTCAGTGAGTTTAATGAGTAAATTCGTGAAAAAGAAAGTTTGTTCCCTACTGTTTGGTCAGTGCAGGTTAGTTTAATGAGTAGAGTAGTGGCAATGAATGTTTTATTCCACATTGTTTGGTCGGTACAGGTGAGTTTATTGAGTAAATTAGTGAAAATGAAAGTGTTCTTCCCCATGGTTTCATCGGTTCAGTGTGATTAATGAGTAAATTATTGAAAATGAAAGTTTTGTTCACCATTGTTTCGTCGGTTCAGTGAGTTTAATGAGTATATTACTTAAAATGAAAGTTTTGTTCCCAATTGTTTGGTCAGTTCAGTGAGTTTAATGAGTAAATTAGTGATAATGAAAGTTTTGTACCACATTTTTTGGTCCATGCAGGTACGTTTAATGAGTAAATTCGTGAAAATGAAAGTTTTATTCATCATTGTTTGTTTTGTTTCGGTGAGTTTAATGAGTAAATTATTGAAAATGAAAGTTTATTTCCTGATTGTTTGGTCACTTCAAGAGAGTTTAATGAGTAAATTAGTTGAAATTAAAGTTTTGTTCCACATCGTTTGATCAGTTCAGGTGAGTTTAATGAGTAAATGGGGGAATTTGAAAGAAATGTTCCCTACTGATTGGTCAGTTCAGGTAAGTTTAATGAGGGAAGGGGTAAAAACGAAATTTTTGTTTCTGATTGTTTGGTCGGAGCAGTTGAGTTTAATCAGTAAATGAGTGAAAATGAAAATTTTGTTCTCTGTTGTTTGGTTGGTTCAGTTGAGTTTAATGAGTACATGAGGGAATTTGAAAGTTTTGTTCCTGAATGTTCGACGCACAAGTTTAAACAAATTTGTGAAAAGGAAAGGTTTGTTCCCCATTGTTTGGTCGGTTCAGGTGAGTTTATTGAGTATATTATTGAATTTGAATGCTATGTTCCTGATTGGTTTGTTGAGTAAACCAATGAAGATGAACGTTTTGTTCCTCATTGTTTGGTCATTACAGGTGAGCTTAATGAGTAAATTAGTGAAAATAAAGGTTTTGTTCCCAATTGTTTGGCTGGTTCAGGTAAGTTTAACAACTAAATCAGTGAAAATGAAACTTTTGTACCTCATTGTTTGGTCGATGCATGTGGGCTTCATGAGTAACTTCGTGGAAATGAAAGTTTTGTTCCACATGGTTTGGTTGGTTCGGGTGAGATTAATGAGAAATTTCATGAAAGTGAAAGTTTTTGTCCCTTTTGGTCACTCCAGGTAAGTTTAATGACTAAACTAGTGAAAGTTAAAGTGAAAGTTTTGTTCCAGATTGCTCGGTTCAGGTGGATATAATGAATAAATCAGTAAAAATGAAAGTTTTTTTTCCATATAGTTTGGTTCGTTCAGGTAAGTTTAATGAGTAAATGAGTGAAAATGAAAGTTTGGTTCCCATTATTTAGTCGGTCCTTGTACGTTTCATAAAAGTTGTCTTCCCTTTATTTGTTCGGTTCATGTGTCTTTGATGAGTAACTGAAAGCAAATGATATTTTGTTCCAAATTCTTTGGTCAGTTCAGGTAAGTTTAATGAGTAAATTCTGAAAATGAAGGTTTTGTTTGCATGGTTTGGTTGGATCAGGTGAGTATAATGAACAAATTGACGAAAATGAATACTTTTTTCTTTGTTGTATCATCGGCTCAGGTGAGTTTAATGAGCAAATTAGGGAATATGAAAGTTTTTTTCAAGATGGGTCGCTTCAGGTAAGTTCATTCAGTAAATGAGTGAAAAAATAAAGTTTAGTTTCCCATTTTTGGGTTGGTTCAGTTGAATTTAATGAGAAAATTAGTGAAAATGAATGTTTTGTTCCCTGTAGTTTGGGCGGTTCAGGTGAGTTGAATGAGTAATTTAGTGAGAATGAAAGTTATTTTTCCGTTTGTTACGTAAGTTTAATGAGTAAATTATTGAAAATGAAAGGTTGGTTCCCCATTGTTTAATCGGTTCATGTAAGTTTCACGAAAGTTTTGTTCCCTTTATTCATTTGGATCGTGTGAGTTTAATGAGTAAATGTGTGAAAACGAAATTTTGTTCCCTATTGTTTGGTCAGATAAGGTATTTAATGAGTAAAGTGTGAAAATGAAAGTTTTGTTCCATATGGTTTAGTTGGTTCTGGTGAGTTTCATGAGTGAATTAGTGAATTTGAAAGTTTTGCTCCTGATTGGTCCATGCACATAAGTTTAACTAAATGCCTGAAAATGAAAGTTTTGTTCCCCATTGTCTGGTCAAAGCAAGTAAGTTTCATGAGTAAAGTTGTGAAAATGGAAGTTTTTTCCTCCCATTGTTTGTTCGGTTCAAGTAAGTTTAATAAGTAAATTAGTGAAAATAAAACGTTTGTTTCCTGTTGTTAGGTCAGTTCAGTTGAGTTTTATGAGTAAATTAGGAAAAATGAATGTTTTGTTCCCAATTGGTCAGTTTATGTAAGATTAATGAGTAAATGAGTGAAAATGAACGTTTTGTTCCGCATTGTTTGGTCAGTGCAGGTCAGTTTTTGGAATAAATTAGTTAAAACGGATGTTTTGTTCTGCATTGTTTGGTTAATACAGTTAAGTTTAATGAGTAAATTCGTGAAAATTATCGTTTTGTTTCCTATTGGTTGGTCGGTGCAGCTGAATTTAATCAGTAAATGAGTGAAAATTAACGTTTTGTTCCACATTGTTTGTTCGGTACATTGTGTTTAATGAATAAATCAGATAAAATGAAAATTTTATTCCACATTGTTTGGTCAATACAGATAAGTTTAATGAGTAAAGTAGTGAAAACGAAAGTTTTGATTCCAATTCTTTGGTTGGTTCAGGTGAGTTTAATAAGTAAATTAGTAAAAATGATAATTTTGGTCCCAATTGGTAAGTTCAGGTGAGTTTAATCAGTAAACTCATGAAAATTGATTTATTTTTTCAGACTATTTTATTCTTGTTTCAGGGAAAAGCGCTGTATATAAGTACATGTTTCAAGGAATTTTCAAACGACCTTGCGCCGCACATGGAGACAACGCACATTGAAATGGGTCGCATTTTTTGAGGAGTTGAGTGACAGGAAATCTGTGCCCTGGCGAGACAGACAGGAGCGTCGCATCGATCTGTCTGCGAGAGATCATTGACCGTGCGACGCGCAAGATGGGAGATCCGGAGAAATGCTTTGGTGCCATTTCGAGAACAAGGCACAGGGAGAGGCGACTCGTTGGGAGGCTGCGATGGGCAATGCAAGGTATATAGGACGAAGGAACTTTCATTTGCACAGTGAGATCAATTGAACAGCTGCGGAGCAAACGAGCTGCGCCTGGGGTGGGCGGTTGCAGGAGAGGGTGGGGTGTTCACAGGGCAGTGGGCGGCTGGGGGAGGAGAGCGCACGACTATTTCGCACACACTCTTATAAAGGCGGGGTGCTGCAGGAACCCCCTCGCTCGGTGGCCGCCGCGAGTCGTGCGTCCATACTTCTCTCCTACTCCGCTCTCCCCTCCCTGCCCTGAGCCGGCAGAAACACCCTCCCCCCCGACCCCCCACCCCTCCTATTCGTGATCCAAGCCCGCCATGGATTCATGCAGCCGTTCGCATCGCGGCAACAGTCCGAAGCGACGCGGCTCCTCCTGCCAGGTACCGTGGTCCGTTCCTCCAAACTTGGAGGAGTTGCGCGCATTTTCGTGCCAATCGATCCCGATCCTCATATAATGGACTATCAGGCAAATGCAAGTCCTCATGACGTGCGATGCAAAAAGTGTGCCACCGTGAAGTTACAGGTAGAGGTGTGAACGTGAGCATCCTGGATGTTTTTGTTTGTTTTGTTTCTTTTTTTTCATTTTTAATGAAAAGGAAGAGATTTTTTTCAAACCTCTTGGAACTTGCGAGTGCAGAATGCGCGGGCTTGCCCGAACGGGTGAAATGATGAGTTTTGGCACAGCGAGTCGATGTGAGCCGATGATGATGTTCGACAGAATGTGTGTACGTAGCGCACCTGTGTGTACATTGGCACCTATCGGCTCGGATCTTTTTTTCCACGGAGATTCCGTGTTCGGTGCCATTTCACCCACGTGAGGACTGGCAAGAGACATCGAACAGGGCGTTTGAACTGCGCAAAGTTGCTCGGTCTCATCGAAAACAAAGAAAAACAGCGCGTTACGTCCTCGATATACAACTGCAGGGGTGACGTAAGGGTAACCAAAGACGAGGTGGGAGGTGGGGAGGGGGGGGGAGGAGGAAGAGTGAGGGTGAGTAGGTGGGATGTATTGAGTGAAATCAAGATTGGAGAGGGGGGGGGGGGTTAAATCAAAGCTCACACGATATTGCTTGCAGACTTTTATGTAATATCAATTTGGAAAATAAAACAACGCAAGCAATAGATATTGTAGAAAGGGTTGTAACAATGATGTCATTTGTTGCTAAAAATAGCCGCAGAAGCTTCGTTGGTGTCATGACTGTGTCTGCGACGTGTCGTCGTGTTGCAGCAGAACGCTGCGACCGACGATCACGGAGAGCATGAGGAGACCATTCTACAATTGGAGGATGCGGCCATGGAGTTGGAGATGGGGCGTGGGAGAGAGGGGAAGAGGGTCACAGGAAGAGCTAGTGGGGCTTAGTGGGAAATAGGAGGGTAGAGGCAAATGTAGTTGTTGGCCAGAAAGTACGTGGCTTGTCGGATCACTTCTGCTGTAGCCACCATGCTTTTAATGCTTTGAAACCGCTGACGCTTCTCCTCCATCACTGCTGCCTGGTGCCCATAAGAATCCATGACGCTGCACATAGGCCCGAATCGTGGTCTGCTCTCATGCTGACACATCGCAACACATCCCTTTCCAACGTAGAGCCCAGACGCAGTGAGCACAGAAGGTCGAATTCTAAAGGCAGAGGTGCAGGGTATGGACCGCGAGTCAAGGGACCCGACTCACGGGTCGAAACGCGAATCAAGGGAGCCTCGTGACACGATCGTGGGCAGGGTGAATTAGATTGCTGGGTGTGAATGTCCCCCCCCCTCCTCCCTCCAGAGATGGACCTGGATTGTGATGATGTCACCGCGTGAGTGCTATTGTGATGTAATACTTGAACACCGAGGGAACAAATCGTCTCCATTGATTGTCTGCACCGGGATTCGCCTTGGGTTTGGAATCCTCGGAGATTCCGCATATAGTGCACGCACGCGCATGGTGGCCCGAGTACCGCATTTGTGCAAAGACACTCGCGCTCTGCTGTGGCTTGAAAAAGGCAACAAAACAAAAGATCGTCCCCAGCACTTTCCAAACGCATCGTGTCCTTGCACGCGAAGATACCTCCGTATTACGCATGTACATCATTTTCATGCCTCTTCACTCCCCTTAGAGCATTTTAGCGGCTTCTCTCGTGACCTCGTCGGAACTATCAGGCAAATGGACCCCACACGATGGTCTTAATTTTTTATTTTTTGGTCTTCGACGTGACCGGGGCAGCGCATTTAGGTGTGAATCGGTATCCATCAAATCATCATCGTATTTTTGGATGCGTCCCCATCGGCGAGGCACGATTCGCCTTCCCGGGCAAGTCGTGGCAAGCCTCGTCGGTCCCCTGGGCGCGGTTGCAGAGAAGGTTGCTCACCCACGTTGTGGCTCTGCTGGGCCGCCCCCGGGGCTGCCCATATGGTCATCCATACCCCCCCCCCCTTCTCTCTCTCTCTTTCTATAATGGCCAATTTCTCAGAGATCAGACGAGCTGGTCATCCCTCAATTTCCGGTTTATTATATATATATATTAAATTGCTGCACATCCTTCGATTCGAGAAGGTGTGACTCACCATTAACCCCGGTCTATGGTGTGCTCACACTCATGACTATTTGCCTTCTTTCTTGTACTTTGTTCCTCTCATCATAACCACACTTTCTCTCTTTAACCCCATCTGTCACAGCTGTCTCGGTGGTTCCCACCACACCGCCTCCTGCTCCTGTCGGTGACTTTCAGCCTTTCGGTCATGGTGGTCGGCGCAGCGCCGGAGACCCTCTGTGGAGCGGAGCTGGTGGACGCGCTGCAGTTCGTATGTGGGACGCGGGGATTCCACTTTCGTAAGTGACCGGGGTGAGGGTAACACCTGAGGCAGTTACTGAACACACCGATAGCTTATGCGGTTACATATGGCAAAATATTTTCACCGGCGGATAGCCCCTAACATGCCAAATCTACACCTTCGCAATTTTTTTTGGAAGCTTTATTCTCGGCAAAGCACGCAACTCGCTCCCACCGGTGGAAACGCGCTCCGTGTCACCACCCTCCCAAGATCCTCGTACAGCTCCTCCCATCCTCTTTCCTTCTGCCGAACACATGCTCGCGCAGTTGTAACCACCACCGCGTACTCTGCGCACGCTGCTCCTGAACTCCCACCGCGTAACATTCACCCGAGCGAGCCAACTTGCACCGCGCTGTCTCCATCACCGCTTGGAAAGCGGGCCAACGAGCTCAAAAATAACTTGATGTTCAAAACGGAATCCTCGCCGCACACACCCCGCCGCACACCTGCAGGGGGCGCACAAGCCCCTAACAATTCAGACCCTGGCCCTGAAATGTGCACTGGACATGTTGGCAAACCATCCGACCAACACAACCGAGTGGGGATGGATATCAATCAATGAGCACCCCTGAGCATGCACGTGCAAACCGTTCTACGAACACACACACACACACAATCTTTAGAAGGAGGGAGTAGCATTAGATTAGTGTTAAAAGTGGTGAAGGGGGGGGGGGATAACATCAGCTTAGATTACCACATGTCACAAATGATACAAACGAACAGAGTACCCGTCCTACAGGCGATCTTGTTCCAAGAATGGAACACGTTCTTCCGATGCATACCTGTATTTGGGTGGTGTATTGGTAACTGACAGCTTTGTATAGGCAGAAAAAAAAGGAACCCGGGTTAGGTGCATGAAACAACAACATACCTACTACTTAAAATTCTAAACACCTCACTGTACTGGAAAACCTGGGGACATGAGCACTGAACTGTAAACGGTGGGGACTTGTAATACCCTCCCCCACCTGGAGGCGGCGCAACATGGTGCACATTTACATTGAAAATTTGCGTTCACGACTCCTCCCCAAGACGACCGGAAAACACAAAAACATCCCTACACATTATTTGGGGTCATGCTGATCAGGTATAGCAAGTCTGGATGTAATCAGCCCAGAACTGTGGGTGGAGTCGTACGACAAACAAACACACAACACCATGTGCAAACCATTGAAATAATTCTTCCTCCTCCATTTTCCATAATAAATTTAGGGAGGAGGGGGGGCATGGGCCTTTTAATTGGCAATGCATTTCAAGCGATTTCACGCAAGGTTACATTCATGATATAAAGAATGAGACAAACAGTGGGGAGTAGCAGAAGGAAACTGCAGTGAGATCATGATCAAGAGTTGAGAAGATGATGGCGTCGGTCCAAGTGTCCAAACATGCAAGAAATGTTCAGAGAAACATCATCTCTCCTCGACTGGCAACATGTCCCAAAACATGTTCACTCAAACAACAGCCAAATCATATTCACCACCACAACAACAACAACCAAATATGTTCACGATAATAACAACCAAATATCACATTCACTCTAACAACAACCAAATATCACATTCACTCTAACAACAACCAAATATCACATTCAATATAACAACAACAAATCATATTCACTATAACAACAACAACAACCAAATATCATGTTCACGATAACAACAACCAAATATCTCATTCACTATAACAACAACCAAATATCATATTCACTATAATAACAACTAAATATCACATTCACTACAACAACAACCAAATCATATTCACTATAACAACCACATAATCATATTCACTCTAACAACAACCAAATATCATATTTACTCTAACCACAACCAAAACATATTCACTAAAATAACAACCAAATCATATTCACCGTAATAACAACCAAATCATAATCACTAAAATAACAACCAAAACATATTCACGAAAATAACAACCAAATCATACTCACTATAATAACAACCAAATCATATTCACTATAACAACCACATAATCATATTCAATTTAACAACAACCAAATATCATATTCACTCTAACCACAACCAAAACATATTCACTAAAATAACAACCAAATCATATTCAACATAATAACAACTAAATCATAATCACTAAAATAAAAACCAAATCATATTCACTAGAATAACAACCAAATCATATTCACAAAAAACAACCAAATCATACTCACTATAATAACAACCAAATCATACTCACTATAATAACAACCAAATCATATTCACTAAAGAACAACCAAATCATACTCACTGTAATAACAACCAAATCATATTCACTAAAGAACAACCAAATCATACTCACTATAATAACAACCAAATCATACTCACTACAATAACAACAAAATCATACTCACTACAAAAACAACCAAATCATACTCACTACAAAAACAACCAAATCATACTCACTACAATAACAACCAAATCATATTCACTAAAAAACAACCAAATCATACTAACTATAATAACAACCAAATCATATTCACAAAAGAACAACCAAATCATACTCACTGTAATAACAACCAAATCATATTCACTAAAGAACAACCAAATCATACTCACTATAATAACAAACAAATCATACTCACTACAATAACAACCAAATCATATTCACTACAATAACAACCAAATCATATTCACAAAAGAACAACCAAATCATACTCACTGTAATAACAACCAAATCATACTCACTATAATAACAACCAAATCATACTCACTATAATAACAACCAAATCATATTCACTGAAGAACAACCAAATCATACTCACTATAATAACGAAATCATATTCACGAAAGAACATCCAAATCATACTCACAATAATAACAACGAAATCATATTCACTAAAGAACATCCAAATCATACTCACTATAATAACAACCAAATCATATTCACAAAAAAACAACCAAATCATATTCACTAAAGAACCAAATCATACTCACTATAATAACAACCAAATCCTATTCACTATCATAACAACCAAATCATACTCACTATAATAACAACCAAATCATATTCACTAAAAAACAACCAAATAATACTCACTATAATAACAACCAAATCATACTCACTATAATAACAACCAAATCATATTCAATAAAGAACAACCAATACATACTCATGATAAGAACAACCAAATCATATTCACTAAAGAACAACCAAATCATACTCACTATAATAACAACCAAATCATACTCACTATAATAACAACCAAATCATATTCACAAAAAAACAACCAAATCATACTCACTATAATAACCAAATCATACTCACTATAATAACAACCAAATCATATTCACTAAAAAACAACCAAATCATAATCACTATAATAACAACCAAATCATACTCACTATAATAACAACCAAATCAAATTCACTAAAGAACAACCAAATCATATTCACTATAATAACCTCCAAATCACAATCACTCTAACAACAACCAAATATCATATCAACTATAATACCACATAATCACATTCACTTCAACAACCAAATCATATTCACTATAACAAAAAAAAATCATATTCACGATAATAACAACCAAATATCATATTCACTATAATAACCTCCAAATCACAATCACTATAACAACAACCAAATTTCATATCCACTATAATACCGCATAATCACATTCACTTCAACAACCAAATGATATTCACAATAACAAAAAAAAATCATATTCACGACAATAACAACCAAATATCATATTCACTATAATAACCTCCAAATCACAATCACTATAACAACCAAATATCATATCCACTACAATACCACATAATCACATTCACTTCAACAACCAAATCATATTCACTATAACAACAACAAAAAATATTCACGATAATAACAACCAAATATCATATTCACTATAACAACCACATAATAATATTCACTCTAACAACAACCAAATTATATTAAATATAATAACAACCAAATCAAATTCGGTTTAAACAAGTTGAGTAAACGTGCTGGGGATATCCAGGGTCAGACCTCAAAAATACAAGTCCTTCTCCCCACCACACCCCCAGTAATGTAATTATCTGTGCCTGTATGTTTGTGTACGTCTGACAATCATATAAAATAATGTATGGGATCATCCATACCAATTTTTAGATAGGTGCCGGGGTATTCAACCTCAGGGCATGGGCACAACCCCACCCTACCCCCTTTTGTAAGGTAATTATCTGTATGTGTTTGTGTTTGTATATCTGAAAATCAAGAGACTGACCTTCAACAAGAAAATGAGGCCATTTGTGGCCCATCATTGCCGTGGTGCATTCTCGGGTTAACTTTAGTTACAGCTTCAAAGATCAATCTTGATGGTTTACTAAAGTCTAAATAACCCAATGTTGATTGGGTATCAGCGCTGCATGGGGAAGAAAAAAAACAACTACATGTGGCCTCGGGCACATGTTTGCATTGAAAGCGTTGAAATCTTATTAATATGTTCAGGTATTTGTGTTTGTTTGTTTGTTTGTTTGCTATTCTTTTATGGCTGAATCGTAGCATTTAGAGGCCCCACATATTGTGTCGGTACTTCAGAATCTGGGCAAGGTTTTTCTCCACCACACGTTGGCCTTGACGTCCATTTAGAGGCCACCAAAGGGTGCTGTAAAATGTGTATCGGGGTGTGGGAGTCAGACAGTGCTGGCCGGCCCGCAAGCAAAAGGTAACCACAATGAGGCCAATAACTTCATAGCTTTTCAATGTCCAATACATCCCAAAACCCCCACCTAAAGGAACAACGAAATCATATTCACCATACCAACAACCAAATCACATTCACCATAACAACAACAACCTCATCATGTGGACAATAACAACCACCTAAACACATTGACTACAACACAACACAAATCATATTCACCATACGAACAACCAAGTCACATTCACAACAACAACAACCTAATCACGTGGACAATAACAACCACCAAAACACAATGAGTACAACACCGAAATCGTATATGACTATAATATAACAACCAAATTAGCTTTTACTACATCAAACACCAAATCACATTGATTATAACAACAACCAAACAGATTGATATCAATCGACTGGTTGAGTCTGATTGTTGTGTTTGCACAACTTTGATAAATTTCAGAACGTTGAGGGGATGACGATGAAGATAATCAGTTAACGTAGAAAAAGAATCTCTTACAAAACTACACATTCTTTATTCTCCAAATCCATTTTTAATATCACATTAGACTTCTATAAAGTAAATACTGTATATATTGTATACATGTTCATACATATATATATATATATATATATATATATATATATATATATATATATATATAAAACATGACATGACATGTATGTTATGTAAAATACTCTTGACAGAGCACTACTGCTGCTGAAGCTGTTCATTGGCAAGGGTTATGCTGGGTGGTTTGCCAACCCTTTCCCAGTTATAGTTGTGGCAGGAATTTCTTTCAGGGTGCTGGTCATAACTCACTTTCCTCTTCGTGAAGGACAATGTGGGATTTTTAACATCCACCAACTAATGTTGGTAGACAGGACATTGATGAATCACCCTTTCTGTGAAACATCAAGATGACAGTTTATAGCTGTGTCAGGATTCAAACCCAGGCGAGACGGCTCAGAGGCAAGTATTTGTAACTCAAGGCTATCCTGTCAGCCCATGCATATATATATATATATATATATATATATATATATATATATATATATATATATATATATATATATATATATATATATATATATATATATATATATATATATATATATATATATTGAAACAGAAAGGACTAGATATTTTCTATTATGTTGTAACTTTTTTATTTGACATCAAGATGACATAAAACTCACTTAATATTTTGGAGAAAATAATCAAATTACTTTTCATTTTAACACAAATTATAGAAAAACTTTTCAATTTAAAAGCCCACTTATTATAAATGGGACAAAGTTGCGGCATTGTCCTTTCTCTTTCATTGTGTGTGTGTGTGTGTGTACATACATACGGTATATACATATATATAGTGAAGTCGTCCCAAACATCAGGGATGCACCTACCTCTCCTATGTGTTTCTTAAGGGATTTTAAAGATTAAAAAAAAAATTTGAAAAACAATTTTTTAAAAACTTCAAATTTTTTGAAAACATTTTTTTTATATCCTCGTGGAGGATCTCAAAGTCTTACTCACGTTGTTGTTCTTCTGCTTCTTCTTGTGGACTTTGTTTTGTTTCACAGCCTACAGTTTTCATCGAAACTTCCTGAAACTTGGCATATATATGTAAAAATACCCTGCACAGACAGTAACCATCTCCGATTTTGAAAATTCCTCCTAGAAAAAAAAGTGATGACGTCAAAATATCTCCGCTAATGGAAATGGCCTGAAAAATTATCTCCGAAACTAGGCAAGCTTTTTGAATTCTGTTTGTGGGAATCGAACAGGGCATCAGCAGAGATGAATTACCACACATATGATACATCACTATGACGTCATATCAATTTTTAGATCCTCGTGAGGATCTCTAAGTCTTACTCACGTTGTTGTTCTTCATATTCTTCTTGTTATGATGTGATTCCTATTTTTGGACATTTTTTGTTTCACAACCCAGAGTTTTCATCGGATCTTCGTGAAACTCGCCATGTATATGCAGAAAGCCCATGCGCAGGCAGTAACTATCTCCGATTTTGGAAATTCTCCTTTGAAAAAACGTTGGCGTCATAATACCACCGCTAATGGAAATCGCCTAGACCATTATCTCCGAAACTAGGCAAGCTGTTTGAATTTTGGTTACGGGAATCAAGCCGGGCATTAGCACAGATAATTTATCGCAAACCTGATACATCACAATGACGTCATATTCGTTTTTATGACGTCATCAATAAGAGGATGAGGATCTTAGCTCATTTGAGCTTGTTAAACTTAAATCTTCAAATGCAATTGCTTATAAAAATGTGATATCAAGAATATCACAAATAAATTTGCATAATAAATGTTTGAATTCTGCTTGGTACAAAATCATGACAACATGGCAACTCGCATAATTATCCTCAGTTAAAATACCTCAGTTCTCCTCAGTGAGGTATTTCTTGATGTGGTGGTGAGGTGTTTTTAATAATTTGGCAGTGAGGTGTTGTTAATAACGTGGCAGTTACGTCAAAGTGAGGTGTTTTTAATCATGTGATGGTTACCTGATGGTGAGGTATTTTTCAATAATGTGGTGGTGAAGTATTTCTTGATGTGGTGGTGAGGTGTTTTTAATAACGTGGAAGTGAGGTGTTTTTAATAACATGGCAGTGAGGTGTTTTTAATAACATGGCAGTGAGGTGTTTTTAATAACATGGCAGTGAGTTGTTTTTAATAACATGGTTGTGAAGTGTTTTTTGATAGCATGGAAGTGAGGTGTTTTTAATAATGTGGCAGTGAGGTGTTTTTTAATAACGTGGAAGTGAGGTGTTTTTAATAATGTGGCAGTGAGGTGTTTTTAATAACGTGGCTATGAAGTGTTTTTAATAACATGGTTGTGAAGTGTTTTTAATAATGTGGCAGTGAGGTGTTTTTAATAACGTGGCTATGAAGTGTTTTTAATAACATGGTTGTGAAGTGTTTTTAATAACATGGTTGTGAGGTGTTTTAATAATGTAGTTGTGAGGTGTTTTTAATAATGTGGCAGTGAGGTGTTTTTAATAATGTGGCAGTGAGATGTTTTTAATAACAAGGTTGTGAACTGTTTTTAATAATGTGGCAGTGAGGTGTTTGTAATATTGTGGCAGTGAGGTGTTTTTAATAATGTGGCAGTGAGGTGTTTTTAATAACGTGGCTGTGAAGTGTTTTTAATAACATGGTTGTGAAGTGTTTTTAATAATGTGGCAGTGAGGTGTTTTTAATAACGTGGCTATGAAGTGTTTTTAATAACATGGTTGTGAGGTGTTTTTAATAACATGGTTGTGAGGTGTTTTAATAATGTAGTTGTGAGGTGTTTTTAATAATGTGGCAGTGAGGTGTTTTTAATAACGTGGCTATGAAGTGTTTTTAATAACATGGTTGTGAAGTGTTTTTAATAACATGGCAGTGAGGTGTTTTTTAATAACGTGGGAGTGAGGTGTTTTTAATAACATGGTTGTGAAGTGTTTTTAATAACATGGCAGTGAGGTGTTTTTAATAATATGGCAGTGAGGAGTTTTTAATAACATTCAGTGAGGTGTTTTTAATAACATGGCAGTGAGGTGTTTTTAATAACATGGCAGTGAGGTGTTTTAAATAATGTGGCAGTGAGGTGTTTTTAATAACATGGCAGTGAGGTGTTTTTAATAACATGGCAGTGAGGTGTTTTTAATAGCGTGGTTGTGAGACTTTTTAATGATGTGGAAGTGAGGTGTTGTTCATAATGTGGCAGTGAGGTGCTTTTAATAATGTGGAGGAGAGGTGTTTTTAATAATGTGGAAGTGAGGTGTTTTTAATAGCGTGGTTGTGAGACTTTTTAATGATGTGGCAGTGAGGTGTTTTTAACAATGTGGCAGTGAGGTGTTTTTAATAATGTGGAAGTGAGATGTTTTTAATAACATGGCAGTGAGGTATTTTTAATAACATGGCAGTGAGGTGTTTTAAATAATGTGGCAGTGAGTTGTTTTTAATAACTTGGTTGTGAAGTGTTTTTGATAGCATGGAAGTGAGGTGTTTTTAATAATGTGGCTGTGAGGTGTTTTTAATAACATGGCAGTGAGGTGTTTTTAATAACATGGAAGTGAGGTGTTTCAAATAATGTGGCAGTGTGGTGTTTTTAATAACATGGCAGTGAGGTGTTTTTCTTAACATGGAAGTGAGGTGTTTTAAATAATGTGGCAGTGAGATGTTTTTAATAACATAGCAGTGAGGTGTTTTTAATAACATGGTAGTGAGGAGTTTTTAATAACATGGCAGTGAGGTGTTTTAAATAATGTGGCAGTGAGGTGTTTTTAATAACATTCAGTGAGGTGTTTTTAATTACATGGCAGTGAGGAGTTTTTAATAACATGGCAGTGAGGAGTTTTTAATAACATGGCAGTGAGGTGTTTTAAATAATGTGGAAGTGAGGTGTTTTTAATAACATGGCAGTGAGGTGTTTTTAATAACATGGAAGTGAGGTGTTTTAAATAATGTGGCAGTGTGGTGTTTTTAATAACATGGCAGTGAGGTGTTTTTAATAGCATGGAAGTGAGGTGTTTTTAATAACGTGGCTATGAAGTGTTTTAAATAATGTGGCAGTGAGGTGTTTTTAATAACATGGCTGTGAGGTGTTTTTAATAACATGGCAGTGAGGAGTTTTTAATAACATGGCAGTGAGGAGTTTTTAATAATGTCGCAGTGAGGTGTTCTTAATAACATTCAGTGAGGTGTTTTTAATAACATGGCAGTGAGGTGTTTTTAATAACGTGGCAGTGAGGTGTTTTTAATAACATTCAGTGAGGTGTTTTTAATAACATTCAGTGAGGTGTTTTTAATGATGGCAGTGAGGTGTTTTTAATAACATGGCAGTGAGGTGTTTTAAATAATGTGGAAGTGAGGTGTTTTTAATAACATGGGAGTGAGGTGTTTTTAATAACATGGCAGTGAGGTGTTTTTAATAACATGGAAGTGAGGTGTTTTAAATAATGTGGCAGTGTGGTGTTTTTAATAACATGGCAGTGAGGTGTTTTTAATAGCATGGAAGTGAGGTGTTTTTAATAACATGGAAGTGAGGTGTTTTAAATAATGTGGCAGTGAGGTGTTTTTAATAACATGGCTGTGAGGTGTTTTTAATAACATGGCAGTGAGGAGTTTTTAATAATGTCGCAGTGAGGTGTTCTTAATAACATTCAGTGAGGTGTTTTTAATAACATGGCAGTGAGGTGTTTTTAATAACGTGGCAGTGAGGTGTTTTTAATAACATTCAGTGAGGTGTTTTTAATAACATTCAGTGAGGTGTTTTTAATGATGGCAGTGAGGTGTTTTTAATAACATGGCAGTGAGGTGTTTTAAATAATGTGGAAGTGAGGTGTTTTTAATAACATGGGAGTGAGGTGTTTTTAATAACATGGCAGTGAGGTGTTTTTAATAACATGGCAGTGAGGTGTTTTTAATAACATGGCAGTGAGGTGTTTTTAATAACATGGCAGTGAGGTGTTTTTAATAACATGGCAGTGAGGTGTTTTAAATAATGTGATAGTGAGGTGTTTTTAATAACATGGCAGTGAGGTGTTTTTAATAATGTGGCAGGGAGGTGTTTTTAATAATGTGGTGGTGAGGTGTTTTTCATAATGTGGAAATGAGGTGTTTTTAATAATGTGTCGGTTAGGTGATTTAATAATGTGGCAGAGTGAGGTGTTTTTAATAATGTGGTTATGAGGTGTTTTTAATAACATGGCAGTGAGGTGTTTTTAATAGCGTGGTTGTGAGACTTTTTAATGATGTGGCAGTGAGGTGTTGTTCATAATGTGGCAGTGAGGTGTTTTTTAATAATGTGGAGGAGAGGTGTTTTTAATAATGTGGAAGTGAGGTGTTTTTCATAGCGTGGTTGTGAGACTTTTTAATGATGTGGCAGTGAGGTGTTTTTAATAATGTGGAAGTGAGATGTTTTTAATAACATGGCAGTGAGGTATTTTTAATAACATGGCAGTGAGGAGTTTTTATTATTGTGGTGGTGAGGTGTTTGTAATTACGTGGTGGTGAGGTGTTTTTCATAATGTGGAAATGAGGTGTTTTTAATAATGTGGCGGTGAGGTGATTTAATAATGTGGCAGAGTGAGGTCTTTTTAATAATGTGGTGATGAAGTGTTTGTAATAACATTGTGGTGAGGTGTTTTTCATAATGTGGTGGTGAGGTGTTTTTCATAACATGGTGATGAGGTGTTTGTAATTTCATGGTGGTGAGGTGTTTTTAATAACATGGTGATGAGGTGTTTGTAATTAAGTGGTGGTGAGGTTTTTCATAATGTGGAAGTGAGGTGTTTGTAATTACGTGGTGGTGAGGTGTTTCTAATAACGTGGAAGTGAGGTGTTTTTAATAACGTGGTGGTTATGTGGTGGTGAGGTATTTTTTAATAACATGGCAGTAAGGAGTTTTTAATAACATGGCAGTGAGGAGTTTTTAATAACATGGCAGTGAGGTGTTTTAAATAATGTGGAAGTGTGGTGTTTTTAATAACATGGCAGTGAGGTGTTTTTAATAACATGGAAGTGAGGTGTTTTAAATAATGTCGCAGTGAGGTGTTTTTAATAACATGGCAGTGAGGTGTTTTTAATAACATGGCAGTGAGGTGTTTTTAATAACATGGCAGTGAGGAGTTTTTAATAACATGGCAGTGAGGTGTTTTAAATAATGTAGCAGTGAGGTGTTCTTAATAACATTCAGTGAGGTGTTTTTAATAACATGGCAGTGAGGTGCTTTTAATAACATGGCAGTGAGGAGTTTTTAATAACATTCAGTGAGGTGTTTTTAATAATATGGCAGTGAGGTGTTTTTAATAACATGGCAGTGAGGTGTTTTAAATAATGTGGCAGTGAGGTGTTTTTAATAACATGGAAGTGAGGTGTTTTTAATAACATGGCAGTGAGGTGTTTTAAATAATGTGGAGGTGAGGTGTTTTAATAACATTTAGTGAGGTGTTTTTAATAACATGGCAGTGAGGAGTTTTTAATAACATGGCAGTGAGGAGTTTTTAATAACATTCAGTGAGGTGTTTTTAATGACATGGCAGTGAGGTGTTTTTAATAACATGGGAGTGAGGTGTTTTTAATGACATGGCAGTGAGGTGTTTTTAATAACATGGCAGTGAGGTGTTTTTAATAACATGGCAGTGAGGTGTTTTTAATAACATGGCAGTGAGGTGTTTTTAATAACATGGCAGTGAGGTGTTTTTAATAACATGGCAGTGAGGTGTTTTTAATAACATGGCAGTGAGGTGTTTTTAATAACATGGCAGTGAGGTGTTTTTAATAACATGGCAGTGAGGTGTTTTTAATAACATGGAAGTGAGGTGTTTTTAATAACATGGCAGTGAGGTGTTTTTAATAACATGGCAGTGAGGTGTTTTAAATAATGTGGCAGTGAGGTGTTTTAAATAATGTGGCAGTGAGGTGTTTTTAATAACATGGCAGTGAGGTGTTTTTAATAATGTGGTGGTGAGGTGTTTTTCATAACGTGGAAATGAGGTGTTTTTAATAATGTGGCGGTGAGGTGATTTAATAATGTGGCAGAGTGAGGTGTTTTTAATAATGTGGTTATGAGGTGTTTTTAATAACATGGCAGTGAGGTGTTTTTAATAGCGTGGTTGTGAGACTTTTTAATTATGTGGCAGTGAGGTGTTGTTCATAATGTGGCAGTGAGGTGTTTTTAATAATGTGGAGGAGAGGTGTTTTTAATAATGTGGAAGTGAGGTCTTTTTAATAGCGTGGTTGTGAGACTTTTTAATGATGTGGCAGTGAGGTGTTTTTAACAATGTGGCAGTGAGGTGTTTTTAATAATGTGGAAGTGAGATGTTTTTAATAACATGGCAGTGAGGTATTTTTAATAACATGGCAGTGAGGAGTTTTTAATAATGTGGTGATGAGGTGTTTGTAATTACATGGTGGTGAGGTGTTTTTCATAATGTGGAAATGAGGTGTTTTTAATAAGGTGGCGGTGAGGTGATTTAATAATGTGACAGAGTGAGGTCTTTTTAATAATGTGGTGATGAAGTGTTTGTAATAACATGGTGGTGAGGTGTTTTTCATAATGTGGTGGTGAGGTGTTTTTCATAACATGGTGATGAGGTGTTTGTAATTACGTGGTGGTGAGGTGTTTTTAATAACATGGTGATGAGGTGTTTGTAATTAAGTGGTGGTGAGGTTTTTCATAACGTGGAAGTGAGGTGTTTGTAATTACGTGGTGGTGAGGTGTTTCTAATAACGTGGAAGTGAGGTGTTTTCATGATGTGGAGGTGAGGTGTTTGTAATGATGTGGAAGTGAGGTAGTTTTAATAACGTTGTGGTGAGGTGTTTTTAATAGCATGGCGGTTATGTGGAAGTGAGGTGTTTTCAATAACGTGGTGGTTATGTGGTGGTGAGGTATTTTTTAATAACGTGGTGGTGAGGTGTTTGTAATACCGTGGCCGTGAGGTGTTTTTTTCGGCTTTTTTGGTATACATTGTCGAGGCGCATATGAGAGCTAACACAAAAAGCACAACAAGGGGGCTGGGTGGGAGGGGGGCAGGAGAAAAGAGGGGCGGGAGAGGGAAAGACAAAACAGTGGGAACAGAGACATTAGATCTGTGGAAGGGAGAGGGATGGGGCGGGGAAACAAGGGGAATACAAGATGGACACTACAGGGATTTTCACCAAGGAAAGCAGAGAATTTGAAGGAGTTGGGTTTGGGGTGGATTAACAGGTTAAGAAAAGATGAGGGTTTGTGGGTTTTTTTCATTAACGAGGCAGTGAGGTGTTATTAATTACGTGTTGGTGAGGTATGACATCATCACCGGAGGCAAAAGAAGAATAACAAGACTCCCCGTGCAGCGGAAAAAAAAAGCTCACATGAGCTAAGATCCTCGTCCTCTTAATGATGACGTCATAAAACGAATATGACGTAATTGTGATATATCAGGTTTGCGATAAATTATCTGTGCTAATGCCCGGCTGACTCCCACAAACAAAATTCAAACAGTTTGCCGAGTTTCGGAGATAATGGTATAGACGATTTCCATCAGCGGCGATATTATGACGTCAACTTTTTTCTAGGAAGAATTTCCAAAATCGGAGATGGTTACTGCCTGCGTGTGGGCTTTCGGCATATACATGGCAAGTTTTACGAAGATCCGATGAAAACTCTGGGTTGTGAAACAAAAAATGTCAAAAAATAGGAATGACGTCATGAAAATTGATATGACGTCATAGTGATGTATCATATGTGCGCTAATTCATCTCTGCTAATGCCCTGTTCGATTCCCGCAAACAATTCAAAAAGCTTGCCAAGTTTTGGAGATAATTTTTTAGGCGATTTCCATTAGCGGAGATATTTTGGAAGTTTCAGGAAGTTTCGATGAAAACTGTAGGCTGTGAAACAAAAAAGTCCACAAGAAGAAGATGAAGAGCAACAACGTGAGTAAGACTTAGAGATCCTCCATGAGGATCTAAAAAAAGTTGGTTATTGTGTGCATGGGTGGACACAGGCACATGTATCAAAACTGCAAACACTAATAACCGATGCTGGTTCTCCCTGCACGGAGGGCAGGATCTCTTGGGAATGTGTATTTATATATATATATATATATATATATATATATATATATATATAT
>NC_140966.1:106064809-106137309 GCF_056783735.1 Eptatretus burgeri | reverse complement strand
CCATGTCTTTGCCTAGCCTCAGCTGATGAGGTGTTCGGTGAATAATGTCCACATGCAGGTGCGAACACAGCACAAAGCACATGAGTTGGCCATTGAAGGAAAAAGAAAAACATGAAAGTTTTTGGAATGTATGAGCTAGCTTCATTGCCCTTATTTAATACTTATGTTTCTGATGCAAGGCAGCAGCCCAAAAGTGTTGCGTAACAGCCTGCAACTCGAGAACTCTTTGGGGCTCCAAGTCTGGATTAGCTCATCAGGTTAAACCGGAGGGGGGTAAGGGGCTGGGTCTGAGTGTAGAACCCTTGCATTGCTCAGTGAGTCCCACCGTCTCATGGACATTTGAACCCTGGGATACAAAAGCAGTGTTCCAGCGGGCGGCTTGGCTGCACGGTCTGAAGGTAGTGACTCAATGTGCTGGCTATCCGATTCATGGACTTTAACCACAAAATTATACACAACATCCCAGCTCGACAAGAGGACCTTAAGGTTCAAGCAGCTTTGAGGTCATTTCCAGGCAAAATGAAAGAAAAGCGCGATTGTGCCCCAACCCTCCAGTGACGCCGAAAATGATCAACGCCCATCAGTTTCCCATAAACGTGACAAAGTTATGAGAAACACAAGTGCATCAGAACCAATCAGATGGCTGCAAGCCAATGTCTGTGATGCTCATTTATTTATTGTCTCGAATATATTTTCAATATGCCATGGATGGCTTCGAAAAATATTAAAACATCATCTAAGTGAATACTTAACATAGTCTAAACGAGAGAGAAACACTGTGAAATGGGCATCAGGCCCCATCGTGCCTGTGCTGCGTGTGAATCAATTTGACATTCTTGTGAAGTTTACAATATTTTCATTGGCTCTACAGTGATGTTGATGTTACTACGTCAAGACAATATCATATAAACATTGAAGTCAATCTAGCGAAACCAAAAATGCCAGTCGTTACATCTTTTGTTAATTAATGACACACGAAAACGTCAGACAACTTGGGAAAGTTTTATCAAAATGTCTGGCAAGGAATGCTCAAGTTATTGTTGTTAAATAGAAAAATTAAAAAAAAGGTTTTGCTTTTAATAATCAGTCACACAGGATGTTCTTTCCTAATGAAAGTTGCGAGCATGAACAAGAGACGTAACCCCTATCCCTTACTTAACAAAAACAACAACCTGTAAAATGAATTGTTCAAGTCCACTCAAAGCATCAAACTTACTCAGATGTTTATAATCATCAGGCCTCACCAACAAAAACAAATTAACTGAAAACACCAATTTGGCCCTTCCCTCCCTCATAGTATACCTCATGGCACCACATAACATGAAGGGTACCTTAACCAATCGCCTCATTTTAATAATGTAACGCATCATCAGTGACGACAGACAGGGTGTTTCCAAGGTCCATGCATCCTATTCCTAAAGGGACATTGTGGTTGGTGGTCATGTGGGTTTTGAAAATAGCTATACTCTCTATCGGAAGTAAATAATGCAATACAGCAAATAAGTCAATAATAGTAATTCATAAGTAAATATGCAATTATATCAGTTGAATGCAAACGAATGCAAGACTAATGCAAAGGCAGGAGTCACATCCATCAAGGTGAGAAGAGCATCAAGTGCAGAGGTTAGCGATTCACTGTGTTTCCTGCCGCCCCACAGTCAAACATTCATCGTTCAAGAGTCCCAGACGAGTGGAGCGAGGGATCGTGCAGGAGTGCTGCTTCCGGCGCTGTACTCTTCGTTTGCTCGAATCATACTGCGCCAACACTGCCAAGGTGGATCGCGGGCTCTCGAGCCTCAAGATCAGATCCTTGAAACGTCTCATGCGGGTGTGCCGCCACACCGCTTCACGCTCTGCCCCCTCACGTTGCTTCTTTCCTTGCTGCCATTCCTGTCGCTTTGCACTTACATCATCTGCTTCTTCACCATAGTTGCTGCTTTTGAATTTTAAACTCATACCCATGCTTACGAACATTGCTTCTCTGTGGCCTTCTCTGCCATATTTCTACAAGGTGTTTTCCCACTGGCTTGTGCTTATTGTGTGATGCAGTTTTATCTCTCGATCGGTTGACTACCATATCGTATAATGACCCTGAAGATGTAACCACCGCAGCCTCAGGATTACTGATGTACCTTAATACAAGATCCATAAGCGGACTATATTTGAATATCACACTGGCCCCTGGCCAAGTACTCTTACAGTCAATACCATGGTGCAGGTAATATCAACACAACTGTGACACAGATAGTTGGCGTAATGTCCTCGTCAAGAGTCGCCATGCTCCATAACCTCAATGACTCCATAACTCCATAACCTCCATGCTCCATAACCTCAATGCCACCTTTTTGCGTTTAATGCAGATGAATAGGTTGGTGGAAAGCCTGTAGTTTCCTGATTTGATTTGCCTCAGGTAGGCATCAAACTTAGGCCTCAGGTAGGTCACAAACAGGAAATTTGAGCATCGCTCTTCACCTCTCCAGCACATCTCTTCCCCTGTGAAATGTCAATCCATCTAAAGTACTATCCTCCTTGACAGGGCAACTGATGCTTCTGAAACAGTCTTATTGATGGTTTATTATTACCTTACTTGCAGGGTTGCTACTTGAACCTGCGATCACCATTTTTAATCCAATGGGCAAGTTCGAATTGGTTGAGCCAACTCGTAACACTCCGTGACAAGATGTATCCCTCCTATACTTGCAAATCAATATTTTGATACTTTTCAAATGTTCGATTTGAACACATGATCCACCTGCTTTATCAGACACGAAGCACATGTTATCCCTTTCGGGAACTGGAAAATTTTAATTATTTTCTAATTTTGCCCCTGCTCGAGAGGGGTTGACAACTGTGCTTGATGGTGCCAAAGGGATACGAGTGTGTGGTCCAAGTGTCGATAATTGACGTCTCTCCCCCCCCCCCCCGGACTGACCAACTCAAGCAGTTTTGAAGCCGATGAGATAATTGGTGCCTTTTCCTGAGCTAGCATTGGTTTCACTTACCAGTCTGCCATAGAACAATCCATAAGGGGAAGGTCACTGGTGAAACGGGTGGCTGACGATGAAAGCTGTGCACACACTGTGCACGGAACTGAAAACTATTCGGGCTAAATGGGGTCATGAGCTTGTGCTACCTGGTAGGTAGTTCCTCATCGAATCTTCATACTAAATCCCCTTTGGTCATGACTTGACCATCTTAAACTTCATATGAAGCACATTTTTGATCATTGGGGGGGACCTCTATCTTACGTCTGTATGCCAGACTGGTCACGGGGTAATTGTCAGGTGACTTTCTGAGGCCCCTGAATGCAGAAATGTAATTAGTTGTCAAGATATTTAATTATCCATTGTCATGCAGACTATCTAACTTTCAGAGAGACCAAACCATGTGGGTATCTTGCTAATTGGAAGTCATTACACACAGAAAGCATACAGACACAAAAATTTGCACAAATGGCAAATATGTGCAGGAATGCTAAGAATGTCACCATATATGGGTTCTCAGTAATTATCATGTAATTAGGTGAAGGGTTCTCCAGGTGATTGTGACAACAAATCTCGACAGCTATGCTTCATCAGGCCTGTAGTTATCCTGGCAGATATTCGGCCTGCAGCCGCATGTCTTACAATTCTGGACTCGCCTTGAGATGCATGAGATTGAAGACTATACAGTACCTGGGACTCAAATCTTTCAACACTGGTCTTAAAACCTTCCACTTGATCGAATAGGGTTTTTTTGAATCAATGGAAGTTAAATTATACTCCAAAACTAAATAATGCCTTCTGAGAAGGGTTTATAGAAGTAAACGAGAGATAAGAAAACAGATGGGAACGAGAGAAAACATTTGAGGCAGAGTGATGTCATCATCAGGATTGTGCACAAGAACTAAAGATTAATTATCTGATTCGAGATTCCTGCACAATGACACTCAGCCCACGAGACTCAACTTGAAAGTTGATGCGTGACGTGTGAGATCGAAGTTGAGACTCGGCCTATAACACTCGACTCAAAACTCAATCCGTGACATCAGAGATTTAAGTTGAGACTCAGCCTATAACACTCGACTCGAGACTCAATCCTTGACATGAGAGATTGAAGTTGATACTCGACTCGAGACTCAATCCGTAACATCAGATATTTGAGTTGAGACTCAACCTATAACACTCGACTCGAGACTCAATCCTTGACATGAGAGATTGAAGTTGAGACTCGACTCGAGACTCAATCCGTGACATGAGAGATTGAAGTTGAGACTCGACTCGAGACTCAATCCGTAACATCAGATATTTGAGTTGAGACTCAACCTATAACACTCGACTCGAGACTCAATCCATGACATCAGAGATTGAAGTTGAGACTCGGCCTATAACACTCGACTCGAGACTCAATCTGTGACATCAGAGATTTAAGTTGAGACTCAGCCTATAACACTCGACTCGAGACTCAATCCTTGACATGAGAGATTGAAGTTGAGACTCGGCCTATAACACTCGACTCAAAACTCAATCTGTGACATCAGAGATTTAAGTTGAGACTCAGCCTATAACACTCGACTCGAGACTCAATCCTTGACATGAGAGATTGAAGTTGATACTCGACTCGAGACTCAATCCGTAACATCAGATATTTGAGTTGAGACTCAACCTATAACACTCGACTCGAGACTCAATCCTTGACATGAGAGATTGAAGTTGATACTCGACTCGAGACTCAATCCGTAACATCAGATATTTGAGTTGAGACTCAACCTATAACACTCGACACTAGACTCAATCCTTGACATGAGAGATTGAAGTTGAGACTCGACTCGAGACTCAATCCGTGACATGAGAGATTGAAGTTGAGACTCGACTCGAGACTCAATCCGTAACATCAGATATTTGAGTTGAGACTCAACCTATAACACTCGACTCGAGACTCAATCCGTGACATCAGAGATTGAAGTTGAGACTCGACTCGAGACTCAATCCGTGACATGAGAGATTAAAGTTGAGACTCGACTCGAGACTCAATCCGTGACATCAGAGTTTGAAGTTGAGACTCAACTCGAGACTCAATCCATGACATCAGAGATTGAAGTTGAGACTCGACTCGAGACTCAATCCGTGACATCAGAGATTGAAGTTGAGACTCGACTTGAAACACAATCCGTGACATCAGAGATTGAAGTTGAGACTCGACTAGAGACTCAATCCGTGACATCAGAGATTGAAGTTGAGACTCGACTCGAGACTCAATCCGTGACATCAGAGATTGAAGTTGAGACTCGACTCGAGACTCAATCCGTGACATCAGAGATTGAAGTTGAGACTCAACTTGAGACTCAATCCGTGACATCAGAGTTTTAAGTTGAGACTCAACTTGAGACTCAATCCGTGACATCAGAGTTTTAACTTGAGACTCAGCCTATAACACTCGACTCGAGACTCAATCCATGACATCAGAGATTGAAGTTGAGACTCGACTCGAGACTCAATCTGTGACATCAGAGATTGAAGTTGAGACTCGACTCGAGACTCAATCCGTGACATCAGAGATTGTAGTTGAGACTCGACTCGAAACTCAATCCGTGGCATCAGAGTTTTAAGTTGAGACTCAGCCTATAACACTCGACTCGAGACACAATCCTTGACATCAGAGATTGAAGTTGAGACTCGGCCTATCACACTCGACTCGAGACTCAATCCGTGACATCAGAGATTGAAGTTGAGACTCGACTCAAGACTCAATCCATGGCATCAGAGATTGAAGTTGAGACTCGACTCGAGACTCAATCCGTGACATCAGAGATTGAAGTTGAGACTCGACTTGAAACACAATCCGTGACATCAGAGATTGAAGTTGAGACTCGACTAGAGACTCAATCCGTGACATCAGAGATTGAAGTTGAGACTCGACTCGAGACTCAATCCGTGACATCAGAGATTGAAGTTGAGACTCGACTCGAGACTCAATCCGTGACATCAGAGATTGAAGTTGAGACTCAACTTGAGACTCAATCCGTGACATCAGAGTTTTAAGTTGAGACTCAACTTGAGACTCAATCCGTGACATCAGAGTTTTAACTTGAGACTCAGCCTATAACACTCGACTCGAGGCACAATCCTTGACATCAGAGATTGAAGTTGAGACTCGGCCTATAACACTCAACTCGAGACTCAATCCGTGACATCAGAGATTGAAGTTGAGACTCAACTTGAGACTCAATCCGTGACATCAGAGTTTTAAGTTGAGACTCAACTTGAGACTCAATCCGTGACATCAGAGTTTTAACTTGAGACTCAGCCTATAACACTCGACTCGAGGCACAATCCTTGACATCAGAGATTGAAGTTGAGACTTGGCCTATGAAGCTTGACTCGAGACTCAACCTTTGACATCCCAGTCTCAACCTTTGAGACTCATCTCCTGTTGTCGAGCACAATCTTGAATGTGTTTCGCTGTGTTTGACTGTGCACCCAATGTGGTGTTCTTCTTCATATTTATTTCAATATTGTGATATCATGTATAAGCAAAGGGTCATCAATAGGAATTATATATTCAATGCTTCCAAACATTCCTTTGTGATTTGTCATTGGACTTTTATTACCTCGGCGACCAAAGGTGGACGGAGGTTATAATAATCCACAGCTGTTTGTCTCTCTGTTTTTATGTGAGCATGATATCTTAAAAAAAATTACGGAGGGATTCAGACGAAACTTTATGGACAGGTTGGGTGTGTGACAAGGACGAATAGATTCTATTTTGGTGAAGATCTGAATCCAGATCTGGATAAGATAATTATTGAATTTTGAACTGATTCTTCACCATTCAGAGAAGGGGCTAAAAACGATATTGCATGATATCTCAAAAAGTTGTAGACGGATTTGGATGAAACTTGGTGGACATTTTGGTTGTGTGACAAGGACTAACGGCTTCAATTTTGGTGAAGATATACATCTGGATTAAGATACTAGAATAATCCAATTTTCGAAGTGATTCTTCACCATGGAGAGAGGGCCAAAACGACATATCCAGCTTCACGATATCTCAAACAATTATGGATGGATTCAGCTGAAACTAGGTGGATGGGTTGGGTAGATGACAAGAACAAGCTGATTCGATTTTTGTTTCAGGTCTGAATCCAGATCGGCCTATCAGTGGGACACAAAAACATAAACTGTTCAGCCTGGTGGAGGTGTGCGCCCTCCCGAGTGCCTTTCTAAGCTTAATTTTGTATTTATTTAACTATACAGTGACAAGGGTTACCCAAGTGACCACCTGCTGGCCAAGGAAATTAAGTGACATCACTGTACTTGGACGTAAATGAAGGGCAAGAGCATTAGGAAACAATCAATGGACATATCAATGTCGTACCATGCATGAGATTTGAAATCTGGATCTGAGCATCATGCTATAAGTGCCAATATTGGAAGAACAACCAGGTCAACGTCAAATTTTGCCCTAAACCGAGATAAAAAATCCATTTGTTGAAAATGTTTGGCATTATTTCCTGGTTTGCAATGACAGAATCATTTAGTTTCAATTACTTTGTTGCTTTTCCCACGTTTCAATTTACTTGTGATTATGGTGGCTACCAATAATGAACTCAGGCGTAAACATCATAAAGGTCTCACAGTATCTTTTTTTCCAAAAGATTAGGCCTTTGGGTGGTTTTCAGCTTGGCCGATAACTGCTACAGTTGGTAAACAGGGAGAATGACACAATAATGTGAGCAGCATTCAGCATCAACCTCTAAAAAATGCACCCAGAGATATAGTCTCTTTCAATGGGGAAGGAAGGAGGACATTTAATTTTTCGTGGTGAAACGTGTTTGTTGTGTTTGTTGTGAGACATAACAATTATCCTCACCTCTTTAAAATACCAATAATTTGAAAGTTGCTGCACTAACAATCATGGTGTATGGTAAATTTTGAACACAAACTTCTGGCTCGATGGATGGGCCGATGTTGCATGCAACACATAACCCCAACTCTCTCTTTGTGGCAGAAAGCCAAGGACTCGACTGGTCACAAGCGGGACTCAAGAGGCCGGCGGACGAGGAAGACATCAATAGCAAAGCAACGGCAGCAACACAAAGACTTACGAAGGCGTCACAACCGAAGAAGGTCACTGAATCGCCGACTGGCGTCTCGGGGTTAATGGCCGGATGAGCCAGAGGGAAGATTACAGCCGGGAAGGAAAACGCGTGGCCAGGGACTGGCAACCTTCGCTCACAAGTCATCCCTGCCACACGCAAGCGCCTTGCCCCTTGCAATGTGACAGCGCGGACTCGAGGACTGTCCGAAGTGCGAAGGAGTAGTGCTTTGATTGGGATAAGTGCAAGATTATGGGGAGAGGGGTTGGGTGTAGATGAAAAGGTTTGCAATGGTTAAGTTGTCAATGTGAATTCCGTGAATTCTTTCTTATAGGGCAACTAAGTTGGTGGGTGAGTCGAGCGTGGTGGCATAGGCGAAGGTAACGGAGTGAACAGGTGAAGCTGGGTGGCAAGCATATTGTTGTATACCGCTGTGCGTTTGCCGGAATACGATTAAAACAGCAAACAGCGACAAGAACAACAAAAGAGCAATCTTTATGAACATACAGAACCTCCCTGACTTTATAACCAAACATTAGCCTTTATATAATCATTACCCATCGTCTTGTCCTTGCTTCCACGAACAAACTGGAATCTTCATAAACGCATGCATGTTACTCTAATTACAATTTTCTAGTCAAAAAAAGGTTTTGTATAACTGGTTGCTACTATAACCTGCCAATGTTAACAGCTGCTTTTGGTGTTTCTGGTTCCGCAGAGTCCAGGTAACTACTTGACTTCATTAAAAGGCTCATGGTATATCCTCAAAGTTAATGTAACTGGTATGGAGGCTCTCGATGGCTTCCAGTTGTTGAACAAAAGGATGAGATTCTTGTTTTAAAGTTTTGTTCGACCACTGACCACCACCATCGTCTCAGTAAGCAGTTACACAACTTTCATTTAACAGTTATCAGTACGTTTAAAGCACGGCGGGGGTAACGTCCCTCGGATTTTAACTCCTGATAGCATGCGGACCATTACTTGGTTATCTCTCCGGCCAGGCTCATGAACCTGGGGAAAGTTGCCGCTTGCCTCACCACCCTGGAACAATCGGTTTGTGGGTTTCAAACAAGTAGAGGGACTTTGAAGAGCAATTCCCAGGCACAGTTGGTGGGGAGAAAAGCCAGGGAGTCGATCAGCATTCGCCTTTAACCTCAGAACGAGACAAGAGATCTTGGAAAAGTGGAGATTCAAGTCTGATATTATGCTTTATTACGATTATCTTTTTGCTACTACGCAGTGTAGTAAATGTATTAGTAAAGTATGGTGCTGTAGTTGTCGTACATGAAAAAAAAGTGTGTCATATTGTTCAGCATTGGTTACACACAACGTACACACGCACATGAACCCAAAGTTTGAATCTAACCTCAACCCTGACCCCAACTAGTTTTGCTCCCGAGCCTGAACCTTGGTGTAACCATCCCTGTCCTGTTGTAGGCCTAGCCCCGTACTGTACACTTAGTCTTGTACCGTTCACCATGCAGTATGCCGTGCAGAAATCAGTTTTTTTTTAACTCTAATTATTCTTGCATCAGCCAGAGTTTGGAAATCTCACTCATTCTGCTGCAGGACTAAGCTCTCTTCCGTTATAATAACATTGCCGTAGTTCCTACCACGCCACATGGCATGCGGCTTTTACCTCCAAATGGCTTACTGCTTTGTGTTAGCCATTGTTTAGAGGTATGTTTATGTCACGCGACAAGACGACCAATATCAGAAATCAAAACTATACAACACGCACTGTTTTCACTGACTCTCTGTAAAAGTACTATATAGCTGGGATGCAAAATGATGACAGCAACAAAGAAATAACTGAATACGAAAATAAATAAACAAACAAATAACTTAACAATCTTGACTCCATTCTGGGGCTGGCTATTCAACATACCGCTGAGGTCCCACATTGTTCGACCGGACTCGAGCCTGGAATCATTGGATTATTATGGAATGATCACAGGAATACTCGTCCCCCCCAAATTCATGAAACCCCCTTTTTTTGCACACATATACCACTACCGGAAGTGAATATGGTTTTTCTTGAAGAGGATGAGCCTTGTTTTTGGTTTTTTTTGTAATCCTACACTTCTTCAATTACGGTTATAGCGTCTGCGCGTCCACCTACAGACTCTTGCGATCAAATAACGCGTTTATCGTGGCTGGAACCACCCGGGATACGCATTTCCACTGATATCCCGGCCGTATAGAGTGCGAGGGTACGTGCGAGCCTAGATGCGGGGCCTAGCTGAGGCCTAGGCGAGGCCTACCTAAATGTAGCTGGTTGCTAAGTTACATGAAACAATGCAGTTTGGCCGTGGAACTGCAAAAGCAAATTGCACTTTCTTTTGAGTTGTCTTATTTTGAGGGGTACGTTTCTAATTTTTTTTCTTATTTTCCTTTTTATTTCTAAACCGTACCAGTTTCTAGCACAGAGACCCTTTGTAAGAGCACTAGCGTAAAAGTTTATTTGTACCAAATGAAATCGATGAATTGCTTTGACAGTTGAGAGCGTGCTATCCGTGGCCTATATGTATACCCGTTTTCTAGACATCCTAATTGTAAGTATGCATTATTTTACCGATAACAATTTTATATTTTATTTACAGTATTAATTATCTTTATTTATACCATGTTTTTGACTGTAACGTACCCGGCATGGCGAAGATCAGCAACGCACTGATAAACCGCGTACTGTGGAAGACGCAATTTGACAAATGCAACTTGTGAAGGAAGTTAACCGAAACTTGATTTAAACTGAATGTCTGTGAAGCTGCGCTTTTAACTCTTTTCCGTGTATACGTCGTGTCAGCCCTCTCTTCTTTCATTTACTCACTCAGTATTATTTGTTCATAGCCCTGCAGCTCACAATAAACGCTTTTGATGAGGAAAAAACAAACAAACTGTCACTATCGTGTGATGTCCCTTTCGGTTTGAACTTTGCTTTCTACCCTCCCTCCCTCCCGCATAGAAAAACTTGGGCTCGAGCCCACACTCTAACAGGGAAGGCTCGGGACAGCCTGGGCCTGGTTGGTGTTCCCCATCTGAGGAGGTGGCTCCTGGTGCTGTGGGTGTTCGAGTTCAAATCTCATTTGGTCCCTGTCCCCGATGGTCCCTGATGGTACTTTGGTCCCTGATGTGCTCATCCTGCATTTAACAATGCATGAGATTTTCCATGACCTCATTCATTCATTAAAATAAAGATGGAGGGGAGAGGGGGGGGGGAGATAGAGAGAGATAGGGAGAGATAGGAAAAGCTCGGGGGAGAGAGAGAGGAGAGAGGTGAGAGAGAGAGAGAGGTGAGAGAGAGAGCGAGGCGAGAGAGAGAGAGAGAGAGAGAGAGAGAGAGAGAGAGAGAGAGAGAGAGAGAGAGAGAGAGAGAGAGAGAGAGAGAGAGAGAGAGAGAGAGAGAGAGAGAGAGAGAGAGAGAGAGAGAGAGAGAGAGAGAGAGAGAGAGAGAGAGAGAGAGAGAGAGAGAGAGAGAGAGAGAGAGAGAGAGAGAGAGAGAGAGAGAGAGAGAGAGAGAGAGAGAGAGAGAGAGAGAGAGAGAGAGAGAGAGAGAGAGAGAGAGAGAGAGAGAGAGAGAGAGAGAGAGAGAGAGAGAGAGAGAGAGAGAGAGAGAGAGAGAGAGAGAGAGAGAGAGAGAGAGAGAGAGAGAGAGAGAGAGAGAGAGAGAGAGAGAGAGAGAGAGAGAGAGAGAGAGAGAGAGAGAGAGAGAGAGAGAGGAGAGAGAGAGAGAGAGAGAGAGGAGGGCGAGAGAGAGAGAGAGAGAGGGCGAGAGAGAGAGAGAGAGGAGGGCGAGAGAGAGAGAGAGAGAGAGGAGGGCGAGAGAGAGAGAGAGAGGAGGGCGAGAGAGAGAGAGAGAGAGAGAGAGGGCGAGAGAGAGAGAGAGAGAGAGAGAGAGAGAGAGAGAGAGAGAGAGAGAGAGAGAGAGAGAGAGAGAGAGAGAGGAGGGCGAGAGAGAGAGAGAGAGAGGGCGAGAGAGAGAGAGAGAGAGAGAGAGAGAGAGAGAGAGAGAGAGAGAGAGAGAGAGAGAGAGAGAGAGAGAGAGAGGAGGGCGAGAGAGAGAGAGAGAGAGAGAGAGAGAGAGAGAGAGAGAGAGAGAGAGAGAGAGAGAGAGAGAGAGAGAGAGAGAGAGAGAGAGAGAGAGGAGGGCGAGAGAGAGATTATATTATTTATTCCCTCAATCTTCGTATATTTTCTTTTTTCGGCCATGCAATCTGCCCGAGAGAGAAAGTATTAAAATTAACAAGATCATCCACTTCTTTCCAGGATCTATATATACCATCTCTTATGCTGGAGTATTAAGCTTGGTGGTGGCTTAACGGTCAAGGTGGTTAGCTTGGGATCTTAATGTCCTGAGTTCAAGCCCAGCTGTGCCAAAATAACACCAGGCAGGTTAACTTGGCCTGTCATCCTGAGGTCAGGAAAAATGAGTACCAGCTTGCTGGGAAGCGAACCAGTGGAGTATCCTGTGTCAAAGTGGTGACCTGTCCAGAATTGTACCCCTGAGCCCATGAAACTGCCTTGGCAGCTTTATGTCCCTTACGGTCTGAGGAGGATCATCAATCCACGCTATAATAACATAATGGTCCTATTGATGCAGCAACCTATTGGTGAGAGGTGAGAGGATATATTGTCATGACTGATAATGGGAGACTACCAAACATCTTTGACCAAAGTGAATGGTGTGGCACCACAAAGCCCACAAGTATATTGCGGTGTTTCACTGCTTTCATCAGTAAAGCCTTTTGGGCTGAGATCAGGGTTTTCATCCCGTCTGCAGGAGCCAAAATAACTGCAGGGTTTTTCGGTGGGTCAAGTGCCGGGCATCTGGGTGAAGCCATACACTCATCTCACCAACTTTCTCCATCACCAAGTGATGTGTGCGTCCAGTAAATAACCCTCATCACAGCTCAGCTACACACGTAACGTGACGTGATGTGCATATACCTGCAGCAGGTACTAAAACTGCTCGTGATGTTTTTAAATCCAAGGAACGGTGGAAATGTCCATATTGATTCGCACATTCACACTTGTCGCACTGTGTGGCTGCCTGGATCTCCTGTAATTGCTTGTGTTTTTGCATCATCTCGTGGATGGGAATTAACTTCCACTTTGTCATGAGCTATGTCAAAATCTTTCTCTACTTATACCCTGATTTCATTCGTCTAATTGCCTTCGGCTGTCTTCCTTTCCTTTACGCTCAAGCCAAGATGTATTGGGGCACACAGCCCCTTTTTATTGGGAACACTCCTGCAGGGAACTTGCACCATTTTTACAACTTAGTTACTCCCTGCTACCAATGCAAGGCCATCCTGTCGAGCCGAGCAAATTGTTTTACACTCAAACATGAATCATGAGACAAATTCTGTCAGACGGAATGGTGGCTATCTGGGTCTGTGTCCACCTGCCATATGCTCTGCGAGGAGAGAATAGAGAACGACATCAACGGTGCCCTGGAGCTCAATGGTGAGAAGGACAAATGTATTTGAACCTGAAAACATGAAAGTTTCTTGGAAAGTTTGTTTCACAGAAGTGAGCTTTTCTAGTCTTGGATTTGTCTCCAAAAAGAATCATACCCAATTGAAACCGATTCCGCTCTTCTTTTTTTTTACTATCGAAGGGGAAAACCAATTGAGACAAAGGAAGACAAGGGAGGATGATAGGAGGGTCATATGGAGGTGTGGAAGGAATGAGATAGGGAGGTAAGAGCAAGCTTAAAATTCAATCATATTTGTGTATACATTAAATAGATTGCTGCGTACCACCTCTTCCCCTTCACAACCACCCTCCCAGCAAGCACACTTTACTCCAGTTGGGATTATAAAGGGGGAGGGGCAGCGATAAAGTAGGTTGACCAATCAGAAATGGAGACAATATCTCCAAAAAGGTGGTTCTGTGAATGATCTTCCATCCGGATTAGTGATTTGACATTTAAATATACTTGGAAATTCATCACAGGAGGAGAGCGATAGGTCAATCAAGGCTGCGCTGTCATGCTACCATCTTCATACTCCCCCATCGCTACCAGTCCCAGATAACTATCCAACTCAATTTTAAACCAAATAACAGGGATGCCTCTTCACTGAGGTTGTACCTCCAAATGAAGGTCGGGGGCCAAATCGTCCCCATTCGTCCCTGCTGCCCAGATTCGTCAGAGCAGCGCAATCATGGTCAGAGTGCCGATTGGTCCCCATTGACCGGCCCTTTCCCTCTTGTCTATCTCTCTCTCTCTCTCTCTCTCTCTCTCTCTCTCTCTCTCTCTCTCTCTCTCTCTCTCTCTCTCTCTCTCTCTCTCTCTCTCTCTCTCTCTCTCTCTCTCTCCACTCTCTCTCTCCTCTCTCTCCTCTCTCTCTCCACTCTCTCTCTCCTCTCTCTCCTCTCTCTCTCTCGCTCTCTCTCTCTCTAACTGTCATGGCCCTGACTTCGTGAAGGAGGGGGTACACCATCCTGGACGTGTGAGATCTCTGGTTCGCTCCTGGGAGATCGATCGGCTGTCTCCATGCTGCAGGCTTATTCGAGAGAACTGTCTGGGGCTACACAGCAACTCAATTTTAAAGCTATCCACTGACTACTGTCACTACCCTTGTAGGAAGACTATTCCATGCATTGATCACTCTCGAATGGAAAGACCCCTGCCTTACTCCCATCCAAACTCCCCTCTTATTTACTCTTAAACTGTTCCCCTTTGGCCTCTGGGTGCTTATTCTACTGAAAGGTTGTTGTGCATTTATTTTGTCGAGACCCCTCATCATCTGAAACATCTCAATCAAATACCCTCATTATCACCTCCTTCCTCATGTATAAAGTCCTGTCTCTTTTGGCTGCTCCTCATAGCTTAGTCAAGCTCGGCCCAGAATCAATCTCGTAGGTCAATGCTGAAGCCACTCCAAGGTAGACTAGTTATGTCCTTCCAAGGTCGTGGTGACCAAAACTGATCACAATATTCTAGATGTGGCCTCATTAAATTCCTTCACAATGTTAACACCACCTCGTTTGATTTATATTTGATCCCCTTCTGAATACAACCTAATATCCGACTTGCTGTTCCTCGAGCTGCCTGGAAAGGTGCTGCCTGCTTCCACCCCCAGATCCTTCTCCTGTGGAACATGCTCCAAAATTGCCCCTTGCATCCTGCAATCTCTATTTTCATTATTCTTACCCATAAACTCACAGCTTTTTAAAAGTCGAGATGTACTACGCCCACTACAATTTCCCCCATGCACCTGGTCAGAAACTGCTTTAGAGAAACTCCAATGGAATTGTTAAACATGAACTCCATTTAGTGAATCTATGCTGACTTCCTTCAATTGGTTTTAAATTATACAAATAGTTCCCTGGTTGTTCCTTATTTTAACGACTCCAACACTTTCCCTAAAACTGAAGTCAAACTAACACGTCTAAAGTTCCCCAAATCTTCTCTGGATCCTTTCTTAAATAATGGTGTTACATAATTGCTCCTCTCCAATCCTCCGGTACCTTTCCTGACTCCAATAAGCAATTAAAGATATCCATTAACATATTGCTTACCTGCTCAGCCAACTTCCTCAACACTCTAGTTGCAAATTATCTTGCTCGTTTGTGAAACCTCTTTCTACAGCATAGGGGAAAGATTATTGCTGTTGTATGGTTAGTTCCTACAATTGGCACCCCCAATTTTTACTGGTACCACAGAGTTTCTTTGACCCCTCTGAGTACTAAACCACCATTTCAAATTTTTATTTTTTTATTTTTGAACACCTAACACTCCAAATTGCCAACCTGGATCAATTTCCAAGCTCTAATTTCAATGACACGACAGGGGTTCAAATTCAAGACCCTAAGATGTTAAGCCAGCCACTTTAACCAGTAAGCCAACACCATGCTTACCCAATGGAGTCTAAACCACCATTTTGGATGTTACTCCTTTTTTTGCCAATACCCAAGGACTTTCAGAATTAAATTGTGCATCAAAAATGGGACTAAAAAGTATGTGGGGTGGCCAATTTTTTTGAACCTGACTTAATTTTCAGGTCATGGCCCGATTATTGACATTTAAACATTTTCCACCAAAACTCCACTGAGATTTGTTCGATCAGGCCGAAATTACCCTCTCGATATAGCCGAGAGCAAGGGGCATTTGCACTTTATTTACATCATACCACTGTGGGTTGAAGGTCAAGGTCTTACAACCCCGAGGAGTACGAAACTACCATTTAGGTTTTTTCTCCCTTATTTTTGCCAATGTCATCGCTGTATCTCAGAGCCCGCTGAGACTTTCGAAATTAAAGTTTGCATAAATAATGGGAATACCAAGTAGGCAGAGGTGACGTAATTGTCTTGACCTTGACCTAATTTTAAGGTCATGACCTAATCATATACAATATACATTTAAACCTTTTTCAACAAAACTCAACTACTAAGGTTTGTCCAATCAGAATGAAATTGCCCTCCCGAGATCGCCGAGACAATGTCACATTTACGATTAATTTACATCATACCCTCCGGGTTAAAGGTCAAGGTCAAATAGAGGTCAGAAAAAAAGTCTTTTTTTGTCATCGCTCAACTTTGCTAATGTGCTCAAAGACCGCTTAACCTCCCGTTATGTTTTTGCATCATAATGGTGGACCTGCACTGAAGTTGTGCACATGATATTTGTTTCATGTCCTTGACCTACCTTTTTTGGATTGTGACCTAAATAACAAAAAAACACCTTTTTGATGATAACTTGAATAAATTTCCTCCGATTTTCATGATGTGAGGTTTTTTTTTAATGTTTAAGGCTCGTGGAAGAGTTAGTACTCATACACTGAACAGGTCTGGCACAACAGGAGAAAAGGAACAGCAGAGAGAGGGGGGGGGACACCAACAGTAGAGTTGAAGGCCAAGACAGAGGAAGGCAGACAAACAATGGGTGTGGGGAGGAATGATGGGCAAGAGAGAATGCATGGGGTAGACAAGATGGAAAAGGAAGGGAACACTCAGGAGGGAAAGTGGAAATTTAGACGAAGGAGAGATTGCGGTGTAGAAGGATAGATTGTAGATGGGAGACATTTTCTTTATTTACATTCTATCCCTAAATGTTGAAGGTCAAGGTCATATGGTTTGCTGAACAAGATATGGCCATCATTGGATGGTGGGCCAAGGGTAAGTTGCAGGCCATCACCAAGGGTAAGCCTCCCCTGGTCAGGAGGTTCAACAAGTCCTATCATATTTACCACCATCACTGAAAGTAAATGGAGGTCATTGTTTCACTCCTGTTCATCTGTCTGTCTGTCTGTCTGTCTGTGAGCAGGATATCTCAAAATTATGATGGACGGATTTGGACAAAACTTGGTGGACAGGTTTAAGTGTTTGACGAGGATGAATTGATTTGATTTTGGTGAAGATCTGGATCCAAATCCGGATAAGAGAATTTTTTTAATTTGCAAATGATTCTAACCCATTGAGAGATAAGACCAAAAATGAAATACAGCATGATATTTCAAAAAGTTGTGAAGAAGCTATGACAAAACGTGGTGGATGAGTTTGGTAGGTGACAAGACCAAGCCAATTAGATTTTGGAGGTTTGGGTCCAGATCCGGACTGTCAGTACGTAATAAAACGTAAACTGTTCAGCCTGACAGAGGTATGCTCTCTACTGAGCAACGTTCTAGTCTCTTTTGGATTCCTACGTTATTTGGTGGATGAGATGGGTTGGTGACAAGACCAAGCCGAATAGATTTTGGAGGTCCAGGTCCAGATCCGGCCTTTCAGTGGGTAACAAGATGTAAACTATTCAGCCCTGCAGAAGTAAGCTCTCTACCGAGCACCATTATAGTCTCTTTTGGATTCCTGAAGGATTTTGTGAACTAGCCTTTGTTTCCACCTGTACCAGTGTGATTCAGACTCTAGTGTTGTTAATTTGCACTATACCCTTTAAACCCTCGTGGCCATATTACCAGCCACTATTAAAACCTCCATATATCTGACCGGGGATTGACTAGCTGCAATTCAAACCTCCACATACCCGAGCAACCGGTTTACCAGCTGCTATTCAAACCTCCATATACCCAAGCAACCGCTTTACCAGCCACGATTCAAACCTCCACATACCTGACCAGCCTGTTTACCAGCCGCGATTCAAACCTCCACATACCCGAGCAACCGGTTTACCAGCCACTATTTAAACCTACACATACCCGACTGGCCGGTTTACCAGCCGCTATTCAAACCTCCACATACCCGACTGGCCGGTTTACCAGCCGCTATTCAAACCTCCACATACCCGACTGGCCGGTTTACCAGCCGCTATTCAAACCTCCACATATCCGACTGGCCGGTTTACCAGCCGCTATTCAAACCTCCACATACCCGACTGGCCGGTTTACCAGCCGCTATTCAAACCTCCACATAGCCGACTGGCCGGTTTACCAGCCGCTATTCAAACCTCCACATACCCGACTGGCCGGTTTACCAGCCGCTATTCAAACCTCCACATACCTGACTGGCCGGTTTACCAGCCGCTATTCAAACCTCCACATACCCGACTGGCCGGTTTACCAGCCGCTATTCAAACCTCCACATACCCGACTGGCTGGTTTACCAGCCGCTATTCAAACCTCCACATACCCGACAGGCCGGTTTACCAGCCGCTATTCAAACCTCCACATTACTGAGCAACTGGATTTTTCTCCAGGGACCCGAGGGTGGGGGAGCTGAAAGTCCAAGAGCTCAGTTTTCAAAGTGTTAATGAATGCCTTCTACATAATAATACTGCTTTCTTCACTAGTCATTCACCCTGGCCTCTTTCTGTCTCTACTTTTATACCTCACTGGAATACACCTACTCTGCACCATCCACATTTGCTCCTTCAAGGATGCTCATCTATCTGAGGCAGACTGAGCCCCACTTGTTTGCTTTTCCCAACATAGAGCACCTATCTCTCTTTTCATACCTTCAAAGTTTGCCTTTCTCTAATCTAACAGCTTTCCCTTACTCTCACAAACTCCACATTTGAACAATATAATTACGCACTTTATATTGTGGTCAATACGTCCCAGATATTCTCCGACATCCACTTCCTCCACCATATTGTGATCATAACTTCAAAGAAGACCTAACACCACATCACACCTCCTTTGTGGGGTTTTTCTACAAACTGACTTCAAGTTCAAAAAGAATCCTGGAATAGATTTAGAAGATGCTCCTCAGTCCTGATGTTTCCCTGTTACAAGAACCAAATCCACCCCTGGCAAATTTAAATCCCTCACAATAAACTCTATCCCTTCCAAAGACATTTCTGAATTCTTCATGAACCCCTCTTTCCTGCTATTCCTCCTTACCAGGAACCCTAAAAAATGCATCCTACAATTATCTTACTATTCTTACAAAGCCCAATCTCAATCCAGACAGAATTCTCAACATTCATTCCCTCATTAATGTTATTCCTTACTCTCAATACAATCTCCTCGACCGCCCTGTCTAGAGCATTTTCGGGTGAATGTGCCATCTATGGAAGCTCAGAGGCACAAAATGTGGTATTTTGGTCTCAGGAAAATCCACATTTCACATTCCAATTAGAGCATCATCATCCACATATGATGATGTGGGCAGGAATGACCTCAAGATAATCATGTGGTCCTTATTTTTGATGGACCGCTAAACAGCGTAGCTTACGAGCATATTTTAAGAAACTGGCTTGTATCATGACTTGTTCGTGCGGGAAGAGCTGAAAGTGTTTGATTTCAACAAGATGGCACACCTGCAAATTTTGCATCGCATGTTTGAGACTATCTCAATGAAACCTTCAATCATTGATGGATTGGACGCAGATCAACGACATCACCACATTCTCCACCATGGCCACCATGTAGTCTGGATGTAACGACTCCAGACAACTCTTTGTGGGGCTTCATCAATGAGAAAGTGTCCACAAACCAGTATGGGACGATTGAAGAAGTGTGAACTGCAGTCATGGCCTCTTTCACACAGGTGACTCCACAAATGCTACACAAGATGTCTAAGAGGACTTGGAGACAAATTAAGTTGTGTAAGGAGAATGATGGAGGACATGCAGATACAATGACTGGTTATTGTAAGTACTGCACAATAAAACCTCCATCTTAAACGAGTTTAAGAATTAATGCTTTACTGGGGAGCGGTGATGTGACTTTCAGGCCACCTTGGTACTTTAGCTTCAAGCTCTTCCCTCTTTCTATTTAGACTCTTGGCGTTGGAACTACACAGCATTACCTGTCCCCAACAACATGACATCGGCTGATCATCAGCACTCAGCAGTTCCCCCATCAAAAGCATCTCGACTCACCATAGCCTAAAAAAGCGTTAATTTCCTCTTCAACTTCCATTGCAAACTTTGCTTTTCCCTTTCTGTTTAGTGTATGCCATCATTATGGAAACACTCCCATTTCCCCATGAAATAATCCCAATGCTAAGAAAACCCAAATTGATGCTACAGACACCTTTCCTTCAACCAAGCTTGTCATTTATCACTCTTCTTGTGAATTCCACATTCTCCGGAGAATCTTTGAAAATAATATGATAAAACCCCTTTCCCTCAATCAATAACCAACAAAATGAAGAGTCGAAATATCCAATTGTCTCATCCCAAACAAAATCAATCTCACTAGCCTTCCTCACTCCTATCTCCACCCACCACTGATCACCACACCCACCCACCACATCCACACCATAACCCTCGCATGATCCTCTATCAGTTTCCACAACTGCAACACCCTCAAAACTGACTACACCAATCGCAACCCCACCGCCATCACATTGATATGAACTACCCTCAACATTTTCATTACTCACCACACCACCACTTGCACACTGTGAAACCCCACCATCACATACACTCCCACCCTTACCTTGCGCACAGAGACTGATGTCCATCCGTACCAGTCATGCTCAGTCCATCACCTACCCCCTACACACTCCCATCACCGTCAGCACACTCTACATTCAAACCATTGGTCACACCCTGCACAACCCCTAGATAATCTGGACCCAACACATCCCCATAAACACCCGCACCTGCTGGAGACCAATCCCTCAAACATAACCAATCATCTTCAACAAAACCCCTACCCTCTGACAAATCCAGTAAGGTTTTCATCCCTTTTCTCAACTCATCCACCAAAACCATTTAATGAGCCACCTCCAAGCATTTGCCAGCAGGATAGACTACTTCTCTCCCCTACCCAAGTCACCACCAACCCAGATACCACCCAATACACTGTTTATAACTGCTCATGCATTTTTGCCTGGCCTTGCATTTATCCAGTGACATCTGCTTCGTTTCATCCTCTTCTTCTTCGGGGATATACCGTTTGGTGCCGCTGTTGATAATGGGTTGATCATCCTCACGCTCAGTAGATTCTACATTTGAGTGATCCATCTCTCCAATGTCACAGTGAGCTCCAGTAAGGAGATCCGCTCCATCCATGCCTGTCCTCCAGCCTCTGGCCAATGTGTTCACCTCCATGACGTTTACCAAAACCACACCCTCCAAGAATTCCAAATGCATCAATGTGGCTGACCACTGTGCCATATGCCTGCCCACCTTGGGAGCACTCTCAGCCTCCAGGAGGCCACCCAGACCGGTTAATAGAGAATACTGTGGACCCTTCACCCTTGTCTTCAGTCAGACACTTGAAGGTCTGGAAAACAGGGCTCGGACCAAAAAATTTCCAATCTGACCACCCAACCCACCAGTTGGGACAAGAGCTGGAACTCTGCTCTGGGTAATTCTTGGAGAAGATTCCATGCTCAGACCCACTGTCAGATCCAAAGGGATTCCCCGTTGAAGCACCAGGTGTGTGTAGGCAAGAATGTCAGCGAATGTGCTGCTGACTATCCTTCCGAAGCTCTGCAGGTGCAGACTGACTCAGTGGCTCCAGCTCTGTGACGGAACTCAGTAGAGGTGCTTCTTGTCCTTTGGAGGCTGTTTCACCACTGCTGCTGCCTTGTTAGTCATTCTGGATCCCTTCTTGGCCTCCACGGCCTTTATGATACTGAGTAGACTGATCTCACAATCCATTAAATGGCAGAAAAGATTAATGATGGCACAGCTAAAGCCGCTGGTAGTTCGCCTACTCTTCACGAAGGACACCGTAGGATCTTTAACGTCCATCAACGGATGTTAACATGCCCCAGGTCATCCTGCAGCCCAGTGTTGCACTTATACAATGTGATGCAAGATGGCGGCCACCTTGCCTGAGGCACAGTAGACGAGTTTCACCCTGGGACGTGTGGGCTGCACTCCTCCTACACACTGCGGACCACAAAAGAGGTCGCTCTGTGCGTTGGCACGCAAAACCAATACACCGGCGCACAAAACCTAGACAGCTTCTGCTCCTCCTCTGCCTCAATGCCTGCAGCTTCGTTACTGCATAACGTTGCATAGCACATCCAACTGCTGAGTTCCTGAGGCCAAATTCTCAATCCCAGACTGATTAGGTACAATACACAACTTGAAACATGCATGACCTCCTCCTAGCTACTATCTTGGATGATCAATTGACACTTACAACCTTTTTCTGTCAAAACCACTCATACCTCAATCACAGCCTGTACTAGGCATCATTTACACGAAATTCACATCATGATTAACAAAAAAGGGATTTTGCATCCAAAAGGTGTGTGAGATTTTAATTGTTTATTTCTTTCTCGGTGTGGACACTGGACAGTGAAACATAACATGTGAGTGGGACCATTAACCTACAGGGACACCGCATCAATAAACATCCATGCCCTATAGTAATGATGCAACCAACAGGGTGGAGCACATGAGTGGCCCATTGGGATGGCTGGATGATGTCCAAGCAACACAATGTGGAGAGGAGGTCTTGGGCAATGGTTGGAGCTAAGGAAAGGTTCTGTAAAGGCAGTTCTTGACTTATATTGAACACCAGTAAAATACGATCCATCGCTTCGTGATGGGGATACTCAGGGATGGGGTGGGGGGAGAAAAAGAGGGAGGGGAGAGAGAGGGGTGGGAGAGAGAAAGTAGGGAGGGGGAGCGAGGAGGGAGACCAAGGAGGGGTGGGGAACGAGGAACGAGGAGGGGTGGGGGAAGGGAAGGCAGTGTGAGGGGAGGAGAAGGAAGTGTGAGGGGAGGGGAGGGGAAGGGAAGGTAGTTTGAGGGGTGTGGAAGGAAATGTGAGGGGAGGGGAAGGGAAGGCAGTATGAGGGGAGGGCTCGCCCGGACCCGACTGGAGATACCACTGTCCGGACCTACCCACCATCCAGATATGTTCGTCAGAGACAGAGAAAGAGAGAGGGAGGGAGGTGGGAAGAGATTGCTGCACTGTATTAGGGGGGTGGGGGGTAGCAAGGATGGGACAAAGAGAGAGAGAGAGGTGGGAGTAGGGGAGTTAGCAGAGAGAAGATGTCATGCTTTATGAACAAAACACAAGCGCGCGCACAATATATATATATATATATATATATATATATATATATATATATATATATATATATATATATATATATATATATATGTATATATATATATATATATATATATATATATATATATATATATATATATATATATATATATATATATATATATATATATATATATATATATATATATATATATATATATATATATATATATACACACACATATACATACATATATATACATATACATATATATACATATACATATATATACATATACATATATATACACACACATATATACATGTGTTACGGCTGTGGAAATTCGCAAACCACCATTCAGGGCCCGTAGGTGAGATATCTCTAAGTACATGTGTAGTAAGCCCAAACCCGTTGTATAGAGGGCATTTGTGTGATTCATCCGGGCTGCGATCCTTTGAGTTAGGCATTTTTCTGTTCTATCTTTATTTTGAACCAACCACGTCTGAACCGCCATCACACAACAACCACCTTAACCAGCACGCCAGCCATCGTCACCAACTACAACCATGCTCCAACCCTCAGACAACAACAACGCCAACAGCCGTGACCTTTACCTTCACAACTCAATCCCGCAAACATCGCATCACTGCCATTCCCAACAGCACCATAACCATCAACCACCACCAAAAACCCTCCACCACCTTCACCTCTCTCCTTCTACGGCCATTCCCGCACCACCTGTGAACACTGAACGTCGGGCTGTCTCAGGCCCGTTCGGCGATTGGTGCCGAGCGCACCGAGCTGCGAGCGCAAATAGCGGCCTTTCCGAGGGAAAATTCGGATCAACACGCCCACTTCTCCTCCGTCCAATTTGCAAGCGCGAGGCGGCTTGGCCCCGCCTCCAGGCGCGTCTGTGTGAAATCGATATATGCAAATTCTAGGATCAGGGGAGGTTCACTCCTCCGTTTCCTCTGACCAATGGGCGAGCGTGGCTCCGCCCCGAGGTCATCCTGATCCGAATATTTGCATATTAGCTGCTCCTGCCAGCCTATAAAACGGCGAGCGCAAGGCGAATTGTGGTAGAGTGAGTCAGTTTTGGTTGGAGAGTTGAAGAGAGCCGGGGGAAGAGTGTCATCGAGAGAGTTGGGTTCTAGAGTCGGCTGAGAAGAGTTGCGGGAAGAGGCAAAGGAGCTCGGGTCCGAGGCGAGAAGGACGGCAGTCGGCGACGAGGTCACGGTGTGGGATCGCTTGTCGTGGGACCCAAGCCAGCCAGCCATTCTCCTCCCCCAGGGCATCAACAATTCCCCCTTTCCCCCGTGCTGAGATAGTGCAAAAAGGGGGCCCCGTTCCCACCCCACTCCAAACATCGTGCCAACGAAACCCGCCAAGGAGCACGGAGTCGGGGCACAGCCACACGGCCACATCTGCGGCTCGCCCGCCAACGCGTCATGAGGACGCGGGTAGGACCCCCCCCCGGTCTCGCGGACCTGACCGCTCCTCCAGGTCACGTGCAGAATTGGCCTACAGGCCTGTCTGCCCCCTTGTCTATGAGAGTGGCTCCTTTCCTTTGCTTTTGTGTAAATGTGTGTTGGCGCCGTCTATAAAGTAGAACTGTATAAGTGTTGCCGTGTGTGCGCGTAGTCGGTAGTAACTCTGCGTCGTTGTTGCTTTTGTTTTGGTTGCTATATGTGCATTTTGTTTGTATGGCTGTATATATGTGCTTTCCGTGTGCCGGGAAATAAATGTGCATTGTGTGAACTGTTTTTCCCGTTTCGCTTCGTCTTTTCTTTATTGACCCTCCTGCTTCACGTAAAGGGTTCGTAGTGGGTTCAAAACGCCCGGTAAATATTCGGAACCGTCGAGGTCGACGATAACGCCGCTCAGTTATCCCGATAGTAAGGAACGGGCCACCCTAGCGGCTCGTGTCCGGAGTCGACCTGCGGCGAGGTACGATCGCCCGGTTTACCATCCGCGTGGGTACTTAGGTAGGTCGAGTTTGGCGAACAACCCTATCCTACGCGGGTGGCCGATTGGCACGATTGTGGTAAGGTCGAAAGGCCCACCCGTGACTGGCTCTGGGCGATAGTTCCCGGAGGATCACGACTGAATTGTCCGTCCGGTGGGCGACGCGGTCGCGATTCGAGTGACATGGCCGTCCGCATGCCGGCGGGCGCGAATTCGCAACAATATGTGAGTGATTGGCCAATAATGACAATTGTTCAGGAATTGGTTGATTGGAGCCAGTGTTTTTACCGATTCCAGTAGGTACTGCACATGACCCCAAAACATTGAGTAGCTTTCACCGTTGTTTTTTGGGAATTTCAAGAAACAAATTATAAAAACAACATTGCATTATCGACGTTTCAGGAAGAGGTGCTGGCAATCATAGTGTGTCGGGTGGAAAAAATTTGGCTCTGTAATTTATAAAACATGTTGATATGCCAAACGGCTTGGAAATCGGGTGTTATCAAATATATATTTGCTTTGAAACTCACAAAAAGAAACCACATAACCTTTGTAAAGCAAACCCGATTCACGTAAAATAACCAATTGCTTAAGAAACAGCCGTGAGGACAAAGGACAAAGGAGAACGTGCTGAGGTTAAAAGTTGAAACCTTCGCCACAGTACCACAAACCACGGGACACGCACCATTGGCCTGGGTGCGAGTTTGGTCTGTGCATCCCATGCACTGCACACATGTAACCAACCATGCAGGCGTGCATACAAGGGAAGTGCCCCTTTACAAAGCCAAAGCTACTCATTTATACCATGTCTGTGTGTTGTCTACATACTTCTTCATGCTGAGAGCAAACTGACCTCTGGTTCAGGACACGAACGATGTACGTAAGACCAATATCTCCGGTAGGGCGCTCTCCAAGTGGCTGAAACACTCAAGCAAGGACTCCAATGAAACGGTTGATAAAGAACTGCTGGCTTGGCAAGCGAGTCCAAGCTGATTGGTAATGGGACATATCTGCAAAAAACAAATAAACATCACCGATTCCTTAACATTTTCAGATTTCATCCCAGATTCCAACAGTGATTTAGTGCACGTGATCCGATCCTCAAAACAGCAATTGTATTTCCATAAAATACTTTAACTAGTCCATGAGACTAGATCATGCAAAATGTATTTATAATGCATGGAATCACTTCAAGCTCCTCATTTGAAAACTACAGCCCTTACAAAAGCAATGTATCTCGTGATTCGTAGGTATGAAGATGAGGCATTCAATGATATGAGTGAGGAAAGTGAAGAAAAACATTTGAATGGAACATCGTGCAGAAGCCATTGCGGCCTTTTCCCAGTCAAGGCATTGTTCGGCAGGCCCAAAAAAAACATGGCGAATTAAGATCCCAGCGAGGGAGAGCAGGCGAATCAAGGATGCACCTGATGAAGGATATAATTAAATAATGCCGTTAATTATCTTCAAACTGGGTGTTTTAATGAACCCAATCACCCAATTTTCAGTCATGCACTTCCTTGGAGTTTTCTTAGTTTGCCTACAATCTTTCAGGCTGCAAGGTTTCATGGTTTTGGAGTTATGGAGGAGACACACTGACACACTGACACACCGAAAAAAAACACACACACATTTATTAGTATGGGATATAATTGTATCCTTCCTCGAGTCTGACAGGACACTGCTGAGGTTGTACAGTTGCCTTTGAGATGTCTAATCTGGGTTCGATTCTGGACCCGACTATAAACTGACAAATTGCTGCTTTGCAGGTGTGGTATTGCATCACAAAGTGTGCTATTCCTCGGATGGACATTAATCCGGTTTTTCCGTATGCTAGCATTAATTGGTAAACGCTAAAGATCTCTTTCTTCTTGTTTATGAACATTGAAATGAGGACTAAATAAGCTCGAATGAGCTAAGATCCTCGTCCTCTTAACGATGACGTCATAAAAATTGATATGACGTCATAGTGATGTATCATATTTGCGGTGATTCATCTTTGCTAAAGCCCTGTTCGATTCCCGCAAACAGAATTCAAAAAGCTTGTCTAGTTTCGGATTTAATTTTTTCGGCGATTTCCATTAGCGGAGATATTTTGACGTCATAACTTTTTTTTCCAGGAGGAATTTTCAAAATCGGAGATGGTTACCTGTCTGCGCAGGGTATTTTTACATATATATGCCAAGTTTCAGGAAGTTTCGATGAAAACAGTAGGCTGTGAAACAAAAAAAGTCCACAAGAACAACAACGTGAGTAAGAGTTCGAGATCCTCCACGAGGATCTAACAATGAATGATCCTTGCGTGGTCGCGAGCAGGTGGCAGTAGGTCACACCACGGTTTGCAGGTAAGACCACCACCTGTGTAATATAATTTCCTGCTGTCGGACAGGTTCTTTTTGATGGTTCCTGACCGGTTGATCCTATGTTCAATGACCAATGGAGGACGTAACACCGTTCACCAAGGCATACTCTGTTTGATGAAATAAAATTGATACAATAACCACAGTTTCGGGTTTTAAATTCCATGAGACCTGCAATGGTTTCATGGCTCCAAAAGGTTGCAGGTTGTAAAGGGTCCAGAGACATGTGGCCGAAAAGTCAACGTACTTCTAGAGGCCACACCCACGTGCTCACACCACCACAACCATTCACTTTTTGGAAGAGAGTTTGAAAATCATTATCATGACATTCAAACTGGAAGAGCAAACGCGCTCACGAATCCTGACATGACGACTCTCATCCTCACAACATCCAATTGCTCAGTGAGAAGAGTTAGAGTGGTGGTGAGAGGAGCTTGATTAATGTAATAGAGAATGCATCTGGCCTGACTTTTGTAGTTGGCATGTTAACTGGGCCACACCCTTCCTCCTTGGCTCTCAGAAACTGACCTCATGACATGGCTTTACCGAGTCTGCTGCTCAAGCACTATTGCCATCGTTGTACGAATCTGCAAGCAAGCAAAACAAACATTTGGGGAGAACATCACCCCCACTTGCCTTGGTGTCGCAGGTGGATTAAGCTGTCTATTCGGATGCAGCAAGGTACACCTGCGTGAATGTGGATGGCATTAGGAGATATTAATGTCTTTGTAATTCAGGTTTAAAATATCACAAGCAATGTGTTTAGAGGTTCAATTCCCTCCATCCCCCACCCTGTCCATCACCTCTCACATTTAGAGGGAATTCCAAGATAGGTCCAGGCTAGAAATTCTCGAACGTGCAAACAACCAGAACTGCTGAACTTCTCAAAGTCTACACCTTTCTTTTCATTCGTAGTACAATGGGGTCATAGTTTGCATTGCTGGCCACCGGTGCTGGATCTCACCTCTCACTCCCAATCACGATGGAGATCAGAATATCATTCGCATTACTCATCGCGAGGTTGAAGCACAGAACTTACAACTCTTTCATCACAAATTAATTGGTAATTTATTCTACTGTGTCATCCGGTCTTGCATTCCGGTCGTTTCAGCCCTCCGCCATCTTGAGCCCGACAATGATGCATACTGTAGTATGCCCATTCATATGGTATCCCCTTTCATCTGGTATTGGCATTCATCTGGTATCATCTTTAATCTAGTATCCCTATTAATTGGGCATTCCTATTTAATTGTATCCACATTCACCTGAATCCACATTCATCAGTCTGGTGTCCCCTCTCATCTGGCTTCCCCATTCATCAAGTATCCTCTCCATGTTGTACCACCATTCACCTGGATCCCCATTCATTCATCTGGTATCCCATCTCATCTGGTATCCCCAGCAGAGTTAACCTTTCAAAATGAAGACTTCACACACCGTTGTCCCTTCTTTGTCTTGTGGAATTGTGTCGGTAAGTCATTCTAACCCCACTGTTTCCTTCGGGGCTTAAGGGTGGCAGCCTCACTTCCTCAGGTCATCTTCCATCACCACTTGTGATTTTTTATATCCTCTCTTAGCTACCCTCAACCATCCCCACCCACCAGCCCCTCACCCCATACCCATGCACCCACTACCAACTCCCAGCTAATACACTCCTGGCAGCAGCATTATATTTTCTGACAGATCATGTTATCAGTAATGACCACCGACGAAGGTGAACGGAAGTTATGTTTTCACCCGTGCCTGTCTGTCTGTTTGTCTTTGAGCACGACATCTCAAAAAGTAGTAGACGGATTCGGACAAAATTTGGTGGACGGTTTGGGTGTGTGACACGGCCAAAATGATTCAATTTTGGGGAAGATTCGGATCAGGATCTGGATACTAGAAGATAATTTTTTGAGTGATTCTTCGCCATTGAGAGATGGGGGCCAACAACGATATATATAGCACGATATTTCAAAAAATTGTGGATGGATTCGGACAAGACTTGGTGGATGAATTGCTTCGGTGACGGGCAGTGCCAGATATATGGTGGTGCAGGCCCTTTCAACCGTGAACGATGAAGTTGAAGAATTGGTTTTCAACCTTTTTCACTGATGGCACCCCCTATTCAATTTTCTATCTTTATAAGTTGCCTTAAGAACATTGCAGGCTCCACAAGTTAAATTATATTGGATAAAATACACAATTTCAGGAGTGTTTTTGAAGGCTATTATTACCACCAGTTTATTCCAGATAAATGAAGATTGGCCTGTCAAAAATACAATATTTGATTTCATTTAGGTTAATGGAACTGTAACAAAACGAAAAGCATTGCTCGATATGTTCTGGTCATGGGTACCACCAACCCAGAAAGTAAAAATCCATTGAACAATTGAATGTGCACTATATTAGGAAAAAATTTTCCAACTTGAATCGTCAAATACTCACTGAATGCCCAATTTTTGTCGCAAATTTGCGAGTGCAGAGTGCAGAGCGTTGGTGCTGCCAAAGCAGTCTCCTTGGCTATTGGGCACAATCCTGGACGGATCACCACCCCGACATAGGATAGCAGCAAGCAGGCACTCATTTTGCCAACCTCAGAAGGATGACAGGTAGAGTCAAGCTCACCTGGTATTAATTAAGCATCCGAGTGGGATGTGAACTCAGGATCCTAGGATCCCAAGCCCACCACCCTAACCATTATGCCAGCACCAGGAGTATAGATAATGAATGATGGTTTACATCTGCACGTAATTGTTTTTTTGAAATCAGATCAAAAATGGCCGACTGGCTGCCATTTTTGTTTCTCGGCCATTCATTTACCGATGTTGTTCAAACTTGACACACATTTATATATAATGGAGCAAGTGTATGAAGTGATGGATGTATGTATGTCCACTGTACACCCATTGGTTAAGCCTGGCATTGGCTGAGCGGTTAGGGTGGTGGCTTCAGACCCGAGGGCCCTGAGTTCAAGCCCCGTTTGCTGCTGAGCAAACCCGAGGGGGTTGACTCAGCCTGTCATCCTTCCGAGGTCAACGAAATGTGCACCCGTTTACTGGTAACAGGGCAGCATCAGCAGCACAGCTGCACCCCTAACAAGTGATGCAACCAGCAGCCGAAAAGGCTGTACACGATGGGAACCCATTGGTTGGACAGCTGACCTGATGTCACCCACAACTGTAACCTAAAAAACTTAACCCAAAGTACCGAGAGGACCCCAACAACCACCTCCCCTACTTCCCGAGGACCAAAAGAACCCCAAAGAACGAAAAGATCCCAAAGACCCCAAAGACCTAAAATATTCAAAAGGTGCAAAAAAAAAAACCACAAACACCTACAGAACCCAAAATACCAAGAGGACCCAAAAGACCCAACGGGACTATCTGGGACTCATGAAAATTCTGCATAATAATGTAAAATGTGACTTCAGGTCCCTAATCTACCCCCACTCCCAACACACATACACACACCTAAATCTGAATCCCAAGTCCTCAACCCCTCCCAAAACTGTATCTGCACCCCCCCAACCCCTACCACCACACCCAAACTCTGTGCTCCTCTCCCCCTTTATTCAAATTCTCAAACCTCCTCCCGACCCAATGTTCTCAACTCCCTCCCCCCCCCACTCCCCTCCCCCCACGCAAAAAGCTACAAACCACTCAATCCAAACTCTGTCCCGTCTTTGCCCTCCCCCTTTCTTCTTCAAGACCTCAATCCCCATTCCCCCTACAAATAAATGGAGGCAATTGCAGGTGCAGTATTGTGTAGAATGACGTCATGACATAGCGGGGAGGCTGTGCATGCGCAAAATAAACGGGTCCTACTGTGGCCACGGCGTCCATGTCCTTCACTCAGGCCTGCTCCTTTTTTTGAAATCCGGACGTCAAGGCGTTTGTTCAGTCTACAACAACAGTAGGCAGAAACGTCCTTTCCATAAGAGAGGATGATCACCTGTCTCTATTATGGCGGACGAGCTCGAAATGAAATGACGGACGAGTTTGAAATGGTGAATGAGCTCGAATTGGCAGACGAGTTGGTTTCAGGCCTAATCACTCAATGGTGAAGAACGACTAAAACATTCTCCGATCCAGATCTGGAATGGAATCCTCACCAAAATCGAATAATTTCACTCTGGAAAAACTAAATATCACCTCAACATTTACCTTCACATCAACCACTACAACAACAAAACGATCGCTTCAGGGAAAGAAGTTAGTCGAGGCCTGAGGCCTGCACATGCATTGGGCCTTCTCAAGGCCCGTGACTGCTTTCGGCTGCAATCTTTCGATAATCCTTGTTTTACACTGAAGGGAAAACTTAAATGGAAGACATAACGATTGTGAATACCGGAAAACACTTCGGCAGATCGCTTGGGCCGACATGGCTTGGCTTCATCCTGGATGAGCCCTATTGGGTGGTGGAGGCCCCTGGACACGGCCCCCTCAAAGAGGTGCACCGGTACACAGCAAGCAGTGTCTAAGCTGAGTGTTTCATAACACGTGCTCTACTTTTTGCCAGGTCGGATAAACCGGTGTAGGTCTCAGATTGGGCACTCCTCAGCGAGCAGTGGCACGATCCAGAAACCCAAGTGTTCTCAAGAAAGAGACTGGTCGATCTTACGATCTTCCGGATCGTAGAATCGAACAATCGAACAGTCTCTTCGTTCTTGCGAGTTTGGTTGGCATCCACGTACCGTTTGTGACATCGTCCGTACATGATGTCTTCCACGACCCCCTTCGGGGGTTTCCAGGTGTGACACGACGTACCGCTGTCGCGTGCCAGGATCCGGTTCCACACAGATGACGCGACTGGCGTACCAGGATCCGGTTCCGCACAGATGACGCGACTGGCGTGCCAGGATCCGGTTCCACACAGATGACGCGACTGGCGTGCCAGGATCCGGTTCCACACAGATGACGCGACTGGCGTGCCAGGATCCGGTTCCACACAGATGACGCGACTGGCGTGCCAGGATCCGGTTCCACACAGATGACGCGACTGGCGTGCCAGGATCCGGTTCCGCACAGATGACACGACTGGCGTACCAGGATCCGGTTCCGCACAGATGACGCGACTGGCGTGCCAGGATCCGGTTCCACACAGATGACGCGACTGGCGTGCCAGGATCCGGTTCCACACAGATGACGCGACTGGCGTGCCAGGATCCGGTTCCGCACAGATGACACGACTGGCGTGCCAGGATCCGGTTCCACACAGATGACGCGACTGGCGTGCCAGGATCTGGTTCCGCACAGATGACGCGACTGGCGTGCCAGGATCCGGTTCCACACAGATGACGCGACTGGCGTACCAGGATCCGGTTCCGCACAGATGACGCGACTGGCGTGCCAGGATCCGGTTCCACACAGATGACGCGACTGGCGTGCCAGGATCCGGTTCCACACAGATGACGCGACTGGCGTGCCAGGATCCGGTTCCGCACAGATGACACGACTGGCGTGCCAGGATCCGGTTCCACACAGATGACGCGACTGGCGTGCCAGGATCTGGTTCCGCACAGATGACGCGACTGGCGTGCCAGGATCCGGTTCCACACAGATGACGCGACTGGCGTGCCAGGATCCGGTTCCACACAGATGACGCGACTGGCGTGCCAGGATCCGGTTCCGCACAGATGACGCGACTGACGAACATCCTCAGGACTTCTCTGTAACCGTCCCTTTTCGACGCGAATACTCGATGTAAGCGGAAGGATTCCGACTGGAACTCCAAATTCAAGGTGTCGATTTTCGGCACGATGTAGTTGAGAAACAACATCATGCGTTTCGTTCCACTGGTAGTCATGGTTTTATATCTCTGATGCGCGCCATAAATCTTGTCAACAGGAGACTGGGACTGGAAGAAGAGCATGAGCGCGTCCCACTGCTCAATGATGCGAGCTATGACCGCGCCGCGAGAAAGCCACCTCGTTTGGGATAACTTCAGTATTTTGTGCCCTGGGATTTGAAGTGCCTCCTGAATCAGATGAGATTCGTGCCGGTGCTTGCTGTTGCGGGAGAAATAGCCGCAAACGTCCTTTATCCAAGCCTCGAGCCATGATGGAAGTTTGTGGCTGGCAGCACTCGCACACAACGCCAAAGAATGGTAGATGCACCCCAGTACAAATACCTGGGGAAGGTCTCTTTTCAGCTGAACTTGAAAACCACTCCGTGCCCCCATCATCCTAGAGCAGTTGTCGCTGGCGAAGGCCAGGATATTGTTCAGTGGAATGTCTCTGTCGTTCAACTCTCTCTTTAGAGTGCCGTCTTCGACCTCGAGTATGGCCAGTAGGGAATCGCAGACTTTACCCTGATAGTGGTATCGCATGACGATTGCCAGTACCTGTGATACAGAGATATCCGTACTTTCGTCTATGATCAGAGAAAACCAATTTTCTCGGCAGATTGTGGACACGGGCTGCTTTTGGTCATGGGCGATTCGATGTTGTAGGACGTACGATGCCTTTGTCCTCTTCATTTTCATGGTTGAGGCTATTTTACTGTCGGGGAACATGGATGCAAGGAGGTCAGAGAGATGATCCATCTGTCGAAAGGGAACCCTGTGCTCGGCAACGTACCCACAGCGAGTAGCGTTTCCGCTCTCGCCACTTTTTCAGTCAAATCTGATTGAGTCGACTTCTTTTTGAAGAACTGGTGAATGTTCACCATCGCGGCTTTATCTGCGAGAGCCTTCGTGTGCTTGCTTGTGGAACCGTGTTTCTTTAGAGCCGATTTGTTGGGATCTTTGAATTTGCAGTCGCAGACTGTGCACACTGGATTCATATCACGGTCCTGCCCTATCCATGGCTTTAAATCGGGATCTTTCAACCATTCTTTGTTGAAGCTCATTAAGATAGTACTTACGCTTCGGCTCTTCGTCACCAGAGTCCGATAGTTCATCATTTCTGTCCATCATGCCCTTGCCAACTAGGGCCGAAAAACGCAGAAAGTTTGAATTCGCAACTTCTAAGACAGAAAGCGAAACCCACACGGAGACGGCGAGGTGTTGCCACTCCATGTTAAAAGATTCCTGTCGCGCGACTAGACTGGATCCGGGACCACTGCTTTCCGCTGCGCTGCCCAGAGCGGAGAGGACGCCATGAGGCTGGCCCCCCGTCTCTTTTCATCCACACGTTGTTTCGCTTGACAGCTAGGCCTGTACCGACAATTGGCGCTGGTCAAGCAGCGGTCGAAATTTCCCACATGACCAAAAATCCCAAGATTCATCCTATTTTTTGAAGAAAATCCCAAGATCCTAAGATGTACTTCAAAATCCCAAGATCTTGGGAAAAATCCCAAGGAGTGGTCATGTTGGTGTTGGGTGGTGAAGGCCCCTGGGCACGTGTTGGGTGGTGGAGGCCCCTGGGCACGTGTTGGGTGGTGGAGGTCCCTGGGCACGTGTTGGGTGGTGCAGGCACCGGGGCACGTGTTGGGTGGTGCAGGCACCGGGGCACGTATTGGGTGGTGCAGGCACCGGGGCACGTGTTGGGTGGTGGAAGTCCTTGGGCACGTGTTGGGTGGTGCAGGCACTGGGGCACATGCTTTAGTTGCCTTTGGGTAAATCTGGCCCTGGTGACAAGACCAAGCCGATTAAATTTTGGTTCAGGTCCGAATCCAGATCCGGCCTATCAGTGGAATACAAAACGTAAACTGTTCAACCTGGCGGAGGTGTGCGCTCTACCGAGTGCTGGTCTTATTTTGATTATTCATCAATTATCTCAATATATCCACCAGTTCCTCGCAAAGCTCCAGTTGTCCTCACGATATCCCTCCAGAGTCCACCTTGCTCTTCTAGGAGTCTCGACTTTGAATATAAAGAGGCTGAGCCCTGGGTTACAGTGTATCGTATCTTTATGCTTCGTTTCAATGATTTAACGTTGTCTTTCAAAATCTTTAGAACATTTCATCTTTCCCAAGGTGGATTTTTTTAGGAATCAACTTTCCAAGACTCACCGAGATGGTCCGCAACAATGAAGTGCGTCCGCATTAGGTTCTGCGAGAGGCCTACGAGGCTCCAAGTGCAGTTAAGGTGGAACGAAATTGCACACGATGGACTTCTGGTCGTTAGATTAGGAGTCGTCTCTTTACTACATACTCACAAGAATTGTTGCATTGTCTGACAAGAAATTCGCCTCTCGAAAAGGGCAGGTCGAGGGGGTTTCCAAAGTGTTGTCGATATTTGTGCCACTCTGGCTCTCAAGACAGTCACGCGATGGACACGTGGCTCGTGTTTGCACAAAACAGTCAGGCTGACCCAGACAAAGATCTCCCTGTGCTGCACTGCGGTGTACATAACTTTGGTTCCCCACTAGTTGATCTATTCGTTTTGGCAAAGATTTCAATTCAAGATGTAAATACGAGCTTATTGTGATTTCCTTATCAGTCCACAAGATAAACTGTCCAAAGTCAAAAAAATAAATTAAACAAATAATCGACAAAACCACCAGAGGTTGGTTACTATTCCCTGGACCAGCATTTTGTGGGAAAGGATGATAAACAGCAAGTGTAGAGAAAATGGCTCTTTGTAATGGCCGAGAGAGGAATCGACTGAGTATTTGGGTTGTCCTGTTTGGCGCTCCCATCTGAGCTCACGGCTCATGATCACAGGAACCCAAGGTCAAATCTAGTCTACTCGTGTCCTCGTAAATTCATGTAAATGTAGGATGCCTTTTCATGTCTTTGTCCATCATGTGAATCATTACATCTATAATAATAAATGTCAGTGTGTTAGACACGTGACAAGTCAGTGTATGTATGTGTGTGTGTGTGTGTGTGTGTGTGTGTGTGTGTGTGTGTGTGTGTGTGTGTGTGTGTGTGTGTGTGTGTGTGTGTGTGTGTGTGTGTGTCCTCCATAACTCCAAAACCATAAACCCGAACAGCCTGAGAGTTTTCATGCATATCAAGAAAACTCCAAGGAAGTGCAGGAGTGAAAATTGAGTGTTTGGGTAAATTAAAAAAAAACTCCTTTTGAAGATAATTATCAGCCTTATTTAATTGTATCCTATATCAAGGTGTTATCCTTGGTCACCTCACTGGCCTTTTTTTTTCTTTCACTTTCCTCTATCATATCATCGAAAGCCTGATCATCATAGCTACGGATCACTGGATACATTGCAATGCTTATAAATGCCTGGAGATGCCAGCGTTGGTGGCTTTATTTCATTTCCGCGCATGCCATTAACTCGAGAATCTCATAATCTGAGCCAAATTTCAAAAATGTAAACTCTGGAATTGAACTTATCAGCAGTTTCGACTGCTAACAAATAAAAAAAAGTGTTCATTTGTTCAATTTACACATTGCTTGACATTCCGGGTGTCTCTGGGCGCATGGTGTTTGCATGACCGATCGGTGATCACTAATTGCTTGCCAATCAAGCTGTTCCGTATCATCTGTTTCATTGGAGTGCTTGCTTGAGTGCTTCAGCCACTTGGCAAACTTGGTTGTTCATTTTCAAGGCATGGCCATGGACACAGCAAAAGTAGTCACACTGTGACTGAATTTATCGATTGACTTGAACAAAGGTCAGGCCCTACCTACCTGTATTTGGCTCCATGTTGTCGTGCAGTCCTTCAGGCTGTGCCTTGTTCACTCAAAATGTGCAATTATATTTTGACGTTTCACCTTTTTGTACGATCTTCCATTATACGACCTGTCACTTCGACATAGATTGATACATATATATATATATATATATATATATATATATATATATATATATATATATATATATATATATATATATATATGTATCAAGGTTTCATTTTTAAAAGCTTCTTCAATAGTTTTGTTGGAGTGCTTGCTTGGAGTGCTCTTTAAGCTTCGATCTCTACAAGCTTCCACAGTGACGCGGTGGTGTGGCTCTCCGTGGGAACATCTCCGGTGTTAGGAAAGCAAAATAAATTAGATGATTAAAATGAGTAAAAAATGTTTTCAGTGACAAAGCAATGAATCGCCACATCACGGCAGGATAGCCGACAGGTATGCACGCTCGCTCTAAGCTGTCTATCCTGGATTAGAATCCTGACCCAGCTATAAACTGTCATCCCGGTGTTTCACAGGCAGGGTGATTCATCAATGTGCGTGCCTTCTCTCGATGGACGTTAAATTGGACATCATATCTGCCAGAATCCCCCCCCCCTCTCCCCTTCCTTCGTCTCCACTCCCCGCACTCTCTGTGCCACTCTCCCCCCTTTCCCTCTCATCTCCCTCCCACTCCTCTCCCACCCATATCCCTCTGTTAAGGGGACTGTTAGGGACTGATGGTTCAGTTTTGATTTTAAAACAGCTTCCCCAGATGGAAGCATGTACGAATCAGATTTGGAGTGAGCTGACCGGAAAGGTGCAAAGGTCGCTGCATGTGCGAGCATGCATACATACAAGCAGGCCTTTGCCAGGTACAATAGCATGGATTTTAAATGCTCCCACCCACTTTGCATCTCCTGTCGTGTGCTTGTTGGCCTTTCTCCGGGGGGATTGTCCCCCACCCCCTCAGAGCCTCGTGGTCCTGTACGGCCAATACCCATGTCAACCATACGGACCTCGTTCTCAATGTTTCTGTTCCACGTGGAAGCCACGTGGATCCTGGGGCTGGCATTATTTATTTTAAATGAAAACACAATGCCAGATCACGACAGGGAAAAGCACAATAAACATGAAGTTGGGGATACGGGTGTGTGGACACGAACGGGCTGGGAGAGAAGACAAAAGGAACTTCACACGAACAAACTCAACACTGTCTGTCATACATTTATGCTGAACATGTACCATGGAAATAACCAATATAAACTAAACCCAATTACCCCAAAACTATATCCGTAACACAGCCCTCCCCCTCCCCAGAAGACTCGTCCTGGGTCTGGGTCAAAGGATATTTAGTGTACAAACGACTCCCCTCTTAATCTAAACCCACAAGCAGAAATTTCATTTCCTGTTCTAAGTGTCAAGTAACTTCGTAACACATTCTCACACCACACACAGTGCTTGTAATTTATTCCCCAAAATGTAAATAAATTGCAACTATCAACAAAGGGGGAGTGGCTTTCAGGAGGGGCATCATATCTCTCTCTCTCTCCCAAAAAGTTCCAAAGTTCAAGACCACTCATAGCAACTACCGAGTCTATTTTTCATGGCCCATTGGCCAACACAGCAATTGTTCAAGCATCGAGGATGGCCGGCTAACGGCCGGCAGGCAGGTAGTAAGCAAGCGGGTCGTAGGTTGGCAGGCTGTTCGTGGCATTTCACACGGGTTGGTAGGTGGTCGTGGGAAGCGCAGCTATCACAGGCAGGGTGGCTGGCTTCACCATAACCACCATAACCTTTTTCTTGCTCTAGACTCGTGGAAGAGCTATCAGACAGAAGAAATGAGGACACAACTCAACAAAGGGAACAGCAGGAGAAAGGGGAAACACCAACAGCAGGGCGGAGGGGAAAAGTAGACGGAAATGGACAAACAAGCCGTATCCCTTGACATATCGCGTGCTTTTGACACGTTCTGGCACCCTGCCCTGCTCAATAAGCTCTCTTCCCATGGCATGCAAGGACATCCCCACTCATGGCTCGCAGACTTCCTCTCCTGTTGCAGCCGTGTGGCCCGAAATGGAGTTCTTTCATCCCCTCTACCTGTCCAGGCTGGAGTTCCTCAAGGTAGCGTTCTGGGCCCTGTTCTTTTTCTGGTTTTCATCAATGATCTCTCCGACTCTCTGGAAAATCCTCTTTATCTCTTTGCTGATGACTCCACCCTCTGCCATACCATCTGTCATCCCTCAGACCGGCAAGCAGTAGCTTCTTCGCTCACTGCAGATCTGGATAAAATCACAAACTGGTCCATCACGTGGAACATGTCTTTCAATCTGGACAAATCTCACACTCTCACTATGTCTCTCCGAAAGGACCGTTTAGAACCCCCCCCCCCCCATCTACCTTCTCAACAATCCGCTGAAAGAAGTCCTTTCATTCAAGCTTCTGGGTCTCACTATCTGCCATGACCTTTTCTGGGAAAGCCACATTTCCAACCTGGCCTCCAAAGCCAGTCGCCGATTGGGAATCCTCCATCGTGCAAAGTCCTTCCTTGGACCACCTGAGCTTCTGACCACATACAAAGCTTTGGTCCGGAGCCTGATGGAGTACTGCTCTCCTCTCTGGGCTGGTGAACCTTGCTCGGCTTCACGCTGTGGAAACCAAGGCATTTAGTATCATTGGTATCTCCTGCAGTGAGGCTGAGTCTTTGGTCCTCTCACTCTCTCACCACAGGCAGGTCGGTGGTCTTTCTGTCTTCTCCCATCTTCTCTCAGGTCTTGCCCCCCCTTGCCCAGTCTGCGATATGTCCTCCCTATATTTCCGCAGGGTGCTCAAGGACCGCCAGCAACCCCCTTCTGGTAAAACTACCAAATCACAAAACGAATCACTGCTCACCCTCACTCTTTTATTCCTCTTTTTTCCCGCCTTTACAATAAACTCCCACACTCTCTTCAATATGTCTGGTGTTGGATTAATGGTTAGGGTGGTTGGCTTTGGATCCTCAGGTCCTGAGTTCAAATCCTGCTCAGCTATTAAATTAATACCTGGTGGGGTTAACTCGGCCTGTCATCGTTCTGAGGTCGGCTAAATGATTGCCAGCATGCTGGAATACTGTTGGAGTGGTGACTCGTCCATGATTGTGCCCAATAGCCAAGGAGACTGCTTAAGCAGCACCAATGCTCTGCCCAGAGTATGGTCCCAAACTCCTCCTCCTCCTCTCTCTTCAATCCCATTCTTCCCTTCAGGCCTTCAAAACAGCCGTTCACCACTACCTGTCACCCCCCATCCAAATCCTTGATGTTTTCTCCCCCCGTTAATCCACTCCAAACCCACCTCCTTCAAATTCCCTGCTTTCCTTCCTGAAAGTCCCTGTAATGTCCATCTTGTATACCCTGTGTTTCCCGCCCCATCCCCTTCCACAGATCTCCTAATGTCTCTGTTCCCCACTGTTTTGTCCTTCCCACTCCCGCCCATCTTGTCTCATGCCCCCCCCTTGCTTTGTGTTGTGTGTTAGCTTTCATACGAGCCTTGACAATGGATACAAAAAAGAAAAAAAGACCCAGGGGATTCAAATGACCAGAGGACACAAAAGACACAATGGGGCAATCTGGGACTCATGGAAATTCTGCACAATGTAAAATGTGGTTTCAGGTCCCTGAACCCCCTCCACCCTCAACCACCACCCCCCACATACAATCCCATGTCCTCAACACCCCTCCCGACTCTGTCTTTTCTCTGATGCACCCCCCCCCTCTTGACGACCACACCCAAACTCTGTACTTGCTTCCACCTTTATTAAAATCCTCAAACCTCATCCCAACCCAATGTCCTCAACTCCCCCCCACCCTCAAACCCCTCGATCCCAACTTGTCCCCTCTCTGCCCTCCCTTTCCCAAGCCTGCCATCCCCTCCCCCTTTCTTTTGCAAATCCTCAACTGCCCCACGTACTCAACCCCAATTCCACCCCCTCCACCCAAGTCCTCAACCCCCCCCCTTCCCCAACGTCTCAATCTTCCTCTTCAAACTCCATGCCCACCTGTCAACTCTCACCTTTTTGCTGTGAGATTCACGACTTTCTGTTGAAAGTCACGTTCTCACGTTCTCGTTATAAATTCTCACACTTTTTAAAAACTTATCTGCACCAAAAAATATTTCTAACATTATTGCATTGCGACTGGTTTAACTGATGTTGTAACCTTGAATCCGATTGCTTTGCATAGTTCCGCACTTCCTACATGACAGATGGAGTACAATTGGTGAATTATGGACCAATATCCTGATGCAATGAAATGTCTTGTTACTGGGGGTTGACTAAGTACCAAGGTGCCACTAAATATGGCACGAAGTTTAGTTCTACCTGGACAAGATCATATCCAGGTATCATCGCCGATAAGACTTCCAAGCATCACTTTCGATGCACTGTTTGTGACCGTAGTGTTTGTTCCGATCACCATGGAGATGTGGAACTGCACAAGCAAAGACAATCACACACGAAATTGGAGAGAATTAAATCTTCATCAGGATCCCTTTTATCTGCGTTTGCAACTCAAAGGAAAGTCAATGCCAAGGTCAGGTAACTATAATTTTTATATAATTATAATTATATAAAAATTAAGGTAAGCAATTATAAAATTTTAATTAAAAATATTTTAAAAATAATTATAATTAAGGTAAGTGATTATAAAAAAAAACAAAAAAACGAATTTACCATACGATAATTATCATATGGTAAATTCGTGACATCGAGAGTGCTAAAAACAATTAACCATCTGTCAATTTTTTTTTTTAGAAATTAATATCTTAAATAGGATTTATAATTCCTTTATTATTAAATGCCTGTTTGATAATAATACAAGTCACTAATGTTTGAAAAAAGTTAATTTTTGTACAAGTGAAAGTGGATCACTTGAATGCAGGAAATTGCATCAGACACACCAGAAAGCAAATATTTTCTGGGGAAGGCATACCCCCAGACCCCCCTAGATTTTTTGGTCACTTTGCTGGACACATTTCGCATTCTCACACTTTTTCACAATTTGGGGTTCACAGGTGTGTCCATGCACCCTCAGCCCTAGCTCTCTGTCCTTCCCTCCCCATTTCTTCCTGTTCTTAATAACGTTGCACAAAAATACACAGGGAACTTTGGCGCATGAGGCCATTCGTCGGCCCATCATGCCTGCGTTGCTCCTGTTCCTGTTTGTTAAGAATAATGTTAAAAGTGAATAAAGATGGAACGTTAAATTCACAATCACTTCCCCTTTCTTCCCTTTTCCTTCCAAAAATTCATGGACCAGTGTTTGTGTGTTTGTTTGTCGCGCTGCTCCTCCTAGTTGTGGGCCAATTACATCCAGACTTGGATCAGCATGACCCCAATTCGTGTAGTGGGGTGTTTTTTTTTAAATCTTTGCCGGTGGTTTTTTTTGGGGGGGGGGGGAAAGAGTATAAAAGTCTCCACCATTTACAGGACAGTATTCCTGTCCGCACATTTTCCAGTGCAGTGAGGTGTTTTGAATCACGAATATTATGCAAGGAAATGCAACACAGGTGGAGGCCATTCAGCCAATCATGGCTGCCTGAACACCATACTAATTTATCTACACAAGATCCAAGGAAGAAAATGCATATTTTAAAAATTAATTAATTCTTTTTTTTTTCAAGTTTTTTTCTTTCTTTTTCCTTTTCTTCTTCCCCTTCCCTTTCCTTTTCTTCTTCTTTTTTTTCTACACAGAGCTATCAATTGCCCATACACCACCCAAATAAAAGTATGCATCAGAAGAAAGTGTTGCGTGCTGGGTACAAGGTCGCCCGTCGGGCGGGTACTCTGCGAGTCCATTGAATTGAGACTGCTCAAGTCCCGACAATGTGGACCGTGAAATACTCGCAGATGGGCGTGTTCGACCTAAGCCTGCGTGCTTCTCAACACTGATGGGAATTTTGCTCCATCTCTCAGGTCAGGGAGCATGTGCCAGAACAGCGCGTCGCTGCATCCACTTTCCACCGGTACTCCAGGGGCCTCCGTCTGGCCATCCCCAGGCAGATGCCTGGCCCATCCCCATCTCCTTCAGATGCCGATCAACCTGCTGCAACCACGAGACACGTGGTCGGCCCATTGGCCTCCTCCACTCACGAGACTCCCTCGCTGAGAGAATCTGGTGAGCAGGATCAGCGTCAGGAAAACGAGCTACATGTCCATACAGCCGCAACTGACGCTCACGGACTATGCAGGTAACAAATCTCATTTGAGTCTCTCTTAGGAACCGCTCGTTGGACACAAAACCGACCAGCGATAGCCAAGGATTCTCCGAAGATACCTGGTACCAAAGGAATTAAATCTCCGTCTCAGATCCCTGGTCAGAGTCCAAGTCTCATATCCGTAGAGCAAGACTGGAAGCACCAAGGACCTGAAGACTCGGACTTTCGTCCTCCCGCACAGGTACCGGCAGCGCCACACCCCATGATATAGTGAATCCATGACTCCTCAGGCCTGACCCAGATGTCCATTGACCTCTGACTCACAGCCAGCAGAGACATGAATATCACTGCCAAGGTAAGTGAATCTCTCCACGACCTCAACATCCTCACCACAAACAGGCACAGACAGGACAGCAGCATCCCATCTCTCAATGGTAAAGAATTAATTAAAACTACTCTGGATCAGGATCTTCACCAAAACCAAATGAATTCAGATTTGTCACACACTCAACCTGCCCACCGACTTTGGTCTGAATCCGTCCATAACTTTTGGGATATCCTGCTCACAGACAGACAAACAGAGACAGACAGACAGACAGACAGACAGACAGACAGACAGACAGACAGACAGGGATGAAAACATAATCTCCGTCCACTTTCGGTGGTGGAGGTAATGAAAGCAAATTCAAGAAACATGCAATTACCCCCCCAAAAAAAGAACGGGACCACGCATAGAAACAAAGTCCTCCAGTTGTTAGATTAATAAGGGAACATCCCCGAAACCTGCCGGATGAATGAATTACATCCCATGGGATTATCAGAATACAATTTCAAATGTGTGTTTTGAAGGCAAATCCCAAAGCACATGCATTAGCCTTTTAGGAACATATTTATGAACATTACAAAGGTCTTGATACAATGTACATTACAAGTTCTTGAAATTTAAAGACAGTTTATTTTTATTACTGTACATGGCTGCTGCATATTTGACAACATACTGAAAAGAAAGCCAAAGTGAGAAAGTAAATAAAGTTATAAAGTTTCCTGTTATAGAAGCATCCTATAAAGTGAACTATCCTTGGGTAAAAGCTATATTGAGGCATGACATCCAGCAACACTTAACGGAGAGGAATGAAGTTCGTCTTCCCAAAGTATGACCGAAGTATGAATGATCCAAAAGTGCATTTCTTCATTCACAGACATCGCAAACAAGTCAACGCAGCAAAATTCCAGCGTCGGATTCACACGGTGCGTCATTGAAGTCGGCATGCGAGCGCCGCAGGGGCAATGCCGCGAGGCCCGTGCACACATGCAACAGGAGCATGAGGATACAGACAAGAGATGCACTTAAAGCAAGATGGCCAAGAAACTGGTAAAAGTAAAACCACACTGCATAAAAGGAGGGATGACATCCAATACAAATATTTAATGAGTCTTCAACAGCACTTTTTAAAATCAATTGAAAACTAATAAGTGCATCACAACGTTTAGGTAAAAGTGCATGGTTGAAGCAACGGGGTCAAAGATGGTCGAGAAAGGAAGATTTTTTTTTAAGCGTTGGAGGGAAGATGTTTCACCTCCGTTAACAAATTTGACGAATAAATTGCATCGCGAGAAAATTCTCCAATTAAGCAAGTTCTGCCGACATATGCAGTTTGCAATGAGGCTGGCGTCAGATATTCATTTGGAAGTGAAACGTTGCATAAATCTATCGGAAGCATGACATATCGACACACGAGGACTGTTAACAAGTAAAATATGAGGTCAGCTTGCTCTGTCCTGGAAGCAATCCACGTCTTACTGGGGCTTTCCTGGCACGACAACTTTTCTGCCCTCGGCTATGTCCAGTCCCTGTGGTGGGGCGCTTGGCGTGAGGTTGCTGGTTCTCCTTTCCTTCCATGACAGTGGCAGCAACACAGCCTGGATTGAGCTTGCAGTTGCTTACGGCATCAAAATCCAAGGTGTGGGGCCTTTTCCTACTTTCCACGGCCTTGTTCGTCGATCTAAAGCCTGCTCACGCACAACCACACATGCACAGTTACATCAAATGAGGCCTCCTTAGTTTTTGCGAAGTACAGTAAATAATCAGAATATAATTTGCAGGAAAGAAAAAAGCGAGCATCCAATAACATTAGACCACACACGAGAGGTCCAATAAGTTTACCGATGCATTTGTTGAGCACAGGCCAGATTTTTTTGGCACACTTTTCATAACTGCAAGTTCCAGACATTGTGTTAATGCAATAGGGATAAAACAACATATGTAACGTAAACCACGACATTTTTGTTTGTCCAAAAGAACATGTCATTTAAATTTATGACAAATAGCATCTTGTTCCCAAATTAAATACAGTATACTGTACATGCCCCTTTAACATTTATAAAACTGACTTTCTCAGGGAATTTCTATGAAATGGGATGGATTTAAAATGCCGATGAGGGTTCCCTTAGTCCGAATTCCAAGGAAATTTGTGGAATCCATTGTGGCTGCTGACATTGTCTTTCCTCTTTTCAAACAACCTGGACCTGCTGCTGCAAGGTCACCCAAATATGGGCATGCTGCTGCTCCTCTCTCAGCAATGGTTAAAGGTAATACATCTCAAATCCATCCGTCCATCCATCCATTGGGACCATACTCTGTGCAGAGCGTTGGTGCTGCTTAAAGGCCCGGTCACACCTTGACGTTTTAGCCAACGTATGCCGATTTTTGAATTTTTTTTCTAAAACGCTGGCACACGTTGAATACGTTATGGGTAAGTTTTGATAACATTGAGAGCACGCTGAAAAACACTGCCATACGTCGTTGTACATTGGCTTTAAACGTTGTACTTTTTGGTTGTCCTCAAATTTTTTCATGCTTGAAATTTCACGACTTATGCCGGCGTATGACTCACACGTTCCGCTATGCTGGCCACAAGTTGTATGCACGGTCTGCGATCGTTGACAGACGTCAACACATGCTACTTGTAAGTTAATCATAAGTTGAGACATGCCGAGGTAATGTTTAGCGTACCCGAAACTTATTTCTAACCGATGATTAACGTGTTGTTGGCACGTTACGCGATCGTTGCCACACATCGACAGACGTTACTTTTAAGTTACTCATAGGCTGAAAGACGTCGGTATAATGGATCGTCCTTGCGTGAGCGTCCACGGCCACGGCCAGGACACTTATTTGCGGCATTCTTCAAACTTTTCTTCGGCATGACGAGGATGTTCACACTTCGATGTCTAGCTTGGCTATGATTCCAATTGTCCATCGGCAGCATCTATTTAAAATAGTCGAGTTTGAGCGTTTTAACACGTTCAGAAGAAACGCTTCAAATTTCCAAACCCAAGCGTCAAAAAACAAAGGCGAGTGACAGCAATTTAAATGGTTCATTGTAAACAATGAAAATAGCTGAGTGGTACCGTTTAAAAGTCGTTGAGTGTAAAAAAAATCCAATTGTTGAGCGCAAGTGTCTACTTTCAATAGTGGAGATGCAGCCATTTAAATCGTTGTTTATCATTTAAATCGTTAAATCGTTAAACGCAAGGACGATCCATCATAACCCACACCCTCCCCCTCACACTCACCTACTACTGCCAACATGAACAAACTACTACTAATACTAATACTAATACTAATACTGATACTGATACTGATACTGATACTGTTACTGCTGACATGGACATCGACTCAAAAAGGACTCGAAAACCCTGTTGGGTTCCCCTTTTATGAACACCATTTTTATATACCAATTCCCAAAACCGCTGGGAACACGTCTTTATATGGCAGTTGTAAGCTAGAAACACGTTCATTTATTTTTTTTTGTCGACCGGAAGACGTCATTGGAATACGTCTACATACGTCGATGTGTGTTGGGACTACGTAAAGAATTGTTTCAAAGCACGTCAAACATAAGTTAGAAATAAGTTTCGCGTAAAAAAGACATTACCGCGACGTGTTTCGACTTATGAGTAGCTTATAAGTAGCCTTTGTGGACGTGTGTAAGCGTCCACATATCGTGTGTAAAACTTATCCCCATCGCATGCGGAACGTGTGTCATACGCCGAGTACGTCGTAAAATTTTGAACATGTTTAAAATTTCTTGACGTACTCTACTTACTACGACGTATGATAGCGTACTTTAGCGTTCTACTCACGTATACCAAACTTACTCATACCGTATTTGACGTGCCCCAACGTTTTAGACACATTTTTCTTAGGTCGGCATACGCTCGCAAGATCGCCAAGGTGTGACCGCGATGTTGACACTTCCATTTCTACGGCAGTTATGATTCGAATCGTTGTGAGTCAGCCTTTTAATTTGCTACGTCACGACATCGCCGGCGATGCGTGCAACGCGCTATGCCTAAGTTAGACTATCGTTGGGCATCGGTTGTGTAGGCCGACAACAGGTTCAGCATTCGTTGGTATAAGTTATCTATAACACAACGAAACGTTCTGTGTCCGTTACCAATGCGTTATACATAAGACCAAGTCGCTATGAATATGTCCGAATCTTAAAAAAAAACATCAAAACTTCAACGTAAGCCAGCGTTTTACATACATTTTAATACGTTGCCATCGCTGGCTAAAACGTCAAGGTGTGACCGGGCCTTAAGCAGTCTCCTTGGCTATTGGGCACAATCCTGGACGGGCCGCCACTCCGACGCAGGATATCAGCAAGCTGGTACTCATTTTGCCTACCTCGGAAGGATAATAGTCAGAGTCAACCCCACTTGGGATTAATTCAACAGCCGAGTGGGATTTGAACTCAAGATCCAAGGATCCCAAGCCCACCATCCGAACCATTAAGCCAACACCAGGCATGCATCTCAAATGGCATGTCAGAACCATCTCGCTGGACATATCTCAGCCATCAAATGCAGTATGTCATGCTGTTCTGTTTGGCAAGTTTACTGCATGCAGCATGCAAGGCCCACCTTCCGACCGAGCTTTCTGACTTCTCCCACTTGTGCAAGCAACATGTTTCTATCAATGGAACTCTCTCCTCTCTTCTCCCAGTAGAGGATGGAGCATCCCAGATCACTTTTATAAATTTGGATACAAAAATCAAGGCTCAGTGAAAGAGGTTGGTGATAGAACGTAAAAAGGCAACAAACCGAGAGTGGGGTTATAATAGGACGACAGATGGCGATGTGCGAAATAATGAATGAACAAGAAGAGGACAGAAAGAGGAAAGAAAGGAGAGAAGAAAATATCGTAAATTTTTTTTAATAAATAGAGATCACCAGAGCTGTCTGTGACGTAAGAGCAACCGGTCTCATGCTTCGGCCTCATTGTGGGAGTTTCAACAGAATTGAGGAGCCACACATGTAACGCCGAGGTATCAGCCCATCTGGGAAGGCAGTGTTGCACCCAGTCTTAATGCTCATCCACATAAACAACCTGTTCGACAGTCTGAAAAACCCTCTCTTCCTTTTTGCAGACAACTCGACAGTGTGTCCTACAGTACTCCACCCTACCAACAGGCAGACGGCAGCTACGTCACACTGGGGGGAAGGGGCATGCAGGAGAAGCCACAACATCTCAATGTCGTACCACAAGAATACCAACAGCAGTGAGGGCCAGGTTCAATGGTGGAATTGGATTTACCTGGCGAAGAAATGCACTAGATTCATCTTACAAAACTCCGTTCACCGTCCAGACATAATTGTAAGATGACACACAGGGATGTGTCTGGAGACGAACACCGCCCAGACATAACCACCATCTGGATATGGAGAGCGAGAGCGAGAGCGAGCGAGAGAGAGCGAGAGAGAGCGAGAGAGAGCGAGAGAGAGAGAGAGAGAGAGAGAGAGAGAGAGAGAGAGAGAGAGAGAGAGAGAGAGAGAGAGAGAGAGAGAGAGAGAGAGAGAGAGAGAGAGAGAGAGAGAGAGAGAGAGAGAGAGAGAGAGAGAGAGAGAGAGAGAGAGATATGGGGGTAGGGGAGTTTGCAGAAAGAATGTGTTATGCTTAATGAACAGCACACGCATGCACGCTTGGCCGATATCGGCAATTTTTCAGGAATCAGCAGGTTGGAGTCAGTATGATTACCAAATACAGTACGTACTGTCCAACCCAGAAACCTTCACTAGCTTTCACCGAAAAATAATGTTACATTTATATAGACGTTTCACCGATATGTTTACAAACATTATTCTTTACAATCGACAATGGGCGCTCGGCAAGAGGGTAAGCACTCATGCAAGCACTCCAATTAAATGGTTGATAAGGAACGGTTGGCCAGGCTGTTGCTGCATACCATAAAGGATCCCTTTAACTTTGAAGCCCGTCTTCACCTCACACGCAGCAGTTAATGAAATAAAATGACTTTATCTACAAAAGAGTTGCAGCTTAATGCAGAACAACCCTGGAGACATTGCAAAGTTCAATTGCCCGTGAAATAAACATTGCGGAAAATCCACCATTTTGTCTGCGTGTCTGTGCCCGTCTCAGGTGGTACATCGCTTCAACATCCATGCAACCGTTATAACTTTTTTTTTAATGTCCGTTTTTTTTTTTTAAACTACATTTGCTTTGATTCCCCGAAGAGCACCTCGCGAAACCTCCCAAAATATAGACACAGATCTGGCAGAAGCTATGAATAGGCAGTCCCTCTGGTGGACAGGGTGCGAGGTCGAGCAGTGAATGAATAAATCATATAGCTCAATGAAGCTGGTTAATTTTGGCACATTCTGATATTTTTTGTTCACTCAATATAATTCTCCAAACAGGAGAAAAAGATACGTTTAATGCTTTGGAAATTTCACATTTTCTGGTGTATTTATGGAGGAGGGAACATAATCTTGCTTGCTTAAAGTAAATAGGTGAATCGGTGAAGTTATGACTCGTTATTTCTTTAAATTATCAGATTTCACAAGAGATGTTGACAATTATTTAGTTTCTCAAAACTGAAGGAAAATTTCGACAATATACTTTAATTAGTCCGTGAGAGTAGATCGTGGAAAATTGTATCATATCATGCATGAAATTTCTCCAAGCTCTTAATTTGAAAACTTATAGAACTTACAAAAGCGATGTATACAGCGATTCGTAGCTAAAGGCCCGGTCACACCTTGACGTTTTAGCCAGCGATGGCAATGTATTAAAATGTATGTAAAACGCTGGCTTACGTTGAACTTTTGATGTTTTTTTTTTAAAGATTCGGACGTATTCATAGTGACTTGGTCTTATGTATAACGCATTGGTAACGGACACAGAACGTTTCGTTGTGTTATAGATAACTTATACCAACGAATGCTGAACCTGTTGTCGGCCTACACAACCGATGCCCAACGATAGTCTAACTTAGGCATAGCGCGTTGCACGCATCGCCGACGATGTCGTGACGTAGCCTATTAAAAGGCTGACGCACAACGATTCGAATCATAACTGCCGTAGAAATGGAAGTGACAACATCGCGGTCACACCTTGGCGATCTTGCCAGCATATGCCGACCTAAGAAAAATGTATCTAAAACGTTGGGGCACGTCAAATACGGTATGAGTAAGTTTGGTATACGTGAGTAGAACGCTAAAGTACGCTATCATACGTCGTAGTAAGTAGAGTACGTCAAGAAATTTTAAACATGTTCAAAATTTTACGACGTACTCGGCGTACGACACACGTTCCGCATGCGATGGGGATAAGTTTTACACACGATATGTGGACGCTTACACACGTCCACAAAGGCTACTTATAAGCTACTCATAAGTCGAAACACGTCGCGGTAATGTCTTTTTTTACGCGAAACTTATTTCTAACTTATGTTTGACGTGCTTTGAACCAATTCTTTACGTAGTCCCAACACACATCGACGTATGTAGACGTATTCCAATGATGTCTTCCGGTCGACAAAAATAAATAAATGAACGTGTTTCTAGCTTACAACTGCCATATAAAGACGTGTTCCCAGCGGTTTTGGGAATTGGTATATAAAAATGGTGTTCATAAAAGAGGAACCCAACAGTGTTTTCGAGTCCTTTTTGAGTCGATGTCCATGTCAGCAGTAACAGTATCAGTAACAGTATCAATATTAGTATTAGTAGTAGTTTGTTCATGTTGGCAGTAGTAGGTGAGTGTGAGGGGGAGGGTGTGGGTTATGATGGATCCTCCTTGCGTCCGCGTGTCCACGGGTAGGAGACATCTTTTCACCATTGTTCGAAGTTCTTCGCGGCTAATTTTTTATGGGGCTTTTTCAACAATGAGCTATAGCTTGTTTTTACGATTTAGGTCTATTCATAACGGGTTGGACAAATGCACAATGAACTAATAATGTGCACAGAGCGGTTTGATTACTTATAGATACGATATACTAACAAATAATTATCGTGAAGCCGGCGTTCACAAACTATGCCCAACGATAGCCTAACTTATCCATATCGTGCGGCAGTTTATCTTTGCCGGTGACGTAGGGTTTGCTATTCATCGGCTGCCACTCAACGATTTAAATGGCTGCAACTCCACTATTGAAAGTAGACGCTTGCGCTCAACAATTGGATTTTTTTTACACTCAATGACTTTTAAACGGTACCACTCAGCTATTTTCATTGTTTACAATGAACGATTTAAATTGCTGTCACTCGCCTTTGTTTTTTGACGCTTGGGTTTGGAAATTTGAAGCGTTTCTTCTGAACGTGTTAAAACGCTCAAACTCGACTATTTTAAATAGACGCTGCCGATGGACAATTGGAATCATAGCCAAGTTAGACATTGAAGTGTGAACATCCTCGTCATGCCGAAGAAAAGTTTGAAGAATGCTGCAAATAAGTGTCCTGGCCGTGGCCGTGGACGCTGACGCAAGGACGATCCATTATACCGACGTCTTTCAGCCTATGAGTAACTTAAAAGTAACGTCTGTCGATGTGTGGCAACGATCGCGTAACGTGCCAACAACACGTTAATCATAGGTTAGAAATAAGTTTCGGGTACGCTAAACATTACCTCGGCGTGTCTCAACTAATGATTACCTTACAAATAGCATGTGTTGACGTCTGTCAACGATCGCAGACCGTGCATACAACTTGTGGCCAGCGTAGCGGAACGTGTGAGTCATACGCCGGCATACGTCATGAAATTTCAAGCATGAAAAATTTTGAGGACAACCAAAAAGTACAACGTTTAAAGCCAACGTACAACGACGTATGGCAGTGTTTTTCAGCGTGCTCTCAATGTTATCAAAACTTACCCATAACGTATTCAACGTGTGCCAGCGTTTTAGAAAAAAAATTCAAAAATCGGCATACGTTGGCTAAAACGTCAAGGTGTGACCGGGCCTTAAGATAAACAGGCAATCGATATGAGTGAGCAAAGTAAAAAATAAACTTTATCGTTAAGAAATCGTTCCAGCCTGTTCCAAGTCAAGGCAAGGTTGAGCAAGACAAAAAAACATGGCAGCTTCCGACCCCAGCGATGTTACCCAAGAAACGCCTTTAGACCCAGAGTGCGAGGTGGCAGAGGATCACCTGATGAAGGATATAATTAAATAATGCCGTTAATTATCTTCAAAAGGGATGTTATAATTAAAGCAAACACCTGATTTCCACTCTTGCATTTCCCTGGAGTTTTCTTTGTATGCATGCAAAGTTTATGCCTGGTGTTGGCTTAATGACGAGGGTGGCGGGCTTTGGATCCGAGGGTCCTGAGTTAAAATCCCATTCAACTGTTGAATTAATATCAAGTGGGGTTAACTCGGCCTGTCATCCTTCCGAGGTCGGCAAAATGAGTGCCAGCATTCTGGAACACTGTGTAGGATTGGCGGCCCATCCAGGATTGTGCCCAATAGCCAAGGAGACTGCTTAGGCAGCACCAACGGAGACATCAAGGAGACATCAACGCCCTGCACAGAGTTTGGTCCCAATCTCCTCTCCAATGCAAAGTTTCAGGTTGCTTGGTTTATGGTTTTGGAGTTATGGAGGAGACACCCTGACACACACACACACACACACACACACACACACACACACACACACACACACACACACACACACACACACACACACACCCTTATATTAGTATGCAAATATGGAATAATTTCTGACATTCCCATCACCCCTATATCTTCCAGACAAACTTTTTCGATTATATCGCCTAACTCACATCTCCGACTATATCCATTTTCCTTCTCTCTCTCTCCATTCCTTCAACACTTCCATCCCCCTCCTCTCAGCCTCTCTTCTCTTCTCAATCTCAATATTCAACCCAAACGCCAATAACCTGCCTCGAGTTATACACTTACCCAACTCATCCACCATGTTTTGTCATCACACATCAACAACTTTTTGAAATCTCGTGCTTTATATAGTTTTTGGTCTTATCTCTCAATTAATGTCAGTGTAAAAATTTAAAAATTCTCATCGCCAGATCCGGATTTTCACCAAAATCTAATTGATTCGTCCTTGTCGCACACCCAACCTATCCACCAAGTTTTGCCCAAATCCATCCCTAACTTTTTTGTTATGGATGAAAATACCCCATAAACCTAGAAGTGTTAACCTCAACAGTTTGCTTTACACCCTAAATGTTTTGCGAAACCTGTCCTGTGCCTGACAGTCATTTTGGAGAATCATCTTACGTAATGCCCTTACTCTCTCTGCACCTTCTGTTTCCCTAATGGTGTAGTTCATGTGATTATCATGTCCTTGTAATTAATTTCCAACCCCAAGAACCTCCTCCATGTTAGTAGGTGAATAAACTGTAGAGAGATTTGTGTTTGAATAACAAGCACTGCTTTTTTCTTTTCAATCAAACTTCATTGGGGACATTTCACGGAAACGTTCACCCCCCCCCCCAACCAAATCCCTCCTTCCTGGATGAATGAGCATTATTTACACATTCCAAGTACTGTGCTCACCGCAACAATGCACATGGATGTTCAAAACCCTGATTCAGAACATTTGCCATTCAAATAGACTCTGAGCAGTTCCTTATCTCAGTGCCTGGAGCAAAGGAGGAGAGAAAGGAGAGAGATAGGAGAGAGAGTGAGAGAGCGAGAGAGTGAGAGAGCGAGAGAGCGAGAGAGAGAAAAGAAAAATCATTCTTTAGGATGACATCATAACATCGGCTTTGGAAAGAGTCGGGGTGTTCACTTTCAACGCTCTACACAGAATATGGTCCCAATCTGCTCTCTGCTCTGGTGACAACCATTATGCCAGAAATGCTTCAATGGATAGGTTCCCTTCTCAGGAATTGTAAGCAATAATGAAGGCTGCATTTATTATTTTTTAAATATTTTCATTTACAAACGCTTTCCGACGGTTCTGTGATTTTTAATTTTTTCCCGGTGTAACAGCTTCGATGTCGTCGGCACACAAAATTTCAGCTTTCTACGTCACCTGGAAGGTACAGAACATTAATATCGGTCAGTCAGGGAGTCATTCAGAAATTGAGTGGTTAGAATGAGTTTTATATACTAGACGCACATGTAAAGGCACGTATGGTGGTGTAAAGTGAATGTGCTTCGGCAAATGTGCTGTGGCGACACATGATAACTTTTCATTTTAACTTTCCTTCCACGTTGTCGTTATATTTTGCTGTGACGGAACACGGAAGGGAGAGTATCAGAGTAATCATTTTTCAATCTCGAGGATGTTGGTTGTAAAGCGTTGTGTTTTAAAAGGAAATCTCCTTCCTGCTCCCACAACCCCAAGGGGAAATTGAGCGATTTGGATTCTGAGAAGCACGAGGAAGGGGGAAAGAGGCTAAGTGGTCACATTCCATTCGGGAGGAAGGTTAGAATCTGGGAGGCACTCCCTGAGACCACACGTTCCAACATTTCCACGTGAAAGTGAAATGGAAGGGCCTGGCACCTGGAGAAGATGAGGTGTTTGTTGCAAAGGAAGGCCTGATGCAGGGGTCCAGGTTCTAATCTGGTGGTAAATTAGCCTAATGACAGAGCAGGGGTTTAAAATCCATCTGAATTATGCCAGACCTTCCAAAGTGTAGGCACACATGTATTGTTAAAAATCTCCAACTCCTCTTACAGTGAGGAAACCCATCTCGTAGTTCAAACTCCAAAAGTTCATGGGTTGCTGTAACCAAGAAAGCTGTAACCGCTATCCAAGGGTAATCAATGTCGCCAACCAAGGCTGTACGAAAGGCCATCCTATCAGGGAAATGTCCAAGTACATTTCCTCCATTCTTGGTATCATTTCCTATCAATATGGATCTCTGTGCACACTCCACCGCTGTTTAAACAGATTAGACAGAAAAATAGCACATTGTCTAATAACTTTGTTTCCTGCACAATCAATCAGGTCACATAACTGATTAAATGTATTAAACAACTCGAAGGGAGACATTATTCAATCCGACAGTGGTGCTTTTATATATATATATATATATATATATATATATATATATATATATATATATATATATATATATATATATATATATATATATATTTGCTATATTACGACGTTATGTCTCGTCATCTGCTTATTGCAGTCAATGATGCCCCCTCCGCTTTGTGAGGGCACCTCGACACAGCAAATTATGCCTGCACAGACCCGGATGATGAACACTCAGTGTTCAAAATGTTGGACCTGAGCCTGGCCTACTTGGGGCAGCCGCTAGTCAGTGAAGCTTTCAGTTTTGAATGTAGATCTTTCTAACTATACTACGACAGATTTGTTTTGTGAAGCAAGATTGCCTAAACTTCTTTTAATACCTTTGAAAGCAATTTAATGTATTTAATTGTACATTCTCGGGGATGACATACTAAGTCCTGTTGGAAATGCAAATATGAAGATCACAAATCAAAACGAGAGTGTAGGTTGTCCCTCAACCGATGATGAGCAATCCTTTCAAGATGTTTGCCATGGGATATGATGGATTAATAATGCATATGAAAAAAATCACAACGTTCGAGGCCAACTTACATTGGCAGTGATATTCCGGGTCTGTCACGTAATTTGCATTCTTATTCTTAATTGGATGCATCATTTAGTTTTTCTTTACTTTCTGTCATATTCGATATGATCAATAGAAGATGGTGGAGCAGGCTGCACAGTGGTATGCACAACGTAAGTTCAAATATTACTTGATATTTCATTCAGTTGACAAGTGCAAGCAAGCAAGTAAATAAATAGACTCTATATAGATATCAACAACAAGGCATGAAATTGTGAAACACAAAAATGATGATACAAGGAGAAAAGTTTTTTGACGCGGGATTATTTTCACCACAAATCATTATCCTTACTCGTGAAGTCTTACCGGTGAAGGTTGGTAGCAATCTGTATCGGTGGACTGGAAGAACAACAGACGGAATCAACAACGTTGACTCGGGTATGCTCACCGCCATGGGAAGCAAGGGGAAGCCGATATTTCGGAGCGTTAATCCTTTGTTGGAGCGAAAGAGGTGCATAAACTCGTCGCCGGCACCCACTTTTGCTCCGACGAAGGGCTAATGTCAGAATAGTCAGGGAAGCTTCTTGCTTCCCACGGTGGTTAGCATACGTCCCGTGGCTTCAATCCAATTGCCATTATTGCACTAACTGGCTCTATTTTAAGCACGAATGTTTTTCTGCCCTCTTATTAGATGAGTTGAGATGTGGAGTGCAGTTTTAACTTTTTTTGTGAAAACTTAGCTGCAATCTTAAAATTTTACAAAGAAATTACAAAAAAAACAAAGTGAGCATGACCATTGCCAACACCTTGCAATGCCATCATGAGCCATGCTCTCGACTGTGCAAGGTTCGTTACCATCCAAATGATGCTTTCGTTTTTATTTTTCTCATCTTCAAATATTTGCATAAACTTTCCGAAACCTGTCTTCACAAAAGATATGCGGCATTCCAAGTTATCAGGATGAGGATGGAGGCAGGAAAACAACGCCCTGTTTGCATAGGCCAGGATTGTGCAAAGGAAACCCGTGGGAGGGTTTTAGGGAAAAGTGGGAAAAGGTTAGAAATTGAGGAATCGTGCAGAGGACGGTCGATGGTGCAATGTAGCGTAAATCTGCATGATCGACTCGATTGGTCATTGATAATTACACTGGTCACTTCATCGATATTCAGCGATCCATCGAAGCCCCCGTTTTTCATATCGTTCAAGGGTCCATCAATAAAGTCTGTGCGTGGAAGAATAAAATGTTAGGGAGAAGCGGGAAGGGGTGCACTTTGAGGAGCTATGCTAAAAGACATGTAATTGCAACCACATGCATTAACATGTCACCTTTTTGCAGTTGTTACAGTTTGAGAAGTGCGCTTGGGGTGTTGACACTATTGTTGAGTAATTTATGTTGTTCTGGTGTACGGTGTGTGTTGATAATTTTTTTTTTCTTTTTCTTTTTGACGTTTATGTTTTAGAAGAAGAAAATCGAGATTGGTCGGGCCATGGATGTGCATCTCAATTGAAGGCGGCTGAGATGAGGCGGCTCACTTTACCGCAGTCAATGCTGGACTGTGCTCTGTTACAGCACTGCAGTGTAGTTCCCCTTTTAATTATTGATCAATCTAAATGTGCTGAGTGAGTGCAATGCCTGTTGCAGTGATACTGAATAAGCATGAAGGGACCTAGCCACATAATGTTCCGTTTCGGGTTAGTTAGGACATAGGTTACTGCCGGGATTAGTAAAGGAGTTGGCTTTGGGGGTGAGCGCTGCGTATGTGTTGGCGTTAGTTAACAATCTATTCAGTTTATAGATTAAGACAACTTTTTGTATTCTTTATCCGATTCTGAGGCATTGACCATGCTTGGTTAGGCACATTTGCATTCCTACTCGGGGGGGCTTCTAACTATTATGCATGCAAATATGGTCAATTTTTGGAATGAACGACGCATGCATATGCACTAATCCTTTTCGCAAAATATGCAAATATCCAGCACAATTACTCGCAAAAAGCCCCCAGTGATAATTGATGAAGGAAAAAGAAAAATTGCCCATCATTAAATGTTGGACGAGATGAAATTCCAAAATTCTGGCTAAAGCAACGAGATGCGCTCCCCAATCACTATGCTCGAGCATTCAACAAACTTATCCAAGAGGAAAAGGTAATGGACAAGTAGCTCAACGAAGATAACACCTTCGACATCCCGAAATCTGAAGATACCCAACTACCTCACAAGTGTAGATTAAATGTATTAAACAACTTCCAATGTCCACATTACATGTCCACCAATAACATACAAACTTCCAATGGAAATAATCACAGAAATGATATACCACCACCTAACACAACAAGTAGGCACAGAAGCAGAGCAGAAGGGATGCAAAAGAGGATGCTATGGAACAATAGACTACCTACTACTAAACAAGGCCATACTTGGAAACTGCAAAACACAATGAACCAAATTGTCCACAGCCTGGATCAGGCCCCCTAACAAACGGACGCCAACGTTGTCAGACGGAATGAAAACCCGTCATTCTTGTTACAAAAACAGCTAAAATTGATGAAAAAGCGGCCGAAATTGAAACCAACACAGTAATTACGGTCGCAATAGCAAATATAACCGAAACCAACACGTTTATTCTACACGCAAGAACGGTCGTGACGGACACAAGAATGGTCAATCCCGAAATAGAACGGTGGGGAACGGAAGCAACATCGGTTATTTCCGTCGCGAAATGGTGGAGACCGAAGCGAAAGCGATTCATTCCAACAAAAACAGATAACATAAAAATCGACCACGATACAATGATACAGGAGCTAGACAATGAAGCATCATGCAAATAATGTGGAGTTAAAGAGGGCCACCAAATGTGTCGTAAACAAATGCGCAAACAATTACCAAAGAACACCTGCATAGAATGAGGCTGCTCCTGAAAACATACATCCCCCAAGGAACACAATCAAAGCCATAAACCAACTAGCAATACCAGTATTTCAGTGCAGCTGCAGAATAGTAAACTGTCCACAAGCAGAAAACAATAAACTAGATATATTGTTGCGGACCCGGGGTTGGGGGGCAAAGACCACGAGAGGTGAACTACCTCAGATTCCCACCAGAATCGTCACCTTACCAGATGAGACGCAGCCGAGCAGAACTGCCAAGTACGTACACCAGGTGGGAAACAGATCGTCGGGGAATAACGTCCCAGCTAAACTAGGGTGCGGGCCATGCTTGACCAATGGAAGAAAACACGAAAACGAGCTGGGGACATTTCTCTATGCAATGCATTTATTTACAACCAAGCGAGGAAAAGTATGTGGCACAGTGAATGGGGTTTTATTTTATGCACAGCAGGGGATAGCAAGGAATTTGTGGGGTGCAGCAAAAGGCAACAACTTACAAAAGAAGACAGAGAGGAGGATTATCCTGAATATCTTCGACAATCTTATTTAATCTCAGACAGGCGCCATCACACTCACACACGCGCGCGCACGCACGCACACAAAAGTTAGAGAGCCAAGAAAGAGCGAGAAAGGTGAGGATGAGCGCCCTCTCAATACCTGGCATGGTCGGCTGACCAACGCGGCCCAGGATGCTTAGGGAGGGGTATTTGGAAAGATACTTGTGTCTATGGTGTGGGAGTGGGGAGGTGCGATGTATGCAACGTGAGGGGTGCGGCGTCGCGCCCGAGAAAAATGGGATTGCGAGTCAGTACACGTTCTTCTTTTGTGCATCCACAGTAGACAGGATAGAGGGGTATATAAAGACGGGATAGGAGAATAGGTGCATGAGAAGGAAGATCCAGAACCTATCCGTGTAAAAGTCTGTATGTGTAGCGTGTACCTCCCGTAGGACACTCCCCCTGAGTGTTCCCACCTCATGATATGGCGTGTTATCTCCTGCCTATTTATTTGCCGGGGCTCGTGGCAACGAGCGCTCCGTACTGGTCTGCCGTCCGTGGCCGGCGGCGAGTCCGTCTGGCTTCGCGGGGGTGGTGGCACGTTGACAGCACGGCAGGAAGTCCACCGCCTGCTGGCAAAGGACGGCAGTCGCACACAGACGATGTTCTCGAAGAAGCTCTCTCAACGGCTCCGTGCTACCCCCTTTTATAAGCCCCAGGCGAAGGGTGGGGTGAGGACCAGAAATCAACGTGCTGTGGCTCAAATCCTGCTCCACTATTGGGCAACAGTGGCCCTAGCCATGCCCCACTAGGCTCCGGGACCGGAAACTGGTGTGTTTATTAAACAATTGTCTATTGAATGGCATGTGTGCTTGCATGCTTGTTGTGTAGTATGGCTGAAAGGAAAGGGTCAAAGTAGGGGTCAGAGTGCGGATCAAAGAGATATTTATTAGACCTAACTATGAGTCCCACGCAATGCAATTCATCCCGTTTACCCATGAGACATAAGGGGAGGACTAACTACACGAATAGTAATGAAATAACTGCCTGGGGATCACGGTATGTTGGGTGCCATTGCCTTAGAGGCATGTGGTTTTGCAGAACCGCACCAAAATCAAAACAAGGAAACTCCTTCCAATCCACAAAATGTTTAAAAAGAAATCAATGCATCCCGAAAATGTACCTGTAAAGACGAAAAGGAGGTAGCGGCCTGACGGAGCTCAACCAAGTGCAGAGAATGACAACTGAAGGATTGGCTGAGTACGTGAAAACTAAAACAGACTACCAAATCCAATTTGTATGCAAACATGAAGACAGCAAGCCAATAAAGGTATCCCCAATCAACCTAGCAGAAAAATTCCAAAAACAGGAATGAATAGAAGGTGTCAGACATGAAACTGAAACAGCAACGACTACAGCCCCAATGACAGCAAAAAAGACAAAATAAAAATATCACGCAAAATATCACCAGATATACACCGACAAATGGGAGAACGATAAAAAAGCAGGAAGGTATATTAAAAAATGACTTGGACACATTAGGCAAAGACAAGGAAGGCTCATTGGAATGGCGAAGAAGAGCGTAGCTCAATAGGGATGGAGAACTAATCATATTAAATGCCCAATAAGAAGGACACTACACGCAAGGCTTAAAAAAGATGGCAGGAGTGAGTCAATCAGACAGGTGTGCGAGGTCCGTCTTAAAAGTAACGGGACTGACTTCACAGGAATTTTATTCCAAAAAATATATTGAAATCACAGCTTGTCCCCTTCAAAATAGTTTCCCTCCGGTCTCACACACTTGTCCATCCTCTTCTTCCATGCTTCGATGCACCCCTGGAAGGCTTCTTCTGGAATCCTCTGGAGCTCCATCATCACGGCCCTTTTGATGGCCTCCACATCAGGAAATCGGGTCCCCTTGATCACCCCCTTGAGCTTGGGGAAGAGGAAAAATTACAAGGGGCCAAGTCTGGTGAATACGGGGGTTGCTCCAGAGTTGGCACTTTCCTCTCCGCCAGAAACTGTCGGATGCTCAGGGCACTGTGAGCAGGGGCGTTGTCATGGTGTAGCGCCCAGGCGTTGGTCCCCCACAGATCCCTCCTCTTGTCCCAGACTGATCTCATGAGGCTCCGGAGGATATCCTTGTACATGTATTGATTCACTGTTTGACCCTGTGGTAGAAACTCGAAGTGGACGATGCCCTTGATGTCAAACAACGCGATGAGCATCACCTTGACCTTCGACTTCAGCATCCTTGCTTTATTTGGTCTTGGTGATGCTGGACTTTTCCACTGACGACTCTGCCGTTTGGTCTCGGGATCGTATTCGAATATCGAAGATTCATCGCCAGTAATGACTCTCCCGAGCAGGTCTGGATCATCCTCGAGGCGCTCAATAATGTCGTGACAGATAGTGACTCTTTGCGGTTTCTGGTCCCCAACAGGTTGGGGACAATCTTTGCGCACACCTTGCGCATTTCGAGATTTTCAGTGATGATGCTCCAGACAGTGTCCTTGTTGATGGAAAGTTCCTCAGCAATCATCCGCACCTTGAGTCAACAATCTACACACACCATCTGCTTCACACGCTCAATGTTGTCCGCCATTCTGCTCGTTGAAGGACTTCCAGACCATGGATCATCTTCAACCTTCTCCCGTCCCTCTTTGAATCTCTTGTGACATTTAAATGCACGTGTGCATGACATCGTTTCTTCCCCGTAGACTTGCTGCAGCATTGCGAAGGATTCGGAAGGTGTTTTGCCAAGCTCGGCAAGAAACTTCAGATTGCCTCTCTGCTCATGACTCATAGCACGACGATGACAGACGAGACAACGGGTAAAGCATGACCTGTAAAAAAATCACACAATGAGCGCAGTCAACCATCACCAATCATATATATTGCTGGAATGTTATGAAAGACTGTGACGCAACCCGTTCATTCAAGTTGTGTAAGTGGAACACATAGCAGGCTCAGTCCCATTACTTTTTAGACGGACCTCATAAGTTTTGAAAGGCGGAAACAGAAAGCACGAGTCACTTCCTATCGGGATGTGAAAAAGTCATGTCAGAACAGCACAACACACAAAGGCACAACAAAGTGTGTGGAGTCCATTGGCACATTTACAAAAAGTTCATTATCCCAGAAAAGTCATGGAAACATGAACCAAAAGTGATAATTGAAAACAAGGAAGTCATGATTATGCAGGACCCGATGATCCCATTGAGCATGAACATAGGAAACAAAGCATTGTGACTGGATATAATACTTAGGTACAAAAAAACGAAAAGATGGTCTTGCTAAATGAAGCATCAGTACCCAGTGATTTGGCCGAAAAATGCAGAAATAAAGAAAAATAACCAAATAACAGGATCTCAGAAATGAAGTCAATTATCTTGGAAATTGAATAGCACCAATTGAATCTTGGAGTTTTAAAGCAGTAATCGAGCCATGTAACATATTTGGAGCCAAATGAATGTGAACAAACTCAAAAAAGCTGAATACAATGCTGAGATTAATCATTCTGAGTTGTTCTACGAGTTAATACGTTACACAGATGGGTTATAATATGATCTTCATTGTAGTAGGGGTGGAGGTGGGGTTAGGGAGGTTTGTCTAAAGGGATGATCAGTGATCCAGTGATGCACAAACTAAGCCACAAAGCTCGAGAATGGAAAACAGAGATAGTCCCATGAAGTGATTCTGCCGGATCACCGTCTACATCCACATAAAAAAACACACATTAGACAAATCAGTTCCGTTGATCAAAGATGAACCACTTTTGTAGTGTACAATCTAAAATAACAGGGGGTTGACTCTCAATAAGAGGTGATGTGCCTGTCGATTATGAGAAGTCCACCAACGAACTGCATGCATGTCTGGGGTAAAGGGACCCAGACAGTCTGCAACGGACATGAAAACCGACATAGGAGTGTGCAGGGAAAAGTGGAAACACCCTCACTTATCTTCTCCGATAACAGACGAACACTTTCATGGATGTGGAAGTCATTTTCACAGACACACAAAGCCAAAGCCTTCCTCCACAACGTATTTCCATGCTTTCACCCCTCCTCCACATTCCCACCATTCCCCTCTCTCCTATCACCCTTCCGTTTATCAATTTTGATGCTTCCAAGTTCATCCATCTTCACCTTGATAAATAGGTGGCCAATTAATCTTCCTTTGGCTTCATTCGATTCGATACGTACGTACATCAGTTTATCCGCACAATCTGCGCTCCTTGGTTCCATGAGTGCATATTCCATCATAACTTTGAATTCATTCGTTTTCAAACACACTAAATTGTGCCTTACATTGTATCCTACCATTAATTTGCAATTGGTCACCGGCTTTGACACCAATACAAATTTATATTACAAACCCTAGGCATCAAAAAGCTACATATATTGAACAAACAGTTTCAAATTGAGAACTTCGCCGTCATTGGAGCATTGCTCCCGTTTGCATTTTTGCCACCTTCATCCGTATTCCACCGTTTAGAATCTCGTGTAGGCACGGACAACTTGCTAGTTCCAATAACATACAATGTGAATTGGTCAGAACGATATTTTGTTTGTACTCTCGTATCACTGCTTCTTTAATGGCCCTAATTATTCCCACCAACTTTGTGGGGATGGCCGCAGGAGGTAGGCTGGCGCAGGTCTTTCACGAACAGGTTGGCCCGGCTTGACGATCCAATGAAGGTGGCAACGATAGGTAAATTTATTATGAACTCTTCGACCCCTTTCAGGGCATGAGAGTAAAAGACGAACAAACATAAGACGACAAGTGTCTTCAAAACCAGTGATGTCTGGATACAGATAAGCAAATACTGCACACAGTGATATATTTTTGAGCACGACTCGGCATACAAAATTTCTCTCTGACAGCAAAGAAATTAAAGTTATCAGAACCTGGATAACATGCCACCAAAAAACGTCGCCACATTAACAAGTTGACCGGCATTACCAACATTACTGAAGTTGTAAGGATAATAAAAATTAGAGCGCATACCTCCACCAGGTTGAACAGTTTACATTGTGTATCCCACTGATCGGGCAGATCTGGATCCGGACCTGAACCAAAATCGAATCGACTTGTTGTCGTCACGTAACCAACTCGTCCACAACTTTTTGAGTTAACGTCCTATATACTGTATCGTTTTTTGGTCTCATCTCACAATGGCATGGCTGGTGTTGGCTTAATGGTTATGGTGACGGGCTTTGGATCCCAGGGTCCTGAGTTCAAATCCCGCTCAGTTGTTGAATTAATACCAGGTGGGGTTAACTCGACCTGTCATCCTTCTGAGGTCAGCAAAATGAGTGCCAGCATGCTGGTATACTGTATCGGAGTGGTGACCCGTCCAGGATTGTGCCCAATAGCCGAGGAGACTGCTTTGGCAGCACCAACGCTCTGCACAGAATATAGTCCCAATATTCTCTTTCATTCTCTCACACTCTCTCTCTCTCTCTCTCTCTCTCTCTCTCTCTCTCTCTCTCTCTCTCTCTCTCTCTCTCTCTCTCTCTCTCTCTCTCTCTCTCTCTCTCTCTCTCTCTCTCTCTCTCTCTCTCTCTCTCTCTCTCTCTCTCTCTCTCTCTCTCTCTCTCTCTCTCTCTCTCTCTCTCTCTCTCTCTCTCAATAGTGAAGAATCACTTAAAAAATTCTTGAATCCAAATCTACCAGAAAAATAGGAAACACATGGAAAAGTACCTGAGATAAAGGAATGTGCCTCTGCACAGTGAAAGGGTCAGAGAGCTTTCTCAGCTTGCCCAAAGGACTGAGATCTTTCAGCTTTCCGTACAGCAAAATCCAGATGACGTGGGCCGGTTCAAGGCCCGAAATATCATAGACAGACGTGTTCTACCAATACCCTGACTACTATTGAATGAGGTGAACTTTGCTGGAGTCCCGACTGTGAACATGGCAGGCTTGGTTATTTATTTAATGGACATCTGCAACTGCAAAGATGATGCTGGGCGTCATCACCAACAAAGCAATGGCTCCCGACTCTTCGGCAAAACACATTTTCACAATGTCAAAATACGCAATACTGGATGTGTCAAAATACGCTGGATGTACCAGGAAAACTTACCCAAGTGGAGACGTCGTATCTGACTTGGGTGGTTTTTAACAATGATGGTTCGATAATACTTGGGGGCTTGTGAATGTGTCGGGCAAGTTTAAAGTTATATTTACTATTAATAATGCGGGTGGGAAAGGCGGTGGGGGGGGGGCATGTTATAAATGTATCGGTTGCTTGGTTCTGGGGCCACAAAATAAATTGTACGAGATTTTTGCATACATTGCTAAAAGGAGAAGGATGTGTGTGGGTGTGGTGTGTGTTTGATAAATGCACTACCACCGTTTGCTTTATTAACAGGAAATGCAAGGATCTTGACCCCTCTCGTGCATGGAAATTCCTCATATTTCTGGATATTTCCGTGAGCCTAACTTGCGTGCAAGAACGCAACAATTGTATAGTTAACCATTTTGAAATTGCCACTCTTTTGTTTAAATCTAATTAGTTAGTTTCGTCTTCAATTATCCTACCATTCTTCCCGCCAATGGTACAGTGAATCCTATGGTGAGGCAGTTGCTCTGAAACAACTTGCCTTCTCTTCCTGAAAGGCTAATCTGACCGAAGGAAATTCTCAGTGCATTCCAAAAGGTCCACAAAAAGTGTATGTCCTATCAGCTTACTTTCAATCATCACCAAGGTCATGGAATCCATCATCACAGTTGATATGAAATCCTTCCTTTTCTCCAACAACCTCATCTCATTTCACCTATTTGTTCAGACCAGGTTACTCCACCTTGGACATGCTGCTTCAACTCTCCAAACAATGGAAGGAGGCCCTCAATGTTAGACATGAGATCAGGGACATTCACCTCTCTGGACATATCTCATGCTTTGATACAGTCAGGCCTCCTTCCATAATCTCCAAACCCTCTTCCTATGGCATCCAAGGCCAACTCCACACATGGCTTTTCTGACTTCCACTATTCTCATAGCCAACGTGTGGCACTCAACGGAATCCTTCAATCTCCTCTCCCTGTTAAGGCTGGAGTGCCCCAAGGCAGTGTTCTGTGCCCAGTCCTACAATTCCAGATGACCATCAATGATCTCTCTGACACTCTGGAATATCCTCTTCATCTATTTGCTGCCATGGCATCCCTGATCATCCTTCAGACAGGCCAGCTGCAGCTTCTTCCCTCTCTTCAGACCTTGAAAAAAAACCAAAAACGCAAATGGTCAACAATTGGAATAGGCCTATGTCTTTAAATCCAGACAAATCTCACACTCTCACAAGCTCTCTCGAAAAGGACCATCTGGCAAACCCTCCTACCTACTCTCTTAACAATCTTCTTGAGGAAGTTCAGTCATTCAAGCTCCTGGGTCTCACGCTCAGCCATGATCTTTCTTAGGAAAGCCACATTTCAAATTTTGGCAGACAGGTCGGTGGGCCCTCTGTCTTCCACCACCTCATTACTGGTCTTGCACCCTCTGCTCTTTCTGTGCTTTGTCCCTCCAGGTTTCTGTAGGGCTCACATGGTCCACCAGCAACCTCCCTCTGGTGAAACTACCTAAATCCAGGATCACTGCTCACCTCCACTCATTTGTTCCTCCTTTCTCACCTGTGGAACAAACTTAAAAATCCTCTTCAATCTCATTATTCCCTCCATGACTTCCAGACAGCTGTTCACCACAATCTCAGTTCGTCCCAAATCCAAAACCATGATCTTTCCCATCCTCATTAACCCCATCCAAATCCCTCCTCCTAAATTTCCAGTTTTTCCTCATTGGGGCTTCTTTCTGTATCTGTATCAATCTTGTCCATCCATTGCATCCTCTCTTACTCCCCCCCACAACACCCATTGTTTGTCCCAGTCTCCCTCTCTCTTTGGTTTCAACTGTGCTGTTAGTGTTTCTTCCCCTCTCTCTACTGCTCCTGTTGTGTGCGTCTCTTCTGTTCCTTTTGCGTCCTGTATTTGTCTGTTACATCCTGATCCATCCTGTTACATCCTGAGCAGATTTCATGCTCACATCGCAGGTTAAAAGTGCCCGTGCTAGCAGATGGGAGTCAATGAAAATGCACACACTGAGCATACGTGTAATGCCTCGTTAGTGTTCATCAGTCATTTTTGAAGACCCCTATTGGTTAGTAGTTAAACAGGACAGGTGACAGGTAAAAGATAAGGTAATATAGGGGATAGATAGGGCTTATGGAAAGGTAAAATAAACATTTGTAGAAAACACTGCCAGGGATGATTGCGCAGTGCGAGCCAGTTACTTTTAGTCACGCATTTTGTGCAGTGCCGTGATGTGAAATCCAGGCTGGGGGAAAATAGAGTAGTAATTTAAGACATGAGAGTCTCAATCAGAATGTATAATTAAGTGGACAAGCCTGAAAACGAAGGATCTTTAATATCACATTGTTATTGTTGTTGTTATTTTGTGCGCTCCTTCAATGCACTTTCATATACGTTTGTATTTCTTGTTTATCTTCTTCGTACAACCCGTCTGAAAGAAGCACGTGGGAAACGTGCAGCAGACACAAGCAGCTACGGTGGGACCTTGGAAACAGGTGACGGCTCCTCAACCAGGTACCAAAGCAGGTGCAACCAACACCAGAGGAACATCCATGCTACTATTCCCGCCTTGAACATTAGAGTCTACAGACAGAGGGACAGGTCGTCAGAACATGGTCACGGGCATGTCGATGGATGAGGACACACCGAACGGCAGAACGGAATCGGCAGCGTATGAATGATCAGACCCGGGAGCCAACGATTCATTCACATGAGGTTTCCAGGTAAGACTGGCCGAAGTACGAACAAGGTAGTTAGCTGATCCGAAAACTCAGATCACAGTAGCCGGTACCCATTTCTGTCGGTGTACATAGCCTCATGCGAAAACTGGCTGGGGCACCGTGAACGAACATCAGTCGCCGTAATAACTGATAGTGCGCAAGGTTGAAGCAAATTCATCCGTGCCTGCAAATGTCAGCCATACATGCAGAACGCAGGCGTTTCCTGCATAGTAGAATGCACCGAATTATGAGGGCCATGCAAAACACATTGCCACTACTCTGTACAGATCGTACAACTTGGCACCAATGTCAAGCATGTTTCAAAGCTTTAACAAATGATTTGGCCTGGCCATTTGTAGCTGGGTGGAAAGACGCCGACCTGAGGTATTTGATACCATGATCACACATAAACACGGCAAACACCTCAGACACAAACTTTGGACCATTGTCCAAAACTAAAATCTCCAGAACGCCTTCGTTTGCAAAAATACCCCAAAGAAACATATGACCCATGATCGGCCGTGCAAAATGCACATTAACGCGCTGCCACGATCTATCGGTGAGCGGCCACAACAATGAGGCACGTGAGGGATAATCAGCGTCAGTTTGACACAAAGCACATGCTTTTACTGTCCACTAGATGTCCGCATCAAGTCCGGGCCACCACAACAAACTCTGGGCTAAAGTCTTCGTTTTGACCACACCTGAAAGATCCTCGTGTAACTCATTGAGACAGCGCTGATGTAATGAAGCAGAAATAACCACCTTCATGCCCCACATTACACAACCTTGAGCTAAAGGGAGGTCAGATGCACGTGACACATATGGAGTATATTCTGACATTGAGGGCAACTCGAACCAACAGCCAGACAACGCAACGTGCGCAACACGCAAAAAAAGGGGATCGCGACAGATGGCAGCGGCCATGTCTGCATCAATTACCGGACCAGACTCGATCTGTTCGAACATGTACACCTCAAAATCATCTGTGGGTTCGGTGACACCAGGAGACCGCATTCGAGACAGGCCATCACAGTTAGCGTGCCATTCAGAAGCACAAAATGATATTTTGTAGTCATACGCACTGAGGAAGAGACACTAACTCTGTGGCTGAACAGCTGTAGTTACTGGAATGCCTTTCCGAGGATTAAACAAGAACTGAAGCAACTGATGATCAGTTTGTCGGAGGAAATGTCGACCTATCAAGTACCGCCGAAACTTCAACACGCCCCATAACAGACTCAGTGCTTCATGCTCAATTTGAACATAATTCTGCTCTGCGGCTAACAGCTACCCTTGACCACATGTACCGATGATGGTGCCTGGCCCTGACAGACCCACCGCACGTGGCCTGTCCGACCACACCGGTGACACACTGCATTCTGAAATTAACAGATGGAGTACTACTCTTCCCTCTGGGCTGGTGCTCCTGCCTCTCACCTTTTTCAGCTTCCCGTTGTGGAAACCAAGGCATTTAAGGTCATTGGTAACTCCCGCAATGAAGCTGAGTCTTTGGGTCTCTCACTCTCTCACTGCAGGCAGGTCGATGGTCTTTCTGTCTTCTACCGTCTCCTCTCCAGCCTCGCCCCCCCTCCCCCCGGCTCTGTCTGCCATCTGTCCCGCTCATATTTCCACAGGGCGCTCAAGGTCCACTAGTAACCAGCTTCTGGTTAAACTACCAAAATCAAGAAATACTGCTCACCTTCACTCCCACACACTCTTCAATCGCACTCTTCCCTCCAGGTCTTCAAAATAGCTGTTCACCACCATCTCTTATCTTCTGCCATCCAAACCACGATCTTTTTCTACTCCCATTAATCCACCACAAACCCACCTCCTTCATATTCCCTGCTTTCCTTCCTGAAAGTCCTGTAGTGTCCATCTTGTTTACACCGTGTACCCCGCCCCATCCCTCTCTCTCTCTTCCACACAGCTCCTCATGTGTCTATTCCCCACTGTTTTGTGCTTCCCTCTCCTGTCACTCTTGTCTCCTGTTCCCCTTGTTATACGTTCTGCATGTTAGCTCTTATACAAGCCTTGACATTGTGCATAAAAAACAAACAAACAAAAAAAACCCAGTTCCAATGAGTGTGTGAACCAACTCTCTCTCTCTCTCTCTCTATCGAGTGTAGCCTGTGGCTGCTGGTTGCATCATTGGTTGGGACGTGGCTATGCCGCTGATGCAGTGTCCCCCTTACTGGTACACTGGTAGTCATTTTGCCGACCTCGGAAGGATGACAGGCTGAGTCAACCTCCTGGTTTATTTTAATTCAGCGGCCAACGGGGCTTGAACTCAGCACCCGAGGATCCCAAGCCGCCACCCTAACCACTAACAGCCAACACCAGGCTTCGTGAACCACCAAAACCCTGACAAGACTGCGGTTGCAGCTGACCCTGCGATGCCCTGCATACATACATGCAGCCAGGATTAAAGAGGTTCCTGATATGCTGACCCAGATGGGGAATTGTGAGCATGCGACCTGCCAGCAGCTATGACATTGACAGAAAAGTCCTCCCCAACAATGATGCAAACATCCTGTCTGGCTTGTTCTACAACAGCTGCAGTTTCAACCGCTTTAGCAAACATAATCCCTTCAAACTTTATCGAAGGAACTGATGCGATCACCTTCTAGTTAAGGAATTTTCGCAAATTGTATTTACCATCTGTGAAAAAATTGCTTACCAAAAAATTTCTTCACTAACGTATTCATCTAGGTGTCCACTAACACCTATCAATTCGTGCAAACCCAAACCCAAAAAATTAACTTTTGCCAATATTGACTTGTGGGATGTCTAATTAGGGGTTTTTTTGGGTGCTGAATTGATTCCAACCATTATTTTTGAGAAAAAAAACACTCCTTGATCATATAAAATGTATTTTATTGACATTTTTTAACAGAACTGTGCTCAATTGAAATGTTGCTTCGTCAGCTTTTACAACCTTGTTCATCAAACTCCCCAGGTATCTTCCTCACTCCTCTTGTCATCCAGCTGGTTTATGTTCAGGCAAGAGTTACCATGACAGATGCCGCAAGCACAAATACACTTGACTCCTTGCTTTTTACAGAAGCACCTGAGTGAGCTGCAGTCCCCCGCACAGTTGCAGCTGGCAAACGTCAGGAGGTGGTCTGGTGCAATGGGGTCTGTAGAAGGGACTGGTGCATATCCTTGCTCAGTGAGCTGTCATCCATAGTCCCGGGCATCCAACGATGGACTTTGCAGCATCAGCCAGTCTCTAGTCTGGAGGTAAGCTCGGAGAGAGCACTGTGCTGCAGCTCCTGTTGTAGGGGGGAGTTTCTCAGGTTTTATGCTCCCAGTAGCAGCTCGCTTGCTGAAGATGTCGAATCTCAAGTCTTCAAAGTCTTTGGAGGATTTCCCATGGAACATGAGCATGAAAAGATCACAGCGTGCTTTAATGATATCACCTTTCTCAGATCGGATGTCCATAAACACGTCCATTGCCCTCTCTGCTTCATCAGTCTTGCAGAGCTTCCTTAGCAAAGTTGGTTTGCTAAACCCAAAAATTGCAGACACTGTATCGCAGCCAGAGAAGCTGTGCAAGAAGATGAGATACCTCCGGTATATCTCTGGGAGGGCCTCCCGGATCTTTCCGACATCGTAAGATGTTTCTTTGGCTGTCGTGAGGAAGATCGGATGGTCTGCAACATGATGAATCAGCATACCCAGGACGTCTGTGTCCTCAGCCCTCACGTCGACAGGGGACTCACTTGCCTCATCTAGAGCTGCGCGAAACGATTGAGGTGTCGTCCTCATCAGAGCTGTTAGTGCATCGGAGCATCGGAAAAATACATTTTATATGATCAAGGAGTGCTTTTTTTTCTCAAAAATAATGGCTGGAATCAATTCAGCACCCTAAAAAACCGCTAGTTAGACATCCCACAAGTCAATATTGGCAAAAGTTAATTTTCCGATATTTTCGCGCAGGCCCTCTGAGCACCCGGACTTTGATTGGCTCCCCAGAATTTTCCACAAGGATTTGGGT
>NC_140966.1:106049809-106059809 GCF_056783735.1 Eptatretus burgeri | reverse complement strand
CTTGGAAAGAAGCGCGCACACCATCAAGGTGAGTGAACCCAATAGTTCCCCGCTGGATAATTATCTTTAAAACATTAAATAACCAAATAACACTTTGCACATTCCTCTGTCGCAAATCGTTTTATCACATCTTCTGTTGGCTACAGAACTGATCGTTACGTAATACACAATGATAAGAGCGAAAGAGCAAAGAAACAAATTCAGAAAACACTTGAAAATTTATCTTGCCATTAGCCATTGATGCAAACGAGTTGGAACATCTGAGCATGTTTATCATGATGCTGGGGCAAAAGGGAGGGGAGGGTCGGGGGGTGGCGGGACCAATGATAGCATGGATAGTCTACATGAACCCACCTCGCCCCCTTCCCAACATGCCCCATCCAACATAGAACGACAGAAAAATAAGTCCATTGATTGCAAACCAAACAAGAGAAGCAGATGTGTTGACCTAAGCTAAGCCAAAAAGTGGGTGATGGGCTGGTCATCTAACTAAAAAGGGCAGACAACAGATGGTCCAAATTAGTCATGGTACAGGAAAAGAGAGTTAGAGGTATGGAAACCAAGGATGGCACAGAAAGACACGGACGGCACATGACCTGTGGAGGCCTTCCAAGGTACACCGGCACCAGACGGCTTTTGAAGTGCATCCGTCACAGGCCATTAAAGTCATTTGTTAAACTCCCAAGTGGCCAAGGCCAAGAAGACACGGCGACTCTTGAAGGGGAACGAATGCAGGAAGATTTGACATGTGAAGATTTCCTCGGAGGAAGTAAACAACAAAAAAGAAAAACAAAGTGCATCTTGACGGTCGTGTCAAGTCGGAGTAAAAGAGCAGAACAGATAATCCGCAGAACGTGTTGCGTCACGACACGTGAACAGATGAGGGGAATGCAGTCTAAGCAGTAACACAAGGGAAGTCAGGACTCGAGAGAAACAAGTCGACGCATGAACAATTGGTGAAGGCCAGGGTGGACTCGTGCCAACAGCGGCAAATACGGACGTGCGTATAAAACGTCAGGCAAATAATAGACCTTGACCTTGCACCACAAAACCCAGCAGTAAAAGATGAAGGTGTCCCTGCCTGATGGTTGTGGTTTCACCAGACTGGGATGTTATATTCCCCGCGAGAAAGGTTTCCAGAAATGGAAGAAATTTACAACAAAACAAACAAATTGCTATTCACATGATCGATGGCAATAACTTGGGACTTGGAAACTCAGATGGTTTGGTGCAAAATGCAACGATGCAATGAATGCTTATCGAATAGAAAAAAAACAGAAAACCATGGTCGACCTTGACCTGAAGGCAGTGGACTACCGATATGATGTTTTGGATACAGTCTGATCCTCTTGGGAGTGGGGGAAGGGGGGGTTATGGGAAGCAAACATTGACGAACTGCTGTTCTGTCTGCGTTTTGTCAGTACTTGGGAAGAAGAAGAGAATGGGATTGTTGATAGCAGAGATAAAGTAGAGTTGCGACTGTGGGGAGAGAGGGGAAAGAGAGGAGAGCAGGGAAAAAGTTTTGTCGGTGATTAGGAGAGAGTAGTAAGGCAAGGGAAGGGGAATGTGCAGAACAAATGGGGGAGAGTGAGTGACCTCGAACTTCCGAACTGAATCAATGTCGGGCTCCTCACCCAGAATGACCAACGATGCTGTTTTCCATTGCACATTCCAAAAAGCAATACAAAACCCATTATAGATCTGTGTGTGTATGTATATACATCCATATTTTTATACATATATAAATATATATATATATACATACATACATATATACACATACCTATACCATGCTCTATTCACAGTGTGTCAGTGTTGCCAATGCTCGGTGGTTTGCCATTGCCATTCCAGCATTGTTTGTCTGTGCTCTAATCTTTTAAAATGCTGAGTAAGGAAGCAGCGTGTACCCTGTTTTTTAAGCCTTCGGTATGACTTGGCCGGGGTTTGAACGATCGACCGAGCGGACTCTGAGTCTGAATCATTGCACTTTAAAATAACAGTACTGTGAACATTACTGCAATATCATGACATTCTACACATGATGTCTGAGCCCTCCAACCCCATCTCCCCAACCCCGTTTTTAATATCCCCAAAAGCCTGACCTCACCTTTCATAATTTGCAACGAACCATGCAAGTTCAATTATTTCTGATGTCAGCACCGCGAAAGGCCAAGAAAAATGGGACGGAGCCAGTGCATGCTGTCATGCCAATGAAGCCACCCATGTATGCAACTGGGCTTTTGTGGGTAACATTTGATTGTCGAGTTGCTTTTAACCAATGATAGGTACAAGAAAGCAGGTCAAACGGATGAAATATCACATACCAGGGGACACTGTGGAAGTGGATGTGGTGACGGTGAGGCATCGAGGCCGAGGAGGACTTTTCATGGGCCGTCGAACAGGACTGATGGGTAGCGTTGAACAGTCGTTGAGGTAGGTGCAGGAAAACTGAGATACGGGTGGTTCAGGAAGCGCGGCACGGCGCGGCGCCTGGTGGGATTCAAAACACGTCGAGAATTCCATAAACAGGACATACGCATTCTTGCAGTCACACCAATTCTGTATAGATAATTACAAGGAAAACAAGGAAGGCATAAGGATAGGCCATCGATATAATAGGCCATTTGGCTAACTGAGCTTGGGCTGTATCTGCAACACAAATATCTGAAGCAGTCTCCAAACCACACGTTTCGGCGCTTGTCCAACAAAGAACTGAAAGCAGCACTATGTTATTGCTCCTATCAGTTGAAATGTCAGCAATGCGTGCAAACAAATCCGGATCAATTACAAAACATGACTAACCGTGATGCGGATGATGAGGCCAAAGTCTAAAACTGGATTGATTTGGCTTTGATGAAAATGGTAGCCACCTGGTATGGCTTTGTTTGGAATTAGAAGTCTGGATGTTTGCCATACTTGTGGATGCTTTAATTCATCAATTAATTATTTATTTTAACTCATCTATCCTAAAAGAGCTGTGTGTGTGTGTGTGTGTGTGTGTGTGTGTGTGTGTGTGTGTGTGTGTGTGTGTGTGTGTGTGTGTGTGTGTGTGTGTGTGTGTGTGTCGCCATTTTTCTCAGAGATGTCTGAACAGATCTTCATCAAACTTTCAGAGGTTCATCAGTGAGTGCCAGGGAGTGTTTGAAAAAAGAAAAAAGCACATGAAAAGATCCCAGACCCCATTCCTTTGTGGGTATAGCAAATGTTTTAGACACCCACAAAAAAAAATCTTCAAAATGCCGACAGGATTAGGAAAGCTGGGTAATCCTGCTAGTCGTTAATAAAAAGAGACGAGGTTCAACAGTAAAACAGAACAAAAGATTGTGGTATTGATGTAGATTTTTGTAAACCTCAAGCCAAATTGCATGGTCTTGAGAGCCTACCTTCTGTTTATACCTGGGGTGGGGTCGGGGGGGGGGGGTATTCACCAGAAAGACAAAATAAGTTTGAAATGCAATAGTTGCCACAAGGCAGCCGATATACTGTGTGACATCACAAGACATGAATGGCCATTTGCACAACACAAATCATCATCATCGTACTCCATTGATCAATCAGTGAAAAGATAACAGAGAGGTCAATCAATCAATCAATCAATCAATCAATCAATCAATCAATCTCTCCCTCTCTCCCACCCTCGATCAAAGACCATTATAACAAACGAAATAAAATAAACAATCAAAACCACGAGACATAGTGGAGAGTGAAACAATGAGCACATGAGCATTCCAAAAATCGCAACGAGCATGGCGAACATCAGAATTGTGAAAACCATCGGGAGCAACCCACCAATGACAGAGCTGGGTTTTGTCCATTTCTTTTGCCATCAAAAATAGCCGTTTAAGTAAAACGATTAGCAATTTGATACCTTTGCAACGGCCAAATGGGACAATCGTGATGAGCTAGTCCCCAAAGAGATATGCAAAAAGATGTATAATGTGAGGAAGAACAAGGATACCAGTGCTGCTCACACCATGAGTATCATCTTCATTTGCAGCAAATCGTTTTCGAGTTTACCGAACACTAACAACAACAATAACTGGAATAGAGCGCATGCCTCCATCGGGCTGAACAATTTACGCTTTGCAGGGTTAGACGGGATCTGCATCCGGAGCATTCGTCATTGTCACATACCAAAATCTAATCAGCTTGTTCTTATCACCTAACCGACTCATTCACCAAGATTCGTCCGAATCCGTCCAACAACGTTTTTGAAACATCGTGATCTATAGACTATCGTTTTTGGCCGTGCCACCCAACAGTGAAGAATCACATAACAAGTTTAATACCCGGATCTTCATAAAAATTGAATCGATTCGTTCTTGTCACGCACTCAACCTGTCCACATAGTTCCGTCCAAATCCATCCAAAACTTTTTGAGATATCCTGCTCATAGATGGACAAACAGATTGACTAGGGTGAAGACATAACCTCCATCCATCTTCGGAGTTGGAGGTAATAACAATCAAAAGAGCAAAACTTCGTGGAAACAACAACGCACTCGCGAGAAAATCGGGTACCATGTCCGATTAGCCCTGAAAGCGAATATGTCAAACACACCCTATCCCCCCTAACTTCAAAAAATGAAATTAGTGAGGTCGAAAGCAATAGGCGACCATGCCGGCGACCGCATTAGGAGCGCACGGAAAAACAGAAAAACAAGTGACCCATTTACATGGAGCACAATGCAACATAACGCATCGAAACTAGCGATGACATTCGAAGTTCTATTCTTTCGAAGAACTGATCCATAAAATCCTTAATAATCCACCAATTTCTGCGATCAATTCAGTTTTGAACTCACAGATGGGAAATGCGCCATATTGCGAAGCCAAATATCTGAGAAGACCGTTTATGGGTGATGTCATACCACGTCATATCTGATGTTGTACACAACTGCGGTTGCCTAGCAGTTCGTTTCACAACAGAATATAATTGTATTCGACTTCTAAATCCGAAATGCTCAGTCTTCGAAAGCAGGGAAAAATTATGGTGAATTATTCTTTTTTTCTTTTAACAACAACGGACAATAAACTCGTGATGTAGAAGCTTCGACTCGGGAGAAGCTTCTCAGGGCTCAGACATTTCTCATCAGACAACCTTTGGAGGTCTTACTGCTCGAGCTTACAGACAGATCAGTGTTTGAACAAAGAGCAGGCACTCATATTTAGCATGTTCAAATCGTGTTATAAAAGACAGATTTTCGGGGCTAGGACAGCTGCTCCCAACTCGGTATGTATCGGCATGCCGAGCTTTCCTTCCCAGCTCGATAGTTGGAGAGCAGGAAGGCTGCACACGTCCATAAACAGCCTTTGGACAAGCACACTCGCTCGCGGAGATGGTTAACTCGAGTGTGGCACAAAAAAAATCAGCTCAACGACAGCAAAACACCATCAGACAGAAGAAGCGGCAATAAAACAGCATGCTCACCTCCGTATGTTAGCTTAAATAAATACATCACAGAATTAATCATTATAACCCCAGGTGGAAAATCGCCATCCCATAAAGTTGGTAACATTCCATCTGATAGGAGATTGCAATTGCATATTTTGAATGATGTTCTGTTTTCAATATCTAACGCATCGGGGAGAGGGGGGGTGAACATTTTATTTCCAAAAACAATGCCTTACAAAACTAAATTAACAACCAGAGGACAAATGGGGATTGAAAATCAGCGACCGATAGAAGGCCCAGCGAGACCATAAGAATACATAACAACCATAATGCATGAGTAAAGCTTGCTCTAAAAATATTCAATGCGAGGAAATCCCCCATCAAACGAGCTAGTTTTGAATCTGACTGCATGGAGGTTTGATCCACAATGGATCGAATCAAAGTAAAAGGAGATCGCAGCGAATGCCAATAAACTGGACAGCGATCTGTCCTTCAGATGTTCATTTCCCATCTGCAATCAAGTACTGTATGGGCAACACATCTTGCGGCATCCTTTAGGAAAACAATGCCGTCCTACAGACATGAACGATATACAAGATGGAATATGCACAGGGTAAGACGACTATAAAGGGAGGTGGATATGACAGTGATGAAAACCAAATGATCCTTTTCTTTGACTCGTTGTACAATTTATAATTTGAACGATTCACCGAGTATCAGAAAGTATGTTGTTCAGATAAATTACGTGCAAGCTCGAGTGATGCAGTGAGTAAGTTGAGCGAAAGATTTCCAAAACACCTTACTCCTCCCAGCTCTAACATACCTGTTACACAACACGAGTAAAGGCACTCCCTCCGTCAGGGCCCTCCGGGTGGGAATGCCCAACTCAGCCCACCTTCAGCGGGAAACTTAAAGTGGTGATATTTCCACAAAATGATCGGTTTTCTGGGACACACTGCACATCTAAAATTTTTTTTTTGTCATATACTGTAATCATATTTTGCCTGGACCACACGGCAAAGGTTTTCTGATGTAAAATACCAAGTGATCAATTTAGAAGTTCTTGTTAAATACATATCTTGTTGTGGGCCGAGCATCGGTTGCGAGCACGACCGCGAGGTGGAGCAGTAGGGTCGACTCAGCCGAACACCCGGAATCTAGGTTTTCCGAAAGGTACGGGTCCCTTACAGGACCGTGAATCGTCAATAATTCCACCACGTGGGACAGGGTTATTTGCCAAACTTCAAAATACCTAGAGACCCACATGGCGAGCTACCGAGTATTCACACCCTCGACGGCACTCGTACGGTATGAGCCGTATGCGTGCTCGACCCGTGCGTGACCCGAGCGGATGGTCACCGAGCTTCCGTTGGTCCCAAATGCACACCACTACGGCAACAACGGCCTTCTTTAATTTTCCCAACACGCACCGCGTTAAACAAATGAAGAAAACACAAAAATGAGCTGATACATTTAACAGGGGATATTTATTCACAATAGGTGGGGAAGGGGGGGGGGAGCACGTAAGGGCAGATATCACGACTAATAGAAATGCAAGTATGTACAAGGCAAAAAGAGCACTTAACAAATTACTACTTAAAGACGGGGCCCCAGACACACACGCGCACACACAAATACCCCAAAAAGTAAATGGACCTTCCCGCCTCGCGCGGCCCTTGTGGATCCGATTCGGTGGGACTTGAACCCGCAGCTCTATGCCGCTGCAAACACCGGGTACGGATGCAGCGCCAGGCTCCAGCACGCGACGAGACCCGAGCCAGCGAGATGCAGACTGAGAGCCAGACCACGCCAGCGACGAGATGAGTAGAGAGCCAGAGCACGCGCTCAAACAGACAGGGTGCAGATTGTTTTTCTCCACGCTCGAGCCGACAACCAGAACTCTCCTCCTTGGTCCGATCGCGCCGCAACCTTATTCACACTTGTCCAGGGGGGGAAGGGACGCCTCCCCCCTCCCCGCTTTCCCTCACTGGATGGTTTTGGCACGCAAAATGCGCTCGTCGCCCTGTCATTGGCCAAAACGGGCGCCAAGGCCATCCCGGACCACCCTCCAAACAGGCAGAGGAACATTATCCTGCATGGGCTCCACCCACGTGCATGCCGACACACACGCAGGCAATGGCGTCAGTGTGAGGAAGAGAGGTGAAGGTGAGGGTGATGCTGGTGTTGTTGTAGTTATGGTTGTTATAAAAATCCTATCAAAATAACCGCAGCGCATGTACATTTAATTACCCATTAAACAAGGGACGGGACCCTAACTAGAAACACATACTGATAATGGGGGCTCTTAGCAATTTTACCGTTACAAGTTGGAAGAAAGCATAATTTTTTTCATGCAGCTACATTACCCTATTTTAAAGATTTTTAGTCATGGAGTCACTCAAAAATGTCAACCTCTGCCGAAATACAGGGTGCCAAAATTCTGAAGCCCCCTGCGTCATCCCGTGCTCCTTTTCTGCTGGAGGAAGGGCTTAGAATGACGACCACGCCTCTGAAGTGCTCCAATTCCGATGGAGGAACAGCAGAACGCTCCTTAAAATGGTGGCGGTAAGTCGAAAATTTGAATTCTCCGACATCACCTTCAGTGTCAAGATGCAGAAATGTGAAATATTTCATGATTGCTTTTGTAATAATGTGAATCATGTCAACAATTTATGTAACAGCATGCAACTTATTGACCACTAACATAGTTTTTGAACCAGATTTATGGCTCAGTTGTCAGCCTTCTCTTTTTCGGCTGGATTCAAACTCTCAAATCCAACACAAGTCTCGATATCATGCCCCTTTCGAGATTTTGTGGCCTAAACAAACGTTTTCTTATCCAGATAGGATATCCAACAGGTTTCAGCACACAAGTTAGACATAACTTTGGAAGTGTTATGGGTCAAAATGAGCAGCGATTCTCGGGTCACTGTGCATGAATTTTGTGTTTCGGGCGGAGTCTCTCGCGATCTTTTTCGCTTTGTCAGGAGATTTTTCACTTTTTCTGACAAATTGAGGGCAACATTAATCGACATATTTTGGTATATGTGGATTGAGATTAAATTCGCCAACATATTTCTACTTTGAGTACCTGAACATTAATGTGTACTGTACTGATTTTCAGGGGAGTCAGTTGTGTGCAAGGGTTCGCTACATCCCATGTCAGATTGTAACCATGAAGAGGCTGACAGGCGAATAATGATCCATCTGATCCATACCCTTGAATACGGCTGTGGAAGTGTCTTGGTACGTACTGTTGATACCGACGTCATCATCATTCTCTGCGGTATGTACCATGAGCTGAAGGAGAAACATCCCAACATGGAAATATGGATTGGATTTGGAATGGGGAAGTCATTCTGCCTGCACAGCATCAGTGCCATCTGTGGAAATCTGGGACAGCGTATGTCCAGAGGACTCTTGATGTTCCACGCTTTGACTGGTTGCGACACGATGTCAGCTTACAAAGGAAAAGGAAAGAAGTCAGCCTGGCAGACATGGAAATCTTTCCCTGACGTGACAGAAGCTTTCATATCAGCCGCAGACCTTCCGTTTGTTCTTGCCGAAGTGATATCGCAGCTTTTCCGGCTGATCAAAACCTTTCGACAAATCCAGCACACTGACAAGTGTCAACAATGCTCACGTGGCTCTGTTCTGCCGTAATGCTGGCTGATTGGAGAGAATTCCACCAACGCAAGTAAGTATTGACAACACTTCGACTTTCATCTTGTACATGTATACACTCCATGTCAGACATCTTGCGAAATATGTATCTGTTCACTTTCCAGGATGCTCTCTACCAACACTACAAGAGGGCGACGTATCAGGCTAGCCTGTGGGCTTCCAGTGGCGTAACACCCCAGTTGCGATGTCCGGCTGGTTACGGGTGGATGCAGGGTGAGACAGGATGGAAGCCGAAATGGATCGCCATTCCTCAGGTCTCGCAATCCTGCATGGAACTTGTCAAGTGCGCGTGCACCAAAGCATGCCGAAGTTGCAAGTGTGTCAAGGCTAACCTCCAGTGTACCGCTCTTTGCAAATGCCAGTGCAAAGAGTAAAGGTCTGTTACCAGTCTCTGCGGTTCAATTCCAGGATATCTGGAATTATTGATATTCATGTACACATCTCCATTTACTCTTGTCCAAGTGGAACTGCGCAGACCAGAGGGTCGCTTACGGTGGAATAAATACAACGGTTTCAATAATTAATAGGTACAATTAACCATACAGTACCTCTATCGGACATTCGCATGTCGTGAGAAAATTACTTTATCTGATGGCACTTTGTACTTTCAAACAAAATTTGTACTTTCAAACAATAATTGATGATATTGACATGTTTTCGACCAAAAAGTTGGATTCAATTTTTTGAGCTCCATGTTTGACCTTGAATGTACTTTAAACATTAATCCAACATGAATCACATTAGAAATGTAAGCCTTCACCTGACTACATGGGGTTACCAAGATGTATGGTCATTTTGAGACATACTCTCCCAGTTATGGCGTTCTAGCGCAATTCGCATAAATTATGAGAAATCTATTTATCTCGTGTACTTGTAATGGATTTTCATATTAATTCCATTTTTAAATCGCATAATACTGTAT
>NC_140966.1:106019809-106042309 GCF_056783735.1 Eptatretus burgeri | reverse complement strand
TATCCCTGTGTCGTAAGAGGCGACCAGTGTTGCGTCAGGAAGGGCATCCGGCGTAAAACCTATGCCAAATCAGTATGCGGATCATAACGGATGATCCGCTGTGGCGACCCCTAACGGGAGCAGCCGAAAGACGAACAACACACACACACACACACACATATATATATATATATATATATATATATATATATATATATATATATATATATATATATATATATATATATATACATGCTTTAGTTCCATTATATGAAGATATCTATACTTTCCTCTTACTGACATTCCTATGAATGGTTGCCCATCGTTTTGCTGTAAATGATTATGCTTGAGGTCTCTATTGATTTATTGTGACTTCCCCACCTCCCCCATTGTTTTTATCTGATTTCTCATTGAGTGGTCAGTATGTGAAGTGCTGATGAACATGTTGGTGGACAAGGGAAGAATGATAGCTTCAGTTTGATTTGAAAATGCCTGAAGAACAATGCAATTACAAATCTTTACAGGTTGATAAAGTTAAGATTGACGAATCTCAAAAAACATTCCAGGAAACTCCCAAAGTTCCAGGATAGGTGATTCACACCATCAGCGATTAAAGTGCGAAAATTTGGGAGGCTCGGGTGGAAAAAAAAAAACATAAAAAGGGCGTAAAATGAGACTTTGAAAGGGAGGGTTGCAAGCGAATTGTACCCGCTGGCTGTATCACTCTCCACATTGCCAAGATGATAGTAAATCAAGTATTCACCAAAATGAGGGAAAATAATTGTTCACTCAGCTTGTTCGGCAGCTGCAGAAATGCTGGTTAAACTTTTCCTTCATTTGAAGGAAGAAAAGGATCCAAAACAAAAACAAAACATGCTTCTCGGTTCAGAGACCAGGAGAAGCACAGATGGCATATGAGAGGAAAGCATTATAAAAGTGATGCAATGTGCTGTTTTTGTGGGATGTGAAGCAGGCAGGAAAAAAAAATGGAAGGTTGGCTTGTGGTAAGGAAGTGTGGGGAAAGGGGGGGGCAGAGGTAGGGGTTTCAGACAGCGGTTGCACTGTTCTGACCTTTGCGGTGCTAGCCTTCTGATGGCTGCCTATCACTCGCCGCCGGAGGGGCTTGAGAGGGCTGCCAGCAGTTTGCTCTGGGGACCTGAGGCAATAGGCAAGGAAAAAAGTGAGGGAAAAGGCAGCAGTGAATGGAGGGCTGTGGGGGGTGGAGGGAGTGGTGATGCTGGAGACAGGAAGGCAACTTGAAAACAAACAAACAGACAGACAGACAGACAGACAGACAGACAGACGGACAGACAACCAAACAAACGGACACAAATGCAATACCCTCTCTGAATTATTCGGTGAAGGTAATAAAATAAAGTGAAAAAACAAATGAGGACAAAGAGGAATACTAAATGAAGGTGATGGATCGTGGGTGGCAAGGAAATAATTAAAAAAACAAAATGGACAGTTAAGCAGCAGGAAGCGAACAAAAGACAATGTCAGAAATGGGAATGGGAAAGACCAGAAGGGAGGAGGAGGAGGAGATATGTATAATTATTGAGCTTTGTGAAGATTTAGGAGGAGGAAAGTGGATGAAAGATGTAGGTGGGTGAAAGGTACTGGGAAATGGTGGGTGGAGTGAGAGTGGGAAGGGGGCAGAAAATGAGCAAAAGAGGAAAGCAGAGGTGAATGGGTATCGGTTTCACAGCGAAGGGACACGAGATGTTTGCTGCATCACAAGATGACAACAAATTAAGTTTCGCTGGCCTGGTTTTAAGATGAGACTTTCACCTGGACAGATGATGCTGTACAAAAGCTGGAGCACCGGGAGTTCATTTTGATCACGAGGTTGTCGGCCATATTGGTTTACATCATTCTGTATGATAGTTAACTGCACGGCTTCCCACAATCGGCAAATGAGAGGAATAAAATAAGACAACAATGATGATGAAGAGGACAGGACAAGGATGACAAAGATGTGGACAAAGAAGAAGATGAAGAAGAATGTAGTAGAAAAATAACAACTGCATCTTGGTGTTGAACTAAATATCCTTTTGTTTCTGCATGCATTCCAATAACAATGCACCACAATCACTGCTCATGCCTTGTACAAGCTGTGGCTCACAAAAATGTTTGGAAAAGTGAAAGAGGAGTTTCAACCACGATCCTGAGTTCTGAGGAATATCAGCAAAGGGGAATCATGAAGAAAATGCACAAAGTTAATCCTCAATTTTACCGCTTTAACAAAATCACATGGACGTGGTATCGATTACGAGCAAATCAGAGGGCGATTCGACGTGTCACGGACGGATATCTGGGAGTGTGGGAGGCGCTGCAGGTCATTTTGGCTCCACTTTTTCAGATGAATGTTTTTAAAGTTTTGAAAAAAATGTGCCAGAGAGAAAAAGAGTGATCAAAGAAGAGAAAATTAAAAAGGCAAAGGGAGGAACAGTAAAAATTAAGAATGGTATGAAAAGAAAGACGAACGGGCAGCGGTCGGAAGACGGAGAATTCTCCTTGGCTCTCCAGGGTATGACGGTTGGATTGTTTGTCATAAACATCAATTGCTTGCTGGAAGTATGCAAACAAATTTCTGTGAAACGATTGAAGCAAGAAACTGTGACGTGTCAATCAATGTCATCGCACCAAATGATCTTGCTCCAGGACACAAAATTCCAGTTCACATGCCTGGCATCATACCCAGCAGGCTGTATTATGTTGGGGGGTGATAAAAGGGCATCTTATTGGTCTTCTGACTTTGGAACCTGCAGCACAAAGTCCATTCCAGACCGTTCCAGCAAATAACCACTGAGGGGTAGTCATTCATGACACAACACCTTGTACTTGTGGCAGAAGTCATACGTCTGACAAGCCCGATCGAAGGCGCATTTTCTCTATTAGAAGTCACCCTGGGTCGTGCGGATTGACGCCTGTCTCCATCATTGGTTTGCTGATGTTTGCAGACCAATCTGTGGCTGACAGTCCGTTGAGAGCTAAGTTGACATCCAATTTTCCTGTCGGACATCCCTACAATTACTCATGACAAAAATTTGCCATCTTTGGTATTGAGTAAATCTTATACAGGCCGTAGTAACACACTCCGCCAATGGAAGTGCACAATCGTATCATTACCTTGACCAGAAAGTAGTGTTTTTTTTTTTCTTTTCAAGTTGATACCACTAATGTGATGACTTTTTAACCATGTGTGACATTTTACCTCTGGTTTAGGTAAGTTACTTTGGTACTATCATTATTAAATTGATAATTCAGGTTTGTCACTAATATATATATATATATATATATATATATATATATATATATATATATATATATATATATATATATATATATATATATATATATTGTCTGTCTATCTGTCTGCCCTGTCGTTTGTCTATCCCACCCTGAAACATGGAAATGCTCCTCGAAAAGGAAAAAAAATTAAGTAAAAGTATCTTCAAATTAATCAAAAAATATATACAGTATAACCTCCCATTTTTGAGCTCTTTCAACCAATGCAAGAATAAAATGCTTCCATTTGTTTCTTTTTTATATCGTGGAATTTTTATCACACGCTTCTGCGAGTTAGTTTTAACTCGCAACTTATTCCTCAGACATTTGATCATATGGGTGGAAAAGAGTCAAGAAATAAAGCATGACAGTGATACAAAAATTACACAATTAAAAAAAAATCATTTCCAGTGCCTTCAGAAAGTATTCGTACACCTTGAATTTCTCACGTTTTGTTGTGTTACAGCCTGAATATAAAATAGATTAAACCTGATTATTTTGTCACCGATCTACACACACAAATTACCCCATCATGACAAAGTGAAAACATGTTTTTAGAAATTTTTACAAATAAATAAAAAATGAAAAACTGAAATATCTAATTTACATAAGTATTCAGTTCCCTGAGTGAATACTTTGTCAAAGGGCCTTTGGCACAATTCCAGGTTCGAGTCTTCTTGGGTACGTCTGCATCAGCTTTGCACATCTGGATTTGGGGATTTTCTCCCATTCTTCCTTGCAGATTTTGCTCAAGCTCTGTCAAGTTGAATGTTGAGCGTCGGTAAATAGCAATCTTCGGCTTTCCACAGATTCTTAATGGGATTCAAGTCTGGGCTTTCGCCGTTTCATTAAAGGACTTTCACGATCTTGTTCTAAAGCCATTGCAGTGTTGCTTTGGCTATATACTTGGGATCATAGTCCTGTTGGCACATAAATTTTCGCCACAGTCTGTGGTCTTTTGCACTCTGAAGCAGGTTATCCTCAAGGATTAGCCTGTATTTTGCTCCATTCATTGTCCCTTCTATCCTTACATGTCTCCCAGTCCCTGCCGATGAAAAGCATCCCCATGGCATGATGCTGCCACCACCATGCTTCACGGTAGGGATGTTGTTTGATGGGTGATGAGCTGTGCTCGGTTTCCGCCAGACATAGCACTTTGCATTTAGGCCAGAGAGTTTAATTTTCATCTCATCAGACCACATAATCTTTTGCCTCATGCTTTCACATGCCTTTTTGCAAACTCCTGGCGTCCTGTCATGTGCCTTTTTCTCGAGAGTGGCTTCTGTCTGGCCACTCTCCCATAAAGAAAAAGTACTTGCAGTGAATTTTGAGACTTTCAAGTGGTTCGGTGGTGGAAGGGTCAAGCTTTGTTGCCTTTGTCCTGAGTAGTCAGGGTTTTATTTCACAGCTGCCCATCTCAGAGCGAGGGCTTCACTAAAAAGTCAAGCCTATCCAGCCGATTGTGAAAAAGTTTGGCCAGTCCAACGTGCTCTCTCAGCCAGCTATTCCTAACAATTGAGACAGTGATGATGACGACGATGATGACATCGACGACGACGATGATTTTGTGACGTTCAAGAACTTTTAATCGAGCATCAATATATGCATTGGATGTAGGAAATTCAATTGATATACCAGTCTTGCTTACAAGCAGGTTTTGTGAGATGTCATTCAAGGAATTTGTGACATGAGTTGGTTATACTGTATCTTTAAGTGGAATTATTTAAGTGTATAAGATGTAAGGATAGGGTTAAGGGGAGTGTGGACACATTGAGGAATATCACAAGAGAATTGGTGGAATATGAGGGTGAGATGGCATGTTTACCAAATAGTTTATTTGCTTCTACATTTACTCAAGAACAGTCAGGGGAACTTCCAATAGCTGAGAGTATCCTTCACATGGGTAAGCAAGAGCCTTTGAAAGAGATTCAAGTAGGAGTAGAGAAAGTGAAGAAACAGCAAGAAAAATGAAGGGATGATAAACCTCTAGGATTGAAAAATATGCATCCAACAGGGTTGAGGAAAGTGGCAGAGCAAATAAAGCGAGGTCTTAACCGATATCTTTAATAGCTCATTGGAGTCAGGACAGGCACTGGAGGATTGGAGAGTAGCAAATGTAGCATCGTTATTTGAGAAAGGAACCAGAGAGGAATTGGGGAACTATCAACGTGTTACCTTGGATTCAGTTGTTGGGAAGGTGAGGGGGACGTCAATTTCAGGAACAGATAAGAAACCATTTTTTTTTTAAATTTCAAACTAATTTAAGGTGGTCAGCATGGATTTACAGAAGGGATGTCATGTTTAACAAATGTATTGGAGTTATACGAGGCAGTTTCTCATTGGGTGGATATGGAAGTGCAGTGGGTGGAGGAAATCTAAACTTTCAGAAGGCATTTAATGAGGTCCCATCGAGGAAGCTGTTCGGCTAAGGTGAGTGCTTGTGGAGTGGCTGGTAAGGTAGCTATCTGGATTGGAAACTGGATTTGTGATAGGAAGTAAAGAGTGGCTGCATGGTTGGGTAACTAACTGGAGGATGTCTGGCTTGGAGGATGCAAGTGGTAAGGTACCTCAAGGATCAGTACTGGGACTATTATTATTCATAATTGTACACCGCTCCTTCCCAATTCCACATCCAGGCGATGCATGACGTCATCGTTGGGCACCGAAGGAAGGGAGTACTCAGTTTTTACTCCGTTTGTTTTCTTGCTTTCCTTCTTGTTTGTTTGCTTTCTTTCTCTTTTTGTTTGTCAGGGCAATATCTCAGCCATCCTTTCAGCTAGAAAGCTGGAATTTGGGGACAAAAATGATGATGTGCTTTGGAAAAATGCTATTTTTAATTTTTTGGGGGATTAATCAATCAATTGCTTACTTAATTATTATCGATTCACGAATTAATTATTTATTTTCTTTCCCATCTGGCCAATATCTCAGGCACCTTTTGAGCGAGGAAGCTGCAAATTGGACATGACGGTGAACAAGTGATTTGGTGACAAAAGGTATTTTTGATTTATTGATTAATCAATTAATCGATTAATTATTCATTTTTCGATGAATTACTTAATTTTTAAAAAGTTACAGATTCAGATGAAACAGTGGTGGTTTTGGTATGCCATTCGCCAATTGATTAAGAAATTTAATTATTTTACGATTATTATTTATTTCAATTATGCAATTAACCAATCAATAATTGTACACCTCTCCCTCCCAATTCCATCTCCATGTGCTGCACGGCGGCATTGCCAGGTGCCGAAGGCACCCCGGCGATGTCGCGTGCTGGAGGATTTATTTATTTATTTGGCATGGAGGTGGTGTACTTTGAATGTACCTCTACTTGTTTATCTATCTATAATTCCAGCAATCTCTGTGTGTGTGTGTCTGTGTGTCTGTTACCTCTGTTTCTCAACAACCACTGGTCCGATGTAATTGAAACTTGCCAGGTATATTGCTGGGGACGTGAGTATGTGCCTTTTCAAGGTTTGATATTAATCGGACAAGTGGTTCCCAAGTTATGGCCATTTATTTACCAAACCAATGACAGGACACGTTGCTGCGTAGGCGTGGCCGATGGGGAAAGGGCGCCATTTAGTTACCAATGACAGGACATGTTGCTGCGTAGGCGTGGCCGTTGGGGAAGAGATCCTCAGCCGCATTCCCCATTAAGGCTTACAACGTACAGACTTCTGGATAGTGATGACTTACTGTATTCTAATAATTTCTCGATTTCTTATGCGCATTTATAGATAAACACAATGCCCCAATCCAGTCATTGTTTATGAGAGCGAAGGAACGGCCTGCATGGTTGTTTGAAAGTTTTTTTTTTTGCACGTACGGCCATGCACGTATGGGCACGCGAAAGCGAAGGAAAGGCCTGTGTGGTTGTTGTTTCTGGCACACGGTTTGAAAGTTTTTTTTTACATGTACGGCCACGCACGTATGGCCACGCACATACGGGCATGCGAGAGTGACGGAATGGCCTGTGTGGTTGTTGTTTCTGGCACGCGGTTTGAAAGTTTTATTATTATTTTTTTTTTGCACGTACGGCCACGCACGTATGGGCACGCGAAAGCGAAGGAACAGCCTGTGTGGTTGTTGTTTCTGGCACACGGTTTGAAAGTTTTTTTTTACACGTACGGCCACGCACGTATGGCCACGCATATGCGGGCATGCGAGAGTGAAGGAATGGCCTGTGTGGTTGTTGTTTTTGGCACGCGGTTTGAAAGTTTTATTATTATTATTTTTTTGCACGTACGGCCACGCACGTACGGGCACGCGAAAGCGAAGGAACGGCCTGTGTGTTTGTTGTTTCTGGCACACGGTTTGAAAGTTTTTTTTTTACACGTACGGCCACGCATGTATGGCCATGCACATACGGGCACGCGAGAGCGAAGGAACGGCCTGTGTGGTTGTTGTTTCTGGCACGCGGTTTGAAAGTTTTATTATTTTCTTTTTTTTGCACGTATGGCCACGCACATACGGGCACGCGAGAGTGAAGGAACAGCCTGTGTGGTTGTTGTTTCTGACACGCGGTTTGAAAGTTTTATTATTATTTTTTTTGCACGTACGGGCACGCGAGAGCGAAGGAACGGCCTGTATGGTTGTTGTTTCTGGCACGCGGTTTGAAAGTTTTTTTTTTCTCGTACGGCCACGCACGTACAGGCACGCACTTTTATTACTGATTTGGATAGTGCACTTATTACTGATTTGGATCCTTCCCGACATCTTTGTTCTTTGTTCCTTTCATACTTCTTTCTAATTTTTTTTTTATAATTCTCTTTATTCATTCTAATTCTTGCTTCTTCTTCTCTTTCATCTTTTTTACTCTCTATTTCTCTCTTTTGTTATCGATCTTTGTAAGGAGAAATGAATTCTTGCAGGAAGTTTTCTGAAAGCCTCACTTGGCTGTGATTGGGTGGGTTTGAGGGTTGTGGAGCAGCGGCTGAAACCCAAATCCTATCCAGGTTCCTCCTGATGACTCCTTCTTTGCTCTTTACTTATTCGGGTTCTTTCTTGGTCTTCCGTTTGATTAAGAGTCAGCCTAATTAATTTGCAGAGGACACAAAGCTTTGTGATAAGGTAGATAACAAAGAGGGGGTGATCAGATTAGGGAAAGTCAAGATACTTTCATACATTGGGCAAAATCCTGGCAGATGCAATTTAACATAAATAAATGTAAGGTGCTGTGGTGAGTAAGAATAATGAAAATAGAGATTGTATAATACAAGGGGCAATGTTGGAGTGTGTCACACAGGAGAAGGACCTGGGGGTGGTAACAGATATGGGGGAGTGGATGGTAGGGGAGGGGGAGTAAGCAGACAGGACAATGACAGGCAGCTATAGGTCAAGCTCACAGGGATTTACATTGTATCTGTAGGGGGATAAATTATAAATCAAGAGGTGCTTTCAACACTGTATAGAAATTTAGTTAGGCTTCATCTAGAATACCATGTGCAGTTTTGGTCATCACTTCTGAGGAGGGACATAGTTATCGTAGAGATGGTGCAGCATAAGGCTAATACATCGATTCTGGAGTTATCTATGCTAAGCTTATGAGAAACTGTTAAAGGAGACAGGACTTTATACGTGAGAAAATAGGCAATTACAAAATTATGTGTCAGAGGTGTTTAAGACAATGAAAGGTGTGGATAAGATAGGAGTAGTGGAGTTTTTCAGAAGAATGGGCAGTGTTAGGAGCAGGTGCCAAAGCCTGAGGGTAAAGAAGATGAGAGTTATGACAGTAATAAGGCAGGGGTCTTTCTGTCAGAGAGAAAAAGTTAATGCATGGAGTGGTCTCCCGAGAAAGGTAGTGACAGCAGAGGTGCTAGATAGGTTTAAATTGGAATTAGATAGGTTATCGAGATGCATTGGAGAGACAGCAGTGGAGTGATATTGGCATGGCTTGTAGATAGCTTGTGTGTGGATGGGTGATGGATTCTGGGGTTGGTGTAGCACAGGAAGGATGGGCCAAATGGCCTCCTCCTACATCAAAGTTCATTGCATGTGTATGTATCCTTGTATGCATCTTTGTGACATTTCATGCTGCAATGGCTTCCAGCCTTTAAAACATAGTAACCAAATCATAAAGAAACTATTTAAAAGAAATCGTAATATGAAGAGGTGTGCAACATTTCAGGTTTCTGGAACTGTACCGCAGCGATACGTCATATCTGCAATGTTTCTTTGTAACTGCTTGTTACGTTTCCAGATCATCCTTGTGAGATGTAGATCAATGAAAAGCTTTAGCTAGCTTCCGAATGCAAAGTGTTTCAGAGTTTTTGTGTTCAGAGAGAGAGACAAACACTGACACAAGAGCGAGGCAAACACATCCTGGGCAGTGGTTACACTAGAGGTGAAACATACAGCAGGAGGATGATGGACGATGACGACGATGTTGAGGAACCAGAAAAATAAAGTGAATAAGTAAGACATTCATAATCAGGAGAATGAACGAGAGGAAGACCTGAAAAGTGTGAGGTGAGGAAGTAGGCCCAGGTCAGCAAGTGGGCTGAGGCCACATCCCTCATGTCCAGAATCAAACAGGGCTTCCTGGTCCAGCAGTTGCAGCAGCAGTTTGCGAGCAGCACGGCCAGCAAATGCCGTGCCGTGGTTGATGCTGTGGAGCTTGGGCTTTGGATGCAATGTGGAGAAAAGCACAATATAAACAAATCAACTTCAACTGGAATCTGAGTAGCAGAGGTGAACGAGTCATCTATTTAGTATGTAAGCAAAATGGCAGAATCAAGGGAGGCACAAAGCTGGGCAGTGGTCACACTAGAGGTGAAATGGGATGGGATGGTTTCTCTGTATGTAACTTTAACATGGGGACTGAAAATTCATTTCTCAGCTTCTACTGGAAGAAATTGGCTGCAAACTTCAGAAATAAATCCTGTGAACGTCGAGGAAATATATTCCAACTTTCAGCAACGTCCATTTCGGAATTCTTGAGGTTTTTTAAAAAATGAAAAACCTTGAAAATCATGTTGGTGTCTGTCAGTCTGTCAGTCTGTCCGTCCGTCCGTCCGTCCATCTATCCGGCTGCCGGAAATGTGTTGCGCTCATATCTCAAAGGCTATTCATTGAAACGAGCTGAAACTTGGAATATAAATTGGACAATATGTCTAATTAATGGCTTTTGAAACAAATTCCACCTCAGTGCAATAGTTTTTGCTCATTAGCTATTCGCTTGAGCTCTGTTGTTGTACAGTACAAGTATGCAATGTCGGTGTTGTTAGAAGCAGAGACTCCTGCAGCAATCAAGGGAAGCATGAAGCACCCTCCCTTGATATGGAATGGATTATCTGTATGAAATTTTAACACAGGGACTGAAAATTCCTAATGGGGGTGGGGTCGCCCCCCAAAATAAGTATTTGCTTTCTTCTCCAAAACCAAACACACAACTTTGATGAAACTTGACCACAACCTTCATCACCCATGATATTCTTGGGGAAAATGCCAAGGATATGGTATGTGCCATGTGGCAAACTAGTGAAAAGAAGGGACATTCCATGGCTTGTGGAAAATGCAAAACAATAGAAAATAAGGCACATTCAAAAAAATCTCTTGTGTGCATGCTGTACTACCCTTGTGGTCTGAGGAGTAACCAAGTAATGCTCCAGAAAAGATCATATAAAGGGGCACCCTACAAATATCCGTTAAAACCCTTCAGTACGTAAAATCATTTGTTCCTTGAAAACAAAAACCCATGAGACAATGTACATTGTGTGATTAATTTGTTTAAAAAATTGGCGCTCCTTTATATGAACTTTTTTTTAGAGAATTACTTGGTTCGTCCGAAGAACACAATGGTAGTAGAGCATTGCAATAAGATTTTTTTGAATGGGCCTTATTTTCTATAAGCCATGGAATGTCTCTTCTTTTCAATTGTTTTCCACATGGCACATACCATATAAAGGAGCATTTTATATGCCTGTGTGTGTGTGTGTGTGTGTGTGTGTGTGTGTATGTGTGTGTCTCCTCCATAACTCCAAAGCCATGAAACTTAGCAGCCTGAAACTTTGCATGCATACGAAGGGAACTCGAAGAAAGGGCGTGAATGAAAATTGGGTGTTTGGGTTAATTAAAACACCCCTTTTGAAGATAACGAATTGGCTTATTTAATTATATCCTATATCAGGGGCATCCTTGGTCACCTTGCTCTCTATGGAGTCTTACGGCATAGCCTGGTTTTACTCGCTGGGGTCTGAAGCCGCCATGTTTTTTGGCCTGCTCAACCATGCCCTGACTTGGAACAGGCCACAACGATTTCTTCATCACAAATTTTATTCTGTTCACTTTCCTCACTCATATTATCAAATGCCTGATCATCATACGAACAAATCGCTGGATACATTGCAATGCTTATAAACGCCTGGAGATGCCAACGTTTGTGGCTTTATATCATTTCCGCACATGCCATAACCTCGATTATCTCTTAAACGATGCCAAATTACAAAATTTAAGCTCCAGAATTGAAATCAGTAGCAGTTCCGACTGCTAAAGAAGTGTTCATTTGTCCAATTCGGACAACCAGTTGAATCTGGAGAAACAACGTGTGCTTGAATATAAGCACAAATGAAAAATAAGCGCACAAAGCCTCCCAATTTCATTTCATCTTTAAAAAATAAGCGCATATAAAAACCGTCATCGTAAGGCTTTGAAAACTGAAAATATTATCAACTCAAGCACGAAAGCGTTTCGTGTTTTATTGCTGCATAAACTTCAAGTCTGAATTTCTTACACATCTGGAACTGGTACTTACAAGAGTTGTACATTCAAAACAACGTTATTCATCAAGGGTGTTTTATGACAAGGGTTGTAAAAGGGTGCTTTATGACAAGGGGGTTTTACGACGTTTTACGACCCTTTAGGATAGAGTCGAAAAACAATGTTTTCCATCACAATCAAAATGGACACGGCAGTGAAGCGTCGATCATACACCCGTGAAAAGAAGATTAAGGTTATCACATTTTACAACTCTTGTACGAACCAGTACCAGACGTGTAATGAATTCGGAATCAACACGAGGACTTTGATGTGAATGGCGAAGAATGAGGAAATAATTGTTCAGAGTGCGAAAGGTTCGAGGAAGCTAGGGAGGAGAAGATGGGCCTTTTACCCAGACATGGAAATTGAACTTGCTGCAAAGTTTAAACGGATACGTGCTCGAGGACTGAAAGAAAGTGTATTTAGAATTTGTTTCCGAGATACACACAATTCAAATTTAAATTATGTAAAAACTGACATTGATGCAGTCAATCTAAAGAACATTTTCAACTATAAGCACATGTCATGGATTTTGAATGTAAGCAGAGATGCAAAATAAACTCATGTGTGCTCTACTAAATCTAAAAATAGGTGCATATGCTTATTGTCCAGATTCTACTGCATTTGATATCATCATACCTACGAATTGCTGGATACATTGCAATGCTTATAACCGCTTGGAGACACCAGCATTCGTGGCTTTATTTCATTTCCGCACATTCCATAACATCGAGAATCTCTTAAACTAAGCCGAATTTCAAAATTTAAGCTCGACAATTGAACTTAGCAGCGGTTCCATCTGCTAAAAAAAGTGTTAATTTGTCCAAGCAGACGTATTTGATATTTCAGTTATCTCCGGGAGGTGTGTTTAATATTACGGTTTGGAGATTGCTAATCGCGTGCCAAGCGAGCCGTTCCTTATCAACCATTTGTTGGAGTGCTTAAACCATTTGGTGAGCGCTCTACAATATTCGCACTGAATACTGTCGATACTATACATATATATATATATATATATATATATATATATATATATGTATATATATATATATATATATATACGTATATATATATATATATATATATGTATATATATATATATATATATATATATATATATATATACGTATATATATATATGTATATATATATATATATATATATATATATATATATACGTATATATAGACATATATCTTCTTCTTCTTCTTTCGGCTGGTCCCGTTCGTGGTCGCCACAGCGGATCATCCGTATGATCCGCATAGTGATTTGGCACATGTTTTATGCCGGATGCCCTTCCTGACGCAACCCTGGTCACCTCTTACGGCACAGGGATATGGTACATCTATTTTAACCGGGGTATACACCGGCCCAGTACACTGGTACTCATTTCGCCGACCTCGGAAGGATGACAGGCTGAGTCAACCCCCTGGTGTATTAATTCAGTGGCCCAACGGGAATTGAACTCAGGACCTTTTGGATCCCAAGCCGCTGCCGTAACCACTGCGCCAACACCAGGCTTCCATATAAAGAAATATATAGACAAATATATAGACATATATATATATATATATATATATATATATATATATATATAGACATATATATATAGACATATATATATATATATATATAGACATATATATAGACATATATATATAGACATATATATAGACATATATATATAGACATATATATATATATATATATATATATATATAGACATATATATATATATATATATATATATATATATAGACATATATAGACATATATAGACATATATATATATATATATATATATATATATATATATATATATATATATATATATATATATATATATATATATATATATATATATATATATATAGACATATAGCTTGGTGTTGGCGCAGTGGTTAGGGCAGCGGCTTGGGATCCCAGTGTCCTGAGTTCAAGCGCCGTTGGCTGCTGAATTAACACCAGGGGGTTGACTCAGCCTGTCATCCTTCCGAGGTCGGCGAAATGAGTGCCAGTGTACTGGTCCCGGTGTATGCCCCGGTTAGAATAGGTGTACCATATCCCTGTGTGTCGTAAGAGGCGACCAGGGTTGGCGTCAGGAAGGGCATCCGGCCATAAAACATTGCCTCAAGAAAAGCCCAACCCCTGCACAGCAGGGAAAAATGGCTGTAAAAACGGTCATTTTATATATATAGACATATATATATATAGACATATATATATATATATATATATATATATATAGACATATATATATATAGACATATATATATATATATATATGTCTATATACTAAGTACAGTACGTATTAGCCCCAAACCAGTTGTTTAGAGGGAATTAATGTGATTCATTCGGGCTGCGACGCTTTGAGATAGCCGTTTTTCTGTTCTATCTTTATTTTGAACCAACCACGTCTCAACCGCCATAACCATCAACCCACCTCCGATAAACCCTCCACCACCCTCACCTCTCTCCTTCTATGGCCGTTCCCGCGCCACCAGTGAACACTGAGCGTCGGGCTGTCTTGGGCTCGTTCAAGATACGCACCGAGCCGCGAGTGCAAATAGCGGCCTTTCCGAGGGAGAATTCGGATCAAGAACGCTACACACCCACTTCTGATCCGTCCAATTAGCAAGCGTGGCTCTGCCCCCGAGGTCATTCTGATCCGGAAATTTGCATAATGTTTTCTCCTGCCGGCCTATAAAACAGCAAGCGCAAGGCAAATCGTGGAAGAGTCAGTTTTTGGTTGTAGGGCAGAGTGTGGCAGCGGCAGAGTGTGGCAGAGAGTGGAGTCAGTTGGCGAAGTGATCGAGTTGGGTTCTGCAGTCAGCTGAGGAGAGTTGTGGGAAGAGGCCAAGGAGCTCGGGTCCGAGGCGAGAAGGACGGCGGTCGGCGACGAGGTCGCGGTGGGAGATCGCTCGTCGTGGGACCCAAGCCAGCCAGCCATTCTCCCTCCCCCAGGGCATCAACAATTCCCCCTTTACCCCCGTGCTGAGATAGTGCAACAAAGGGGGCCCCATTCCCACCCCACTCCAAACGTCGTGCCAACGAAACCCGCCAAGGAGCACAGAGTCGGGGCATAGCCACGCGGCCACATCTGCGGCTCGTCCGCCAACGCGTCACGAGGACGCAGGTAGGACCCACCCGGTGTCGCGGACCTGGCCGCTCCTTCAGGTTACGCGCGCATATTGGCCTACAGGCCCATCTGCCCCCTTGTCTATGAGGGTGGCTTCTTTCCTTTGCTTTTGAGTAAATGTGTGTTGGCGCCGTCTGTAAAGTTGAACTGTGTAAGTGTTGCCGTGTGTGCGCGTAGTGGGTAGTAACTCTGCGTCGTTGTTTCTTTTGTTGTAACTGCTACATGTGCATTTTGACTGTTTGGCTGTATATGTGTGCTCTCCGTGTGTCGTGTAATAAATGTGCATTGTGTGAACTGTTTTCCCGTTTCGCTTCGTCTTTTCTTCATTGACCCTCCATCCTGCTTCACATAAAGGGTTCGTAGTGGGCTTAATATGCCCGATAATTAATTAATCGGAACCGTCGAGGCTGACGATAACACCGCTCGGTTATCCCGATAGCACGGAACGGACCGCTTAAGCGGTTCGTGTCCGGAGTCGGCCTGCGGCGAGGTACGATCGCCCGGTCGACCATCCGCGCAGGTACTTAGGTAGATCGAATTTGGTGAGCAACCCTATCCTGCGCGGGTGGGCAATTGGCACGGTCGTGGTCGGGTTAAACCCCCACCTGTGACTAGATCCCGGCGTTGTTCCGAGAGGGTCACGACAGAATTGTCCGTTCCATGGGCGAGGCGGCCGCCATTTGAGTCGAGCGGCCGATCGCACGCCAGCGGGCGCGAATTCACAACACTGGTGTCCGGGAGTGGGATTCGAATCCCTCCCGCCTCCAAGCTAAATTCACGGGGAATCGGCTCAGGGGTGAGTGGAGCAACCCCCGATTCCCTCCAAATTACGAGCAATTTAAGTTGGCCCCTTACGAAAAATAAGATGGAGTCTCAAGGTGAGCGGGAGCCGGGGGTATTCGAAATGGATTCAGAATGTGTTGAATCCATGGTCCAGGATGAAATCCCCATGCAGGAAATGCTTGTTGTACAGGACGAACTTCTTCCCCAACTGAACCCAGAGCCCGAAATGGGCACGGCGGTAGCCGCGGCGTATGACACCTCCCGTACCCCCTCTCCACCAAAACCCCCCGATCCTTGCCGAATCGGCTCAGCCGAGCGCACCCGACATGGCCCAGCTATGCGCCATGCTGGCGGGAATGAACGCAAATATGCAACAAATGCAAAGCGGAATGAACACAAATATGCAGGCAATGAATGCCAAGATGGAAGAAATGCGGGGTGAGATGCAGAACATGGGCCGAAGCTTGCAGGCGGGCATGAAGGCAACAGCAGCGGAGCTCAAAATGGCGACGCCACGTGTGAGAGCGAATGAGCTGGAGGGGAGTGCAACGGCTGTCAGGCCCGCGGTGAAGGCGGGAACAAAAAAAATAATTCGGGAGACGTGTTGGGCGAGGGTCGTGACAGAGAAAGTGACGGTGACCGAGAGGGGAAAATTAAATGGGGTGACCGAAACGTGTGAGACGAGACACGAGGTGACGACAAAGGAAATAAAAATAGTGGAGACAAGGGAGATAAGGGAAGAGACGGAAATAACAGAGACATGGGAGGTAGAAACGGTAAAGGAGAGACTGCATGATAAAGACGGGGTTAAAGGAACGGAGCACACACACACAGAGGTAGTGGAGGATAATGGGGGTGAGCTCGCAGAACATGTAGGGACCCGGTGCGAGCAGTTGGATAGCCTCCTTCGGGAACGGAGGGAGCCGCTATGCTCCATTGAAGCGAGTCACGACCAGGTGGGTTCGGTCGTGCTTCGCGAAGTTGAGGGGACGGGTGCTGTGGACAGGTGCACGGAGAGCTTGGGGGGTATCGAGGCCCCGGAACCCATTGTGGTGGCGCGAGTCCCCGGTGTGATTGTCCCCAGTGTGCTTGTCCCGGTGTGTGTGGTGCAAGGTGTGAGTGCGCCCCCGTGTGTGGAAGCGATCCCGTGTGTGAGTGGTGTGGTGTGTGTGAGGGAAACGGCACGAGTGAGTGAGCGGCCAAGTGCAAGGGAGACCGTGTGTGTGAGAGAGCGGTATGTAAGGGAGATGTCGGTCGGCATGTGTGAACATGCAGCCGCGTCTCCCGGGGTGAGTTTAATGGAGTGGAGTCTGGGCATCGTAACACGCAGGTGTGCGTGGTTTGAATGGCGACGACAACGACAATTGAGAGACAGGGGCCGAGTTGCAGCCGTAGTTGCTTCGGGAACCGTGCTGGGTTTACACAGCAGCGAGCGTGCGGTCTGTGCTATGCAACGCACGAGGCCGCCACGTGCTCGCTTGCGGGAGTGAAGCTTGGTCCGGAAACGCCAGCGGTGGATGTTGCCGATCCCGTGAACGGACAAAGTTTAGGCAGGATTTCAGATTCGGACCGGATGGGTTCTCCACGAGGGCGTGTGCGTTAAGCTCCGACGGGCAGAGCACATGTGTTCGTGTGGGGAACCCCTCGAGACGTGAGGCTTGTGTTTTTTTTATGCGCCGGGTGACGTCATGGCACGTGTGGTTGGAATCCGGCAGGAGGGTGAATCCCTGCCGGATGGTACCGTCCAAGAGGGAAGAGGGACGCAAACAGCTGCCATGACGTCACGCCACAGGTGCGCGGCTGTGAATTGCCATGCTGGTGGGCAGGTTGCGAGTTGCCGCGCTGGTGCTGCGCAACAACAAAAAAAAGCAAGCCTCGCTTTCGGGTGAACAGGATTCCCGGGCAAGGGGTGGAAGACCCCATGGTCAGGGCACAGGATGAAACTAGCTAGAGGGAAGGGTGAGCTTAGCTAGACTGGCTTCATGGGGCAGTGGTAAGTCCTCATGGGGCCCGTGGAATGGATTAGGTAGAGGGATGTAGTTCAGATTTAGGATGGGAAAGATGACATTTTGGATTTGAGGACAAAGACAGACTTTGGATGTGTAGCGGGGACGTAGCTTAGCTATGTAGTGTTAAAAGGAACGTGCTATAGTGTAAGGGATGACGTGGGAGCACGAGGTAGTTAGAGGAGGTAGTTAGAAGGATGGCAGAGTTCAGCGGTGTGTGTGTTGAAGAGTTGGTGAGTTGAGTGGAAACATGTGCTTGGTGAGTGAGTGAGGCCAGCGGGTCTGTGTGAATGGAGCGAATGGGGAATGCATGGTGCGATGAGTGATTGGGGGGAGGAGTGACTCCCGCCCAAGGGACCCCGGGGCCAGTGTAAAGTGAGTTTGCTGGGGTAGTTAAATTGACAAAATGGAAGTCGTTTTGCTGTTGGTGGGAGTGTAGGCTCGATACCCATTTGGAGGGGTGCAGGAGCCCTGTTGACGGGTTGGGAGCGTGGCTGCGAAAGGTGAGTATCGCTGAGTGGGTACCCCGGGCACCAGGTTAGTCGGTCGTAGTAGACCAAGGGCCCATGCGAGGCCGGGATAGCATAGTGGGCACGGGTGCGCCCACATGATGCGGGGGCCCGGGGTGCCGTTAGCCGCGTGGGCAGTGTTGTGGGCACGGGTGACCCGCGGAAAGGGGCCCGGGAAGCCAGCCTGCTACGTGAGCGTTTCAGGGGAGTCGCCAGGGAGGGCACTCCCCGGTGTTTAGGGAGCTGGTAGGCTCGGAGGCAGTGTAGTGCCCGGGGGTGCCATAGCTGGAGAATCAGCAGAGGGTCGTGCCTGCCAAGGGAGCCACGTATCCCAGCCATGAGACCGTGTGAGGGCACGGGAAGAAAATTGGGGGGCGAGGCCCGAAATTGTGAGGACACCAACACAGGCGACGGGAATCTGGGTTGTTAGAACCAATAGTTTAAGCGAGAGGCGCTTGTTGGAAGCCCCGGGGTAATTTAAAGGTAAATGGATAGGGTAGATTAGGAAGTGTACCCCTCCGCACCATCCATCCCTTCGCTCTTGTTGTGGGCCGCTGGACCCACTTTGGGTTAAAGATCGCTGAAGTCTGGGGAGGCCATCCTGAGGATTGAGTTGGGCCTCGGCACAGGACGCTAGCTCTCCCTCATTCCCCTCCGGGAAGGGAACGTAAAGGTTGGGAGTAGGCTAGGAGACTATAGGTTAGCCGAACAAGGACAGTAAAGGGGGTTAGGGGACGATTTATAGTGGGGAAGTAAAAATAAAAACAACAAAAAAAATAAGTTGGGGCTAAATTGGTTTTGACAAATTAAGGGAGTGGGTATAGACAGTGACAGGCAAAGGCGATAGGTGGGAGGGAGACAGGTAGGTAAGTCCGAGCCCGCCTTCTGAGTGGCCAGCACCACAGCACTCCCTCCACCAACCTGCACTGCACGGCGAGAGGCCGGCCAACTTCGTCTGCGGCTGTGCTTCAAGGCCTGTGCCGGTTGGATCGTCCGCCGGCTGTGTTCGCTTGCAGCGGCCCTGTTCTGCAGGCTGTGTTTGCCTGCTGCCTTTGCCATGCCATGCCTACTGCCCTCGTCATTTTGCCCTCATTCAATTTTGCTTTGCCCGCCCCTTGTTCATTGCCATATGCGCCAGGATCACCAAGCAGCAGTTTGCAAGCTGCAAGAACTGTCCTGTTGGCAGCTGTAACACGGGCCTGCAGTGGCGGCCCGTGCGCCGGTTCACCGTTGACTGTTGACTTCTTCTTTTTCCTGCAGAGTCCATTGATCCTGGGCCATGGTTTAGTGTAAAATTTGTAAGTTAAGATGTACTGTACATATGAGTGCGCCCCCCGGCATGTCTGTCTAGCGCCGGCAATTTTATTTAAGTCGTCAGTGAGTGGGTTTGTTTAGTTAGTTACTCAACCCTCAGGTTATTTATTTTGGGGACACTAATACCATGAATGTCGCACTCAGGGATCCGAAGGTAAAACGTACGAGGGGAGAACTACACATGATGGCACACGAGAATTTGACGACTCGGGACGAGTCTGTAAGAAGGGGAGGGGGTAGTGTTACAGCTGTGGAAATTCGCAAACCACCATTCAGGGCCCGTAGGTGAGATAACTCTAAGTACATGTGTAGTTAGCCCCAAACCCGTTGTTTAGAGGGAATTTATGTGATTCATTCAGGCTGCGACACTTTGAGATAGCCGTTTTTCTGTTCTATCTTTATTTTGAACCAACCACGTCTCAACCACCATCACACAATAACCACCAACCACAACGCCGCTTCACAACAACAACGCCAACAACAACAACAATGAGAATCGTTCTACAGAGTAACCATGAAAAATATGCGTTTGCCTCATAACGTCACCAAATGACATCATAATGTCTCAAGCTTGACATACCTAGAAAGCACTCATCGAAGTGTTCACTTTGAGGTACGACACAATATGATTTTAAAAACTTGAAAATTTGACCTTGGGGTCAAATATGTATTACCTGAGGTGCTAACCATGAAGGTCAAGGCCAATCGCCACCAAAAATTAATCAGCTGAGCGCCAGACCATGAACTATATTCCCATGAAGTTTGAAGACGATCCGATCAAAATTACTCAAAAAATAAGGGTTTCGTCGACTCCCCTGATTTGCGACAAAGTGACATTGACCTTTGACCTTGACCTTCAAAATTTTATGCGCTGAAAGGGACCTCTATAGGCCTCTGATATGCGAAGTTACAAAAACTTTCAATGATAACTGTGGTCTGCAGAATTTTTTATACGTGATTACAGACAAACAAAAAAAAACCCAAAAAAAACATACAAGCTGACTAACATACCTTGCAAAAACGATAATAAATACACAGCGATCAAAACATAACCTTCGCAACAAAGTTTGTGAAGGTAACAATGCCTCAATCCAGTCGTCGTTTACATGTACGGGCTCGTGAGAGCGAAGGAATGGCCTGTGTGTTTGTTGTTTCTGGCACACGGTTTGAAAGTTTTTTTTTTTTTTGCCTGTACGGCCACACACCAACGGGCACGCACCTACGGGCCCGCACTAGTACATATAAATGTATTTACATTTGTATACATATTCATATCTATGTACAAATCTATATACATATTCATATATGTACATATATACATATATATATATATATACATATATATATATATATATATATATATATATATATGTATATATATATATATATATATATATATACATACATATATATATATATATATATATATATATATATATATATATATATATATATATTGTTGCGGATAAGGGGTGGGGGGTCTCGCACCCGACTCTTGATAGCCAAATGTTACAGATTCGGCGCCACCCACACCACCGCCGTCTCCAGGGTTTATAATGCCGGCTGGCTCGGCACAGGCCTCAGGTCACGCGTCTTCAATCGCGGTACCAACGTACCCCTGGACCTTACCAGTTGGGGAAATAGACCCCGGTTACAGACTGGTTTTGTCATATGCCGAGCGTTTTCTGCCAGTCTGTAACCATTTTCGTTTTATATACTAATCGAACGGATCGTTCCTCGATGCGACACAAATTAATCCCAAGCGGCAACTTTATACGAATTAGCCAGATTTACTGGGAAACATCGGGGAACAAAACACAAGCAAAGTATTCACGACAATGTTATTAACAATCTATAACCCGTTCTTAACTAGGGAACTACGGATTACGGGTTTCGAGGGGGTCCCCACCGAGATAAGCCTTAAAGGAGATGCAGAGAAGACATAGACAGCATGCAGACAAGACAGAGTACTTGGTGATGTTTCATGGATGAGAGGAAAGTGTCAAAAGCACGAATGTTGCTCGTAACAAGCCGATGTCCACGGATTCGTGCCCCAAGCTTGAGCACGCCGCGTGGCAAAATGGAGCTCGTCCTCCTTCGTCACACCGCTCACGCACACGGCCTCCAAGCATTCAGACCCTGCCAGGTCGACTGCACCAGACCGTCAGGTCGATGATGGGTTTCAGCTGGTTTCTCACAAGGTCCAGCATACAAGTACAGGCCTGGCCTGTTCACCAGACAAGACCAAATCAAGGTGCCGGGCTCCAGCAGTCTGGGTCCATGGGATTCCAAGACATCGTCGAGCCGTGAGGTGAGTAGGGACAGTCAGAGGCTCCATTGTTTCTCGCTTGCCTTCCCGGCGCATGCTCGCCTCGAAGCCCGACTGCTCATCCAGCAGATCGCGCCTCGACACCCGTGGTTTCTCTCTTGCCTTCCCCGCGCACGCTCACCTCGAAGCCCGACTGCTCAACAAGCAGATCGCGCCTTGACACCCGTCGTTTCTCTCTTGCCTTCCCGGCGCACGCTCGCCTCGAAGCCCGACTGCTCAACCAGCAGATCGCGCCTCGACACCCGTCGTTTCTATCTTGCCTTCCCGGCGCACGCTCGCCACAAAGCCCGACTGCTCAACCATCAGATTGCGCCTCGACACCCGTCATTTCTCTCTTGCCTTCCCGGCGCACGCTCGCCTCAAAGCCCGACTGCTCAAGCATCACATCGC
>NC_140966.1:106007309-106012309 GCF_056783735.1 Eptatretus burgeri | reverse complement strand
TTTAGAGCCACATGTTGACTATGAGTATAGCAAGTCATTGAACCATGTCTTGGATGCCATAAGCAGAGAGTTTGAAGAGCGAGGTGTGGTGTGAGTATATGCTGTATCAAATGCTCGAGATATGTCTAGAGAGACGGCCTGATCTCATGTCTGACATTGAGGGCCTCCATCCATTGTTGGGAGAGCAGAAGTAGCATGTCCAAGGTAGAGTGACCTGGTCTGAATTACAACTGTTCATTTGAGATGAGGTCATTGGAGAAAAGGAAGAATTTGATGTCAACTGTGATTATGGATTCCATGACTTGCTTTTAATTGGAAGTAAATGACTAGACCTCCAGTTAAGAGGTTCTGGTTTTGCACCATGTTTGTGCAATGCAGTAATGTTGGCTGACCTTGAAGTAGATTTAACATGAAATAGAGAAAACAAGCGTCAGAGAGCAGAAAGAGGATGATCAAGTGCAGCAGAGTAGGTGTTTAAGGACATGTGCGTTGATGCCGTCTAAACCCCTCGAGGCAGAGTTGGACTCGAGGGTTGCCAAAATATGTCTCCAACTTCTCAGGTGAGAAAGATAGTGTCCAGGAGCAGTTGGATGCGAGTGGATATGGTAGGAACTGGGAGCGAGGAGTAGAGCATGTGAGATTTAGAAGCAAACATGGCATTGAGCTAATTTTTTGATTTGCAAATGTCAATGCATCTCCATGTATTCATTGTTGTGCAGCACATACCTTGGGGTTTGCATCATTGCAGGGAGCACAGATGTACTGCTGCTGAAGTATCCATTACAAGTTAGAGCAAAATATTGTATTTTGTTAAGGCCGCTGGCAACAACTCGCCTAATCTTCTTCAAAAACACTGTGGGAACTTAAATATCCACCAATTGTTGTGGACCTGAGATTCGGGGATTACCACGAGGGGAAGTACTCGGGTTCTTCCCGAACGCCCAGCCCTATAGGCCGATGTGCCACGGATAGCTCCGTGGCCTGGTGGGTTGTTGATCAACCACAAACGTCGATGAGCACAGTTCGGTCTGGCAGGGTCCACTGTGGTATTACGTTTACCTGTCCGTTGAGTTGGCTTTATAAACTGAGGTTCGTACCCTCAGTATGTACCCATCTATCTAATTATGTATGGCCAAGCGAGACCCGTGGGTACGCACTGGCTAACAAGAGCAAATCACGAGCGGTAAAATTTCCCGTCTAACAATAATGCGGAACTGTACTGGACCAATGAAGGAAAGGATGCTACGAGCAGGTTTAGATGAACATTTAACAGGGTTTTTTTTTTTTCCTATACACTGTCGAGGCTCGTATGAGAGCCAACACACTGAACGTACAACAACGGATTTATTCACAAAGTGGAGAGCAAGGAAAAGCATGTGACACAGTGAAGACAGGAGTTTGTTCACATTGCGGCAGATGGATCTTCTGGCTTATTGCCCTTCAAATAGATTGCACACACATTTATGCATCATGTGTCGAGATTCAAACCCAGACTGGACAGCTCAAAGGCAAGTGAACATACCTCTAGCACCTCTAAGCATTTCTGATTAACCCTTAAAAGCCACAATGGTTTCAAGGACAGAGGAGCAGCCTTTTCCTTGCTTACTGATGAGAGTCAAGGGGCCATTAGTGGTGGTGCTCTTGAAAGAAATTATCGATTTTGAAAATGTAAAGTTTGTGTCTCTTGCTTGAAATTGGTGTTGTCAAAATGCATTTTTCCAATACCATGGTGCCAATTTACTATGGTCTTTTTTACAGCCTGTTGGGTGATGTACAATTAAAATTAAGAGATGTTGGCACTCTTCAGCTTCCAGAATCTTTTCACTTCATTTTTGAGTTCTCTCCTTTGGGCTGGGTTGGCACACCCCTGCCTCACATCTTGCACATCCTGATGTCACTCTGTTGGGTGACAACTATACCATGGGCCATCTATGTCTTGTTGCAGGAATGGCCATAAGGGGATAATGAGAGTAAGATAGACTAGTTATGTCATGAATAAGCATCTAGCATGTGTGTGGTTTTTATTTTTTCGTGTAAAATTATAGGACATGTGTCAAAGTGTGTTCAGAAGCCATAAAAATGTGGCCCATCACTGACATAATGTGCTTAACACCCTTCCACTATTCCACCCCACTGATCCAATAAATAATTTCCTTTTGTAATCCGTTTATGTGTTTGCTTTTAGAAATAATTCACAAATTCCTCAAGTCACCAAATTCCCTCTCCCCCTGCCAGAGGATGGTGAAAAGCAAGGCCTTGCGACTATCATGCATATAGGAAGGGAATGACAGTCTCGTGGACCCGCTCAAAACCCCAAAAAGCACGAGCAGCTGCAAGCAGCTTGATGAAGCAACAATGGATGTGCAGCTACACATGGTCATGAGGTAATAAAGGCTGAGGGGTGGAGAGAAAAGGACAGTTGAGAGATCGAGACAGCACAGTTGGGTTAAGTCCTGTGGAGTCCAGCGAGTCCAAGTGAAATGTGAGCAGGACGAGCGAGAGAGAGAGAGAGGGCTGCTTGCGAGAGAGTGGTGGACAGCAAATTTTGAGGACGATGGCCTGAGAGTCGGGAGACAACAGCACACATGTGCATTGGGCTGAAGCCATGAGTGCGTACGGGACGCTGTCTGCCATATCCCTCCTGCCGAGACCAGTGCCAGCAGCCCATTAACATCCCAAGCAAGCATCGTGTATGGAAAACGTTCATACTGTCTCAGGATGTATTCCTGTCTCGAGTGCTCGTGAGTGACCGGGCCTGAAGACATATCACATAAATCGTCGAAGCCTTGTGGGCACGGGGTAATTCTTAGAGAATATATTGTGATCAGTGCATTGCTTTGTGTTCTTCCCTCCCCTTAATTCTGTAATTAGTTAAACTTTTTCCACTGGCACGTCGGCCTGGTGCAAGGTTTGAGTTCAAAACGGTAATTAACGGCATGGGTCAGACAATGCCCATTGTAAAATTGGTGTGAAAGCCCTCTTTAAGAGGAATAAAATGCAGCATTTCATCCTGGGTTATTGCTCGGCCCCCATACTTTAGATGGGCGAACTGGCTGTCGGTGACAGATCTCGTTGGAGTTTCTCTGCATCAGAAAACTGAAGTAATGATCTGTTCTGCTTTTCTGGCAGATGGTGTACAGCCTCCGAAGACCATCCATCAATAGAGTTTAAAAGAAGCAAAAAGAGTGGAATTGTAACCCCTCCACCCCACCCTTCTGCTGCTTGTCCACATAATGTTCAAAGCATCCCCTCCTTGAGTACAAAATAAAGACAGCACCTGAAAGCTCCTCAAAGGGTTGAGGTAGTTCATGGTGTTTACTTCTTTTCAAGGAAGGATCACACTTAACGTTTGTGAAAAACATCCATTAATTTCAATCGCACATTTGTAAACAAAACAACATCTGTCCATCTTAAGCGACTTTTTCTTGTTGATTTGAGGAGCTTGGTGCTGCCTTGGCTCAATTCAGGTGCAGAGACATTCCAGGTCATATTGTGGAGACTCGGCATTTCTAATTCTTCCTACTTTGTCCAAAAATTTCCTACCCTAAAAGGGCTGACAAAATTTCCCATTTACACACTTGCACCAAATGCACAAGCTGTGAAGAATAGGTTTTGTTCTTGAAACGACAGTCTTTGAAGCTGTATCGTAAGGTTCGTCCAATATGGAGGGGGGTTGTAGGGAGGGGGGGGGGTTGGGTGTGGAAGGAGAATAAACATTGCTGCAAAACAAGGGGCATACAACTGGTAATGTTTAGTGTTGGCACATCACTGTCCTTGTTCATTGAAGGAGGTAAAAAGTACAGGATAAATTTATTTTTCCGCAAAAACTTACATATTTCCCTCAAGTCATCGGCCCTGCTGTCTGATGATGGGATAGAAACCACATCAGTTGAACTTGTCTCGCACTGTGACCAAACCCAGAAGCCCAAAGCATTACAAAATGACGCATGCGGGATGTGGTACTTTCTTGCATTGCACTAATCAAGCATTTCCCATTGCTGAAAAACCTTCGCGATGTGAGGCCTTCATCCACCGATCAGCTCTCTCACATTCCCTGCTGTACAACTTGCTGGTCATGGAGTGCTATCTTTTTTATTAAGCACAGGCATGACATTTATTATCATAGTATAAGCAGATTTAGATTAAAATATAAACTTTGTGGTTTGTTGAAAACTAAAGATAAAGAAACAAATTATATTTCCACGTGCAGATGCAGACGCACTGATTGACAATTCATACAAAATCAGAAATAGCTCCAGTTATCATTTTCAATTACATACCACACAATTCCTTTCATTTTGTTCAATTTGTTGTATTCAACTTACCCCCTGCAGCCTTGCCCTCTGCGACTCCCCACTCCCTTTTTTGCAAAGAAAATGGACAAATGGCCCCGAAAGACAATAATTTAAGATGTGTGTGAATTCTATCAAGTAGTTTGGTCCACGAAGCAGCTCTGGCAATTTTTTATACCAGAAAATACAACCCGTTGCTTCACTGACGGGGATATATAGGGGGGTGGGAAGGGGGGAGAGGGAGGGAGAGGAGGCAGAGAGGACGGAGGGAAGGGAGGGGAGAAGACAGAGGTAAGGGATGCGAGGAGTGGGTGAAGAAGGGGAAAGCTAGGAAGGGGGAAGAGTGAGGAATTGGAGTGGAGGGGAAGGTGGGGAGAGTAACACCTCACCAAAACTTTCTACACACTGTGGGGGGAGGGGTGCAGAGAGAGAGAGAGAGAGAGAGAGAGAGAGAGAGAGAGAGAGAGAGAGAGAGAGAGAGAGAGAGAGAGAGAGAGAGAGAGAGAGAGAAGGATAAAGAGAGAGGGAGAGATATATATACACACAGTGTGTGTGTGTGTGTGTGTGTGTGTGTGTGTGTGTGTGTGTGTGTGTGTATATATATATATATATATATATATATATATATATATATATATATATATATATATATATATATATATATATATATATATATATATATATATATATATATATATATATATATAT
>NC_140966.1:105947309-106004809 GCF_056783735.1 Eptatretus burgeri | reverse complement strand
AGTCATTCAAATGACTGGGGGAAAAGGGAAAAACTTTCTGACTCAATCCTCAAAAGCCCAAAAGAGGAGACTGATTTCCTCCACCTCCCATACAAGCAAATGTAAAATTGAGACTGTTTTTCTCTCCCTCCCATACAAGCAAATGTAAAATTAAGACTGACTGATGAAAGCACTTCTTTCCTTTCATATTTTCATTCCACTCAAAGAGCGAACCAACAAATATTTGTCCATGTTCTCCTTTGGCGAATAACTTAATTTTCTTGTCACATTCATTTCCAGAGTATATTCATAAAGAATAACTTGGAACTTGGTTCTTCGTTTAAGTGTCTTTGTTGAGCAGAAATGAAATGATAAACTTCTCTTTATGCTCTTATTTGACCACCTCCTGAGCCACATATCATTTTGAAATCGTAGTAAATTCTCCATTGTTCACTTGATAACCATCAAAGTTTTCAGTCCATTCAACGATATTAATTTTTTTCTTTACATCCTTCAACTTATTTGTAATTAAATTTATCCGCATATTTGTTTCATCAACTTTTACCCCGGTTATTTCTTCAAGAAGACATTTCATATTTATCACATTCTTTATGTTTCCCAATCAAAGACCAAGGTTGATGACATCTCCACTCTTTGGTTTGGTTATTGCTTGGTTCTCTCATTTATAAATCAGTAAAAAGACTGCGGAAGCCTGTTAAAATTCCTAACCAAATATCTTAACACTTATACTTACAAAAACAAGGGAGACGATTGATTCCATTCTCTAAAATATATCTTTTATCATCAAAACTCTGAATGCTTTCTTATTTATCTCTTCTGTATATAATTGATGTTAATAACTTCTTATTGTATTCATTTTTTGTACTCTTCCTTCTTTAAGGTTAAACGGTTGAAATAATGTTTAAAGTTTATTGTTTCCTTGATTATATTTTTCTTTATTCCCTTAAGCTTCTCATCACACCTTTCAATGTTATTATTATCAATATACGTAAAAGCATAAGACTTTGATCTCAATCCTATAAATTCACTCATGACCTACCCACCCAATTAATCTTTAAACTTACCAATAACCTTTTTATTCTTTGATGAAAACAACACATCACCTGACTTGTAATTACTTGTATCATATATATATATATATATATATATATATATATATATATATATATATATATATATATATATATATATATATATATATATATATATATATATATATATATATATATATATATATATATATAATCAATCACATCCTCATACACATCACTTGTCTTAATTTCTCATATAAAACTATCCGATCCATATACAACAATGACACATTATCCTTATGCTTTGATTTTAAAATATTATCGTAATCGTCATACATTAACGACTTTGACAAGTCAACAATTGATGTTCCAAAATAAATAGGTTTATCCATTTCAATACTCTCTTTTTTCAAATGAATAGCACAAAAGTTCTCTGAAAACACCTCTGCTCATTCAAAACTTGGTCTATAATTAACTTTGAAGCCTGTTTCCAAGATGAAGCAAATGTTATGTTTTGTCAATTCCTAACATTTTCCATCGTCTTTCCAAATACAGCATAATTCATTAATTTATAAAAGTCCTTCTCGAAATCTGTTTTTGCTTCTCTTCTCCTTTTTGTATTAAAATCAATATACTTCTTTAACCAATGACTGTTTAAATTTCAAAATCCGATGAATTTTCCTCACTCTCAATCCAGCAGATAAATATTGTCTCAAGTTCCTTTGATGCAAAACATAACTTTCTTTATCATTTAATGTTGTAAGTAGTTTTTCAGGAGATTTACCTTTTATATTGAATGACTGTTAGTAATCACTTAACCATTCTTTTCTTGGACTTTCTTTATCAGGGGCAACAGGTAGGTCTTTATGGTTGTGATGAAGTTCTTCTGGATATTTTAAATCAACCTCAAAATAACATCCAACTTCAGCTTTATCCAATTCTTTTTGAGAGGAGATAACAATGTATTGTAAGACTTTTTCATAATGTTTTTCTTTAACCCATTTAAGTTTTCCATATAGGAAAGATTGAGACATAGCCCACCCATACAAATTGTTAGCATCATAACACATCAGGTAAGAGTTGTCCTCATTCTTATTATAATGAGGAAGATATTTATTATTTGCTTTAGCATATCTCTTGGAACATACTTGAGATGTTCCTCCTCTTTTAGCCTTCTCTATCATTAAAAGTATATCTATATCACTGATTAATTCCAAATTTTGTTTTGTCATTTTTAACATCGCACTCCAAGCCAAACCCAGGGCTGTGTAATAGTGAATGGGGTCGAATCCACAATAATTTTTATTATGACAGACTGTTCAAAAAGTTTCAAACACATCAGCCAATAACAATACATCAGTTTTAAGATACAAATCATCATATTCTCCAAGATTCTTTGTATTAAACTTCTCCCAAACCTTTTTAGCTTGTGTATAATCTCTATCGGAAATATGAGTTTTATTCAACTTGCCAGAGAAACTTTACCTTGAAGGAAGTTGTGTTTCTTTAAACTTCTCAAATGAACCCATATAGTCAAGGGATATATTCCCTTTTGTGAGAAGAGATCTCTTCTTGATTTGAGAAATGTGATTTAAGATTGGGTAAGTTTTTAATATTTAATGCTAAGTTAGATAATGGACTTGCCATAATCTTGTATGTGTCAAGAAATCTGATATGGGTTATGGGGGATGTATGAATTGTTTTTGTGAATGAGATGTATTTTTGATCTGTTAGGAATGGCAAAAATATCTCCAGATGTCTTTGAAAGTTCATTTATAAATAGATGTGTGTCATATTGAGCGTTGTTGTGAAGAAAGACAGGAATAAAGTTTGGAGGTTTGTAATTAAGATTACAACGGGAATGAGCTGGACCTCTTTCTTTACCAGTAAGATGACAGTGATCCCTAACCTTGAACTTTCCCTCAATTTTCTCCTCACAAATATGACAGATACTGTTCTTTCTAAATTCCTTTTTCTCTCCCTTTGTTAATGACATTGGTTTATAGGTTTTAACCATTATTTCTCTTAGTCTTATGAAGTCTTTTTCCAATCATCTTACAAACTCCTCTGAGGCATCTTCTCCTTTATAAAGTTCTAACTTGTTGTATTCATCACCAACAGACTATTTTATATAATAACAGAAACCACAAGGAGTATGTTTTTGATACTTATTTGTGTACGATTTATTTGAATTTGGAGAAACAGTATCTATCTTTTCAAGGATACAGTACTTTTAAAATTAGTATATATCACAAACAGATGTTTTATAGATTTGTTAAAATCTTTGAATGATATGTTTGAACCTGCTTTTGGTAAATTGATTCCAGTTGATTTATGATTACCACAATATTTCGAATGTTGATTTAATCATTCTTTTGTATGAAAGGAGTTGAGACATCTCTCACAAGGATACGTTTTACATTTTCTCTTGTATAGTGATTTGGCTAATCTTGAGAAATTTTTGATGAAAGCATAATGTGATTTTTCCTTTGAAGTAAAGTCGAGAAGGTCAATGTGTGTATCATCATTTTTATAGTTGTTTGAAATATTTCATATCTGAACTTTGTTTGTATCCAGTAATTCATATACATGAACAGATAGATTATTAATTTTCTCAAATTTAGGAATATCTCTCAATGACATTGGAAACTTTAAAACTTCAACATTGAATGTATTCTTGTATTTCTTTTAATGTTCAACCCTTTTAGGATTCCATTGTGGAGGATGTAACTGAGCAAGAATAGACCATAGCAAACATTTTTTTGTTTTGAATATATATATCTTTGTTTTGAATATAAAAAACCACTTTGTTAAGTTTTATCTTTTGCTAAATCAATATAAGAAGAAGCTTGAAGAGGATCTGATTTTAAGATGTGTATATCGAAAAAGATTATTTTTGTAGTAGCAAATCCACTACCTACTACAGTGTTATCAACATCTTGTTCTTGTCTGTGGAGTTCATCATAAACATCACATCTTACAAAATCTTGAAATGATGAGATAAAGTGAGGGTTTGTCCTCATATAGGGAGTAGTTTCATCACCTTCTCTTACCATATTCAATTTTACTCCCATATAAAACTGAAATGTTTTCATTTCACTTGATGTGTTTTTAATTATCCTTTCAATACTTTGTTTAACCAGATCAACAGCTTCAATGATTGAAGATGGTCTAGGGTCTTTGAAAGTGAAACAATCTTATTTTTATGTCTTTTCAATGCCCCATCAGTGTTTTCAATGGAGAATTTAGTGGCATCTTCCCATTCTTCATTGTTCTTGTGTTTGCGTGATTGAAGGTGTTTATTATAATTTTTTAAAAAGAATATCATGATCACATCTATCACAATATTTTGTTTCTTGGTCAAGTGGAGATATTTGTCTGAAAAGATTGAATGTGTGTCTGCTGGTTTGAAGGTGTTTTTTTTACATTTATATTCATGATTACAAACATCGCAGTACGTTGTATTCACCATATTTATACAACAAAACTTTGCTTAAAATAAAATTTTCTTGATGAAAATTCCATTTAATTTATAGGTGAATCTGTGCTTAAAAGCATTTTATCCTCCAACGTTTTTCACTTAATAAATACAATGTATCAAGACACGAAAGACAAGTTTCAATCAACCTCTTCATTTTGTAAAAGATACTGAGAAATATGTCGAGGATGTAAAATTGAATAAAGATAGATATAACAATGATTGGATAAAAACAATTACGGCGAATAATGAGTTCTTCAATTTCCTTCAGTGGAAGGGCTTTTAGTATATCTGGAAGAACATCAATTAAAGTAGCTCTAACAAAAGTTTCTCCTCTCCTGGCAATTTATTCAAAACTAGAAAAAGCAATGAAACAAGAAAAAATATCAAAAAAGAAAAACCTTATTGATGAAGCTTTGGAAAGAAAAGACAAGACCATCTGTAATATGCAAGGAGAAATTTGTATTTTTTTCAACAACCCCAAAAGATGTAAATCCTGATGAAATAAAGGATGTTAATATATCAGGTGAAATGACATTTCATCCAATCGCAGTTAAGGATCATTTTAAAATTACCTTTAATATAAAAAATGTAGTCGTTGAATCTGTCAATGAAAAAAGTATGTAGATATTGATGGTAATGATTTTTCTTCAAATTAAATGAGTCATTATTCAACTGAAGATTTTGAAGATTATGTGAGTGATGATAGTATCTCTGTTGGAACAAAAGACAGTTATGATACTGAGAGTTTGTGTTCAAGTAGTTATGAAAGTAGTTTTATAGATGATTGTGAAAGCAGCAATGAAAGTACCGAAGATGAATTTTAGTTCAAGCAAAGTTTTACTTTATAAATATGAATAGCATACCATCTTGAGCCCCTTGAATTCCCTGATTCTCCAGATGAGAAATTTGAGAATTTTCCTGCATGTGATGGAGTGGGATTAAACACAGAGTCAAAGGCTGATAAACAATGCATATTCTGTGATTATCTTCTAATTAATGAAAAAAAAAAAGATAAAAAGGAATATAATTATTTTAGATTGATACCAAAAATGAATTACTTTGCCAGATTGATTGGAGAAATAAATGTAAAGTATGAGGGTGATAACACACCTTTCCTTACAATGGAAGAAACTGAATGTATTAGAGAAATGTTCAAAGGATTGTTGTTATATATTATTCACGATTGCCATTTTCAGGGAAATATCAACACAAGATATTGTATAAATAAAATAATGGATTATCTTGCAATTAAACCCAAACTTAGAATAAAATATCGAGTTTCTACAAAAGCCAATAATAAATTAAATAACCTGTTTTCCAAATATATAAATGAATGATTTTTTACCCATTTGGGAAAATAAGATTAAATTGAACAACCATAAAAACTTTCCAAATTCATCAAGAAGTCTAATAGTTGGTTCAAGCATGTGTGGAAAAACCTGCTTACTTTTCAAGATGCTCCTTACTCCCAACTTTTTGGATTATGATAATTTAATAAGTTTCACAAAGTCGAGTTTTCAACCTGAGTATCAACGACTCTCACAAGGTTTTAATGCTGGTCTTCAAAAAGAAGATATAATCGGTTTATTTAAACTTCAAAACAAACTAAATGATTACAACATTGAAGATATAATACAACTATTTTGTGAAACACAGAGATATAAAAAGAAATCAAAACCGATAACTTGTATTCTTAGTGATAATACGGATGATATACCTTCTCCCCAAGATTTGGATAAATCAAAAAAGAACCTCGTTATCTTTGATGATTGTGTTAATGAGAGAAACCAAACGGTAATGGATCGCTATTACACAAGAGGGAGACATTCTTCTTGTAATTGTATTTATCTTAGTCAATTATACTTTCAACTCCCTCGTCACTCAATCTGAAACAATGCTAATACTTTTATTTTTTTCAAGTTAAATTCAATAGATATAAACAATTTTTGGACAGACAATTGTTCTACATTATGCAGTAAAAAGGAATTTGGGGATTATATGAAGCACACGACTGAAAAATATCAATATATTGTTGTGAAACAAAATGAGATATTAAGGGATATATTTTTTATTTTATAAATAATTACATATATTAATGACAACTATTATTATAAATCTTGTGGGTAAATCTGCTTCTGGAAAAAAAACTTACATAAATCAAGGTTCTTGTATGGTACAAATGAGAATATTGTAAATTTGCTTAAAAAGCACCATGTAGTTGGTATTGTATCAACACCAACTAGAGCAATAAGACCTGGAGAAGTAGAAGGTGAAGATTATTACTAAATTTCAGTGGAGGAACATATGCGATTGAGGAATGAAGGTCAAATATTTGAGGAGGTTTCTCTTGGTACAACAAAATATTCACATTGTAAGAGTGAGTTAAAGAAACTAAAATCTGGTGGTCTTGGGATATTAGAAACTAATCCAGAAGGAATGAAACAAATTATTAAACATCTAAGTGGTAATGTGGTTAAGATTTTATCATTTGGTTTTGATGTTAATGAAGAAACTCAACGCAAACGTGTGAAAAGCAGAGATACAAGTATTCGGGAAGTAGAAATTACAACTCGTATTAATGTTTATGAAGAATTTGATAAAATATTTGAAGAAAAGGATTTATTTGAACACATCTACTTTAATGATGAAGAAAAGGAAAATTTCCTTGTTGATCTTTACAATTCATTAAATGATATTCTCCAATAAATAAATGGATGCAAAAGAAAGAGCAAGAAGATTCAAGGAACATCAAACGCTGGTTTCAAAAGTTGTAAAACAACAGGAAGACATAAAGAAGAAACGCAGACAGAAACTAACGGGTGAAGAAGCATTTGAAAGAAAACAAGAGAAATTTTTAAAGCACTTTTAAAAACTTCCCAAGAAAAAAATTATAGATGCTTCCACAGTTCCCACAATAGAATATACTCCTAAAAAACTTAAAGTATTAAAAGATTTCAGTCAAATGATGGAGGAAGAATTAGAGCATTTAGTAGAATTAAAATATGATGATGAAGGATTATTTCAACAACTGAAAGAGATCAATCAACCCCATGATTATATTGTGAATGCTCTCCAAAACAATGAATATTCCATAGATTCAAAAACTAAAGCAGGACTCATTCCAACAGAACAACCAGCAATATTTTATCTTGTTCAAGAAAAGGGATTGATATTTAATGATGAATTAAGGTTCTTGAATTCTGCTCAACCCCCTGTTAAACGAACTCCGAGATTAATGTTTCTTCTAACAAAAGATGGAAAACAAGGTTCAACTGTGAGGGACGAATCAAAGTATTTTGATAAACCAATGGTTATAAAAAATAAGGATGATATAGTATATATTGATCTGCTGGACTCCCTTAATTATGGGATTAGTCTATCTGGTAAAAGTAGGAAGAATGAGAAGGAGAAACACATTATTCAGGCTTTAAGTATCCTTGGTTCAGGTATTAGTTTTCTTCCAAATGACCAATCACAATTAGTAAATTGACTGTTATCGCTGTTAGGTAGAAAGAAGGCTGGAAATAACAATTGTTTTAATGAAGCATCAGCCATTTTAGACCAGTTGATAAACATGAAAATAATTAATAAATTAAAAAAAAAACACACACACACGGAGACAGGGACAAAGTGATAATTTCTCACCTTGGACTCGGGTCATTCGAGATCAAAGGACGTGAGAGAACTTCTTTCCAGCCAAGAAAAATGCCATTCAAATCTTTCCGAAACAAATAAATGTCTTCAAGAAAGTTGTTCATTTTAATCCACTCGTCGTGTAATCCAGATAAGTCATTTTCAACATCAGCTATCAAAGATGTTCTTATTGGGGACAACCTGTTCAAAAAAAACTCAATAATTATTTGTCGTATAATGATTTAATTAATAATCAATTGCTTCACCATCATTCTAAGAGGAAGCCAGACTTTACAATCCACACACACAAACTTACCAATATTGTGATGGGTTAAATTCTTCATCAGATTAAAGATAGTTCATGTGCCAGTCATTTGCCATTTGGTCAAGATGAGAAAAATGAAAAACCGCTAAACAGAAGAGAAATACCTGGCTTATAAACCATGTTGGAGGAAGTCAGTTGGATCTTTGCCTGGAGTTGCCTCATTGTTCTCTTTCTTGTTTTTCAACAGCTCAGTAATTCTGGAAATTTTTTCCCAAGCTTCCTGTTTTCAGCTGCACTCAGCTTACAGAATGTACATAATGTATTAATGTTTGAGTTTAATTTTAAAGAGCATTGAGAGAAGTTTATCATTTCATTTCTGCTCAACAAAGACATTTAAACAAAGAACTAAGTTCCAAAGTAATCGTTATGAATATACTCGATGGTGATGAATGTTATAAGAAAATTAATTATTCTCCAAAGTAGAACATGGACAAATATTCGTTGGTTCGCTCTTTGAGTGGAATGAAAATATGAAAGGAAAGAAGTACTTTAATCAGTCAGTCTCAATTTTATATTTTCTTGTATGGGAGGGGGAGAAAATCAGTCTCAATTTTACATTTGCTTGTATGGGAGGGGGGAGAAGTCAGTCTCAATTTTACATTTTCTTGTATGGGGGGGGGGAGAAAAATCAGTCTCAATTTTACATTTGCTTGTATGGGAGGGGGAGGAAATCAGTCTCAATTTTACATTTGCTTGTATGGGAGGGGGAGAAAATCAGTCTCAATTTTACATTTTCTTGTATGGGAGGGGGAGAAAATCAGTCTCAATTTTACATTTTCTTGTATGGGAGGGGGAGGAAATCAGTCTCAATTTTGCATTTGCTTGTATGGGAGGGGAAGGAAATCAGTCTCCGATTTTGGGCTTTTGGGTCAGAAATTTTTCCCCTTTCCCTCATTCATTTGAATGGCTGCCTCAGAAACCCCATTTATCCTCTACTGATATTTGGAGATCTGTGGAAGGGAGAGGGATAGGGTGGGGAACATGGGGTACACAGGATGGACATTACAGGGACTTTCAGGAAAGAAAGCAGGGAATTTGAAGGATTTGGGTTTGGGGTGGATTAACGGGGTAGAAAACATCGAGGATTTGGTTGGGGTAAGATAAGACGTGGTGGTGAACAGTTGTGTTGAAGGCCTGGAGGGAAGAATGGGATTGAATAGAGTGAGGGAGTTTATTCCAAAGGCGGGAAAAAAGAGGAATGAAAGAGTGAAGGTGAGCAATGATTCTTCATTTTGGTAGTTTTAGCAGAAGGGGGTTGCTGGCAGACCTAGAGCACCCTGTGGACATATGGGGCGGGGGGTGGGGGGGGGTCATATCACAGACAGAGCAGGCGGGGCGAGACTGGAGATGAGACGGTAGAAGGCAGAAAGACCACTGACCTGCCTGTGGTGAGAGCGTGAGAGGCCCAAAGACTCAGCCTCACTGCGGGAGATACCAATGATCTGAAAAGCCTTGGTTTCCAAAGCGTGAAGCCGAGAAAGGTGGGAGGCAGGAGCACCAGCCCAGAGGGGAGAGCAGTACTCCATCAGCCTGTGGCCAAAAGCTTTGTAAGTGGTCAGGAGCTCAGGTGGGCCGAGAGAGGATTTTGCATGACGGACGATTCCCAGTTGGCAACTGCCTTTGGCGGCCAGGTTGGAAATGTGGCTTTCTCAGGAAACTCGTATTATGAGATTAAGGATTCGTCACTCCTTAGGTGTCATTTCCCTGGTCTCTGTTTATGCTCCGACTGAGGCGAGTGATCTCACCGTGAAGGATGCATTCTACGCCACACTCGAGTCTGTGGTTGATCAGTGCCCCAGACGAGATACACTTCTAGTCTTGGGGGATTTCAATGCATCGACTGGAACTGATAGGGACGGTTATGAGGTGTGTGTTGGTCCCCATGGGTCAGGAACTATGAACCAGAATAGCACTAAGTTCCTTGACTTTGCAAGAAGTCATGGACTTAGGGTGGCTGGTTCATGGTTTCAGCGCCCACAAGCTCATCGCTGGACTTGGTATTCCAACGCTGGCGGTGTGGCAAAGGAGATTGACCATGTCCTCATTGACGGTCGTTGGAGGATGATCCAGAACTGCAGGGTCTACCGGAGTGCTCAGTTCCTCAATACTGACCACAGGCTTGTTGTAGCAACTCTAAAGCTGCACCTTAAATCCTGGAGAATGGTACCATCCCAGCCGAGGCTGGATGTTGCCAAGCTCAGGGATGAGAGAGTCGCTGAGGAGTTTGCGAACAGGCTGAGTGGACACTTGGGGGGTCTGGGTGCTTTGGGGGGTCCTGAAGAGTTGTGGAGCGCCTTCAAGACCACCGTCCTTGATGTTGCCGGTGGATGCCTTGGAGCTCACCGCAGGGCAAAGAAGAATTTTGTCTCTCAAGGGACACTGGATACCATTGACCAGAGTCGCAGGGCCAGGCTGAATGGCAGAGCTGAGCTGTTCAGGGAGCTGAGGCGTAAAACTGTATGTGCACTGAGGGTGGACAAGGAGGCCTATGTGCGAGGAATCTGTGAGGGGGTAGAGCATCACCTGTGGACAGGTGATTCTCGTCCCGCCTACAGGGGAATTCGCGCATTACGTTCATCCAAGCCCATCCCTCGGAGCACTACAGTTCGAGCAGAGAGTGGTAGGCTCTTGACAGAGGAGTCTGAAGTGAAGGCCCGCTGGGCCGGTTACTTTGAGCGGTTGTACCAGGCTGATCCCCCAACTGTCGAGTTGAACGTCAAGGGTGTTACAATCCCTGTTGCTGACTCTCGAATCAACTGTGGTCCACCTACGCTTGTGGAAACACGGGCTGCGGTGAACCAGTTGAAACGGGGCAAAGCTCCAGGGATCTGTGGCATCCATGCCGAACTTCTCAAGGCTGGTGGAAATGCTGCACTCGTGTTGTTGCATGCAGTTTTGTGCTCTGCCTGGAACACAGGCATCATCCCAACTGACTGGAAGAGGGGCCTTGTTGTCCCTCTCTGGAAAGGGAAGGGTGATCGCCAAGACTGCAACAACTACCGAGGGGTGACGCTGCTCTCAGTGCCGGGCAAGGTCTTTGCTCGGATAATTCTCGATAGGGTTCGCCACCATCTGCTTGAGCACCAGCGTCCAGAGCAGTCAGGCTTTACACCAAAGAGGTCAACGATTGACCGTATCCTTGCACTTCGTGTCCTCACCGAACGCAGACGAGAGTTTCGGCAGGGGCTGCTTGCAGCCTATGTTGATCTCTGTAAAGCGTTCGATTCAGTGAATCGGGATCTCCTCTGGAGGATTCTTGGTCTTCGTGGGGTGCCACCAAAACTGATCGATCTGATGTCTGAACTCTACTCTGGTACTGAGAGTGCTGTGAAGTGTGGTGGTACCATCTCTGACTTATTTCCAGTTGTTACTAGAGTTCGTCAGGGATGTGTACTGGCCCCCACACTTTTCAGCACTTGTATGGACTGGATTCTAGGGAGGATGTCGGAGAGATCAAGTTGCGGTGCGTCATTTGGGAATGTCAAGATCTCGGACCTTGACTTTGCAGATGATGCAATCATCTTTGCGGAGACTTTAGACATCCTCTTGGGGGCCCTCGAGGTGCTGAATGAGGAGTCGGAGCCATTGGGATTACGGGTTTCTTGGGTCAAAACTAAGATCCAGGCTTTCGGTGACGTCTTGGATGCTGCTGTCCTGTCTGTGTCTGTTTGTGGTGAGGATGTTGAGGTCGTGGAGAGATTCACTTACCTTGGCAGTGATATTCATGTCTCTGCTGGCTGCGAGTCAGAGGTCAATAGACGTCTGGGTCGGGCCTGGGGAGTCATGGATTCACTGGATCATGGGGTGTGGCACTGCCGGTACCTGTGCGGGAGGATGAAAGTCCGAGTCTTCAGGTCCTTGGTACTTCCAGTCTTGCTCTATGGGTGCGAGACTTGGACTCTGACCAAGGATCTGAGACGGAGACTTAATTCCTTTGGTACCAGGTCTCTTCGGAGAATCCTTGGCTATCGCTGGTCGGATTTTGTGTCCAACGAGCGGTTGCTGAGAGAGACTCGGATTGGATTTGTTACCTGCATAGTCCGTGAGCGTCAGTTGAGGCTGTATGGACATGTGGCTCATTTTCCTGACTCTGATCCTGCTCACCAGATTCTCTCAGCGAGGGAGTCTCATGAGTGGAGGAGGCCAGTGGGTCGACCACGTGCCTCATGGTTGCAACAGGTTGACCATCATCTCAAGGAGATGGGGATGGGCCTGGCATCTGCCTGGGGGATGGCCAGACGGAGGCCCCTGGAGTACCGGCGGAAAGTGGACGCAGCGACGTGCTGTTCTGGCACATGCTCCCATACCTGACCTGACCTCAGGAAACGTCATGGCAGATTGTGAGACCCAGAAGCTTGAATGAAAGGATTTCTTTCAGAGGATTGTTGAGAAAATAGATGGGGGTGGTGGGGGGGGGGTCGAAACGGTCCTTTCAGAGAGACATAGTGAGAGTGTAATATTTGTCCGGATTGAAAGACATGTTTCAAGTGTTGGACCAGTTTGTGATTTTATCCACATTTGCAGAGAGCAACGAAGCTGCTGCTTGCCAGTCTGAAGGATGACAGATTGTATGGCAGAGGGTGGAGTCATAAGCAAAGAGATAAAGAGTATTTTCCAGAGTCAGAGAGATTATTGATGAAAACCAGAAAAAGAACAGGGCCCAGAATGCTGCCTTGAGGAACTCCAGCCTGGACAGGAAGAGGGGATCAAAGAACTCCATTTTGGGCCACACAGTGACTGCGACAGGAGAGGACGTCTATCAGCCATGAGTGGAGATGGCCTTGGATACCAAAGGAAGAGAGTTTGATGGGCAGGGCAGGGTGCCAGACCGTGTCAAAAGCACGCGATATGTCGAGGGACCATGTCAAAAGCACGTGATATCTTTCCAATTTGTGGGAATGTGAACCAAAAGCAATCACTGAAAACATGGAAGTATCGCTAACGTACGACCTCATGACCCCATCGGGTGTGAACATCAAAAACAAAGTGTTGCAACCAGATATCATACTTAGGTACAATAAGAGAAGAAGGTGTTGCTAATTGGGGTGTTAATACCAGTAATTTTGGAATAACGATGCAGAAATCAAGAAAATGACTGAATACCAAGATCTCAAGAATGAAGCAAAAAGATCATGGAAGCTGAAGAATGCCAAAATTGTACCAGTGATAGTTTGAGCTATGGGATTGATGATGAAGAACCTCACAGAGATATTAAAAACCATCCCTGGGAATATTATTTTAAACGAACTACAGTTGGAAGCTGTCCGAGGCTTAGCAACAATCCTGAAGAGATCCCTCAGCACAAAACTTTGAGAACAGAAAACCTCACAGCTTGGTCCATGAATCGTAACCCCTTACTGAAATGAAGGTGGATACTTTGAGCCCACTCCGGGAGGATTCCATTCAACATTCCAAAACTTGCGTATGGAGTTAACAACGAACAACTAACAGCACACATACTGGTTCCAAGTGCTGTTGTGGTGATACAGTATATATACATACACACACGTGCAAATGGGCACACACATATAGTACATAAAAACGACAAACACAAAGAGTTACGGTTAAACAGTTCTATAAAAGAGGAATTCAAGTGGGAAATTAGCAAAATTCATTTCAAAAATATATCAAGCCACAGAACACAAAATGTCAGTCTTTGCCTTCACAGCTTGAACAAACGTGGAGAACACGAGGTCGGAGGGACTTTATTGTTTTTTTATAGGTATCGATGTCAAAGTGAGGGGTGGGTTATAAAAGGAGATTGCATAAAAAGGTAAAAGAAGATGATGTCCTGAAAAATAAAATTTCACATTTTCCGCAGATGAGACACCTCCCGAGGCACCCCGAGGCAGGGCACCGCGGGACCCAAAAAAGACGGAAACGTACATCTAATCGATGTTAGATTGAAAGTATGGGTACTTTTACCAAAATGAACAACCAAGCAGCTTGGAGAGGACTCATAAATTGGCTTAACCACTCCAACAAAATGGTTGATAAGGAATGGCTGCCTTGGGAAGCAATGAGCATCGCCTATCTGTCAGATTAAGCACACACCTCCCAGAGACGCCGAGATGTCAAATATATCTGAATTGGACAAATGAACACTTTTTTTAGGAGTCAGAACTGCTGCTAAGTTCAATTCTGGAGCTTAGATTTTGTAATTCGGCTTAGTTTAAGAAATTCTCGAGGTTATGACACATGCGGAAATGAAATAAAGCCATGAACGCTGACGTCACCGGGCGTTTATAAGCATTGCAATCTACCCAGCAATCCATAGCTATGATGATCAGGCATTCGATGATATGAATGAGGAAAGTGAAAAAAAAAAAAACTTTATCGTGAAGAAATTGTTGCAGCCTGTTCCAAGTCAAGACCTGGTTGAGCAGGCCAAAAAATATGGTGACTTCAGACCCTAGCGAGGTAACCCAGGATACACCTTAAAACCTCATAGAGAGTGAGGAGGCCGAGGATGTGCCTGATGAAGGATATAATTAAATAAGGGTGCTAATTATCTTTAAAAGGGGTGTTTAAATGAACCTAAACACAATTTTCACTCTTGCACTTCCTCGGAATTTTCTTAATATGCATGCAAAGTTTCAGGCTGCTATGTTTCATGGTTTTGGAGTTACGGAGGAGACACATACGCATACACACTGACATTTATTAGTGTAGATAAGAGCGCAACTATACAGGGTGTTCCAAAAAGACCTTGAAAACTTTGGTTGTAAATATATTTAGTACCACAAATTATACAATGATACCCATTGTTTTATATGAAACAGAAACTCAAAGTTTTCCTTATTTTCTGCTGTTTCTTTGCGGAGGACAGAGTGATCTCAACAAGTTACATGAACATGTTGGAAGGATTTTTTTTCCCAATATAATTATACCCAATATAAATGGGTAATTGGGTAATCAGGTATATATAAGAATAATACACAATCCAATATAATATAGACCTGAAACCCAATATAATTTTTCAACAGGACGGCACTCCCCCTCATTGGGCCTTAATTGTTTGAGCCGTCCTGAATGAAAATTTTCCAGGTCGCTGGATTGGCCAAGACGGACCAGCCGCCTGGCCCCTACGATCACCAGACATAACCCCCGTTGATTATTTTTTCTGTGGGGGTTTGTCAAAGATGTTGTCTGCAACACCAAGGTGGCAAACCCGCAGGATCTTAGTTCTCGGATCACAGCCGTACGCGCACTGGTGGAAGCAAACATGCTGAGCTGAATATGTCAAGAACTCATGTACTGCCTTGATGTTCTGTGCGCGACAAACGGAGCTCACATTGAAGTGTAATGATGGCATGTACAAAACTTTATGAGTTTCTGTATCATATAAAACAAAGGGTATTGTTGTATCATAAATATATTAACAACCAAAGTTGTCTGAGTCTTTTTGGAACAGCCACATAATAGGATTTAGCACCTATCCAATGAGGGGTATTCCCAAATCCAATGAAGCATTGGAAGGAAGAAGCAAGGAAGCTTTCAAGGAATGGGAGGAATCAGACAAGGGTGGAGTTTGGGGATGATTATGAGGGTGTGAACCTCACCCTTTTCATTTTATAGTGAATAAAAGGGAGAAAACGCACACGCGCGCGCGCGCACACACACACACACACACACACACACACACACACACACACACACACACACACACACACACACACACACACACACACACACACGTCTTTCTCTCCCAGATATTTTGGCCAGATATGTCAAATTATCAGGAAATACTCATCGTGCTGACTGATGATCGATTTGGCAGTTGAAGGATATTGGAAGAATCCCTGCCTCTTTCATCTCCTTGTTCGTTTATCCAAATCCTGGGTTTGCTCCGAACCAAATTAGGCATCAACTATTTAATACATATGCACGGGGATGGGAATGCCACCATTTTGGTTGCATAATACATAGATACTCCCATAAATGAACACCGTGCCCATAACATTAATACCCTTCATGTAAAGTTCCTCCACAAACCTTACCCGGATTGGAAAAAACAAACAAATCCAAAGAAAACAATCACTTCATCAAAATTAAACTGGTCACGCAACGAAACACACATTAAGGCAATGAAGTAAATCCATAATTCAGCTGGTAGCCATCACTGTTAGAACCACAGATGAAGCGAGTACAAATGTGCACAAGTCACAATTAAAGTGTGCCTAATTCTGGGATCGAAGTGAGCCATGCAAAAACACTTCCTGTGATGTATTTCTGTCATGAGACGGAACCAGGTGTGGGCACACCAAAATGGAGGTACAATTAAACCAGCAACACTGTTGTACAATGGTGGGTGTTATTGGGTGACAAGTATACCGTGGGCTCGGTGCCTCGCCCAGGATATCCGCTAGGCGATCGAGAAAGTGTACGAGGTCGGTCAGGCCATGCATATGCTTTCGCAGGGGGTCCGTCTCACGCGCCGCGAAGATCTTCCCACCCAGCTCCAGCCGCCGCACAAAGGATGTGGCTGCCTAGGAGGGCCGAAGACAGATGGGTTGAGTGGGGGAAGAAAAATCACTGCATCAGAGGTTTACACATTTGCACAAACAGCTCCACGTAAAACACAGATATGACATCTGAGGAGTTAGTAACATGAGGACTTTGGCCATCCATCACTGGTGAGCAAAAACCACTTTCGAAACACTGGCAAGTTACACAATTACATAACCTTATCCTCGAACGTGATCTTTTGTCTCTCAGGCTTCATTGTAACATAATTTTAAGACACGTAAATGATGGTGTGAAATATAACACCCATCCACTTCAAATCTGACACTCGAAAGGCCTTCCTTATTGCAGCAGTACTTTTCATCGAAACCGTTATGAAGGCAACATCTACTTGACATTTACTAATGATGCAAGGCGATCTATGTGCGCCTCATCCAATGTTCTGTTGTTTAGCTTTTACTTGACCCTCAAAAGCTTGGCTGGGGAATGGTGTGGGGACAGGGGGAAAGTCAGTGAACAAATGACAAATGGGCTAAGATTTGGACAAAGGTAAAATAAAAACAGCACACCTTTACCCTTATTTTGGGTTAGGGTTAGCTTCTGAACACTAACACAATGTAATCAGCAGTTTACTTTGAGGTGAGCTATGAAAATGTAAAACCAAATTACATTGTGAGCAAATGCACACAATCTCTTCCAAAAAAGAAGAATAATAATAATGGCCACGGTTCAGACCTTCCCATCAAACTCCCCCATCTCTTTACACACTCCATTTACCCTCATTTTTGCTCCTTTCGCATTCTCTACACGTACAGATGGCATTCTGCATTTGCAAAGTAAACAACCGTCAAATTTACTCGTTCCGTTCTCACTTTCCACAAACAAATCGCATCAAACCCCTGGCAAGGCAACCACACACCTTCGTCGGAGAGAAGGGAAAACAGTACACGATAACACCGTAATATCAAACTGCCGATCACAACTTGGGCACCCCGTGGAACCACCCACATGCACATCGACCAAAATGATCACTGACAACAAAGGGAAGAGAAAACTCCCAGCGTCAGCCAATTTAAGGAGAAAAAGACAATAAAAGAGCCCCAGCATGCCTATAAACTATAAGAATGTTGGGCAAAAAAAGATTATTAAAATATAATTTTGCAACAATTTACGATCTGCTTTCTTGGCAGACAAGTTGATCACCCAGAAGGGCTCCCGTTGCAACCAAATGAAGAAATATATATGTACATGTATACGTATGTATGTATGTTTGTACATGTCAAAAATACAAGACGTTTCTCGTTTCACACGATTGTGGAGAACAGGAACACCTGATGAAAAAGTCACCAGTGAAAGCAAAAAGTATTGATGTATATTTCACGAGCTTTTCTCCATTTCGGAGAGGTTGTGCACATATGGCAATACCTTCAAACCCTGTCAGGCACGAGGCCGAGCTTGCAACCGGACACGATTACATGTCACGTATTCAGCACATTTCTGTCTAAAATGCGAAATAAAATGAAGCAGAAATTAAAAACACAATTGCGTTACAGCCTGTGTAACTATACTCAGCTGGGGACGGTGAGAATGTCCGCACGCGGACGGCTTGGCCTACAGTTTCAGCACCAGATGAAGGTAGTAAATAGAGCAGCGGCAATAAAAATACAAAGTTGCAATTGCTAAAACTGAGCGGGGCCTTTTTTTCTTGTACTATCCAAAATCCATAATTGTAATTTATGTTTTCTTTCTCTCACGATGACGTCTGAAAACCTGTGATGTCCAAAATCAAAATCAAGTCGTAAAAAGAAACCCCCCTTCACCACCTCGCCCATGTAAAAAGGAGAACTTGCGGAAAAGGAAAACAAAATTCTGTGACTGAGCACATGACTGATGAAGGACTAAAGAGTACAACACGTGACTCTCAGACCTAAGTATGGATCGGAATTGAAGGACGACATAAAAGTGAAGAAGCTCATGTCGTTGGAAGTAACATTCATGAAAACAAAAAAAATTAGAGAGTGCATAGAACATGTTACCCCATGCAGTATTGAAGTACATACTTAAATTTCAATAAAAAAATGGTTTTATAGATCGTTTAAAAAAAAAAAAATTAGGAAGTTTAGCGCTCCTGAAACAGTCTTTTACACCATCCTTATCTTCTTCTTCTTCTTCTTCTTCTTTCAGCTGCTCCCGTTAGGGGTCGCCACAGCGGATCATCCGTATGATCCGCATAGTGATTTGGCACATGTTTTACGCCGGATGCCCTTCCTGATGCAACCCTGGTCGCCTCTTACGACACAGGGATATGGTACACCTATTTTAACCGGGGTACCATCCTTATATACCACGTTATTTAACATGTCCATTAATTTAACATATTTAACATTTAACATGTATGACTAAATGGAAGGGTTTTGAAAGTGATAAGGTGATTTGTTTTCTCGAGTGTTCAAGTATATAATTCAATTTAAATAAAATAAAGATTGTAAAAGTCGTATAAATAAATTAATTCCAGAATTTAATGCCGTTGACGCAGTGTTAATCACACCACCCAATATAGCACGTCACATTAGTTATTCGTGCTTGTTGTTTGTGTCCTTTATAACATCATGAAAAAACAGTGAGTTTCCTGTTTCAAATCATTTTCAATTTTGTTTCACTGGTGGTCAGGCAGACAGTAAAACAAAATGTATCTCACTCCGTGCGATCAGGAGAAACTCAGAGATAAAGGTTTTTTTTTGCAGATATTTTAAAAAAATCTGTGCACAGGATTAAAAAATATATATATATTTTTGCAGTCTCTATCTCTACTGTTAAACGGCAGGTTTTTTTGTGATTCATGTTCTGATTTGTGTTTAAAATAAGCATCAATTTAAATAAGTTGTTGCTTGATCATAAACTGACGTTTGAGGAGACAGACAGACAGACGGATATTGCTTAACCCCACTTTACGATTCACATGGTAACTAGAACGGTACTCGGTAGAGCACATAACTCTGCCAGGCTGAACAGTTTATGTTATCTGTTGTATGCCACTGATAGGCTGGATCTGCATCTGGACCTCAACCAAAATGCAATCGGCTTGTTCTCGTCATCTACCCAACTCATCCACCAAGTTTTGTCCGAATCCATCCATACTATTTGAGATATCATGCAACATATACTTTTTGGCCCAACTCTCAATGCTGAAAAATCATTTTTAAAATTCTGGTGTCCGGATCCGGATCCTCAAAAAAAAATCGAAACAATTTGTTCTTTTCACACACCCAACCGATCCACAAAGTTTCGTCCGAATATGTGCATAACCTTTTGAGATAGCCTGCTCACAAAGACAGACAGACAAACAAGGGTGAATACGTAACCTCCATCCACCTTCAGTGGCGGAGGTAATTATAAACGCTCAACACTTCAAACAGAGACGACCTTAACGAGTAACTAGTCTGTACTTGCATTAGAGTTCTAGGACTACACTTTAAATCAAATTTTGAACACATTACACATTCTTGAGGAACCAGTCATCACTGATTCAAGGCATGCATCTCAGGGGAAAAAATCAAAATGAAATAAAAAAATCTGACGGATTGTAATCTCGATGGAAAACCACAGCCTGATAACATTTTGCCCGAAAACTTGTGCGCTGACAAAGGAGCATCGTGGTGAAATTAAACCACTGCCTTAAGGACTTTAATGTTGATGCAGAGACTCACGGAAGAGATGCATGATTGATTGGTCGGAGTTGGCCATTGATGGAAATACTGAGTGGGGATGAAAGACGATCTTTAACACTAACGTCGATTGTTTAATAATTGTTTGTCATCCATTAACTATTAGATAAATCGAGGGTCCCTCACACGATCTTGGTCAAGAAAGGTCATTCAGCAATGTGTGTGCGGTTTCACCCTCTGTGTCTTTGCTAGATTTTCTTTTTGTATACAGAAATCTAGGCTCATGGAGGAGTTAAACGGTAGAGGTCAACCAGTTCATAGACTGACAGAGGATCAAAGGGGTACTGGGAGACAAAGACATCGCACATGAGTGGATGAATGGCAGTAAGGAAAGAGGCAAAGAGAGGGGTGTGTGTGTAGAGGGGGGAGGGGTGGGGGGGGGGAGGGGGGTGGTTGACCGAGGGTAGGAGAGAACAGGGCTGGGTAAATGAAAAAGCACGAGGTGATGATGGGCAGTATTCTTCAAATAAGAGACAACAGACAGGTTGTCGGTTCAACAGACAAGACAATAGAGGGAAAATAAATGGAGGTGAGCATTTTGTAATTGGTTAGGGCAATCAGGTGTGAAATTTTGTAAGAACACATGCGATGTGGGTGGGATAGGGGAAGATGGAGGAAAGAGAGGACATGAGGATCAGTGATGCCAAAAGTGAGGCAGTAGAAAATAGAAAGAACATATGGTTGTTGAGGATTACAGTGCCAATGCCATCAAGATCACATGCAGATGAAGTGTCAAAACTGACGAAGAACTCCACAACCTTGTTGATAGCATAGTCCATGTGCTTGAGAAAGCAATCTGTGATGGTGGAGGGATTGGAGACATTGGTCTTTTTAGGAACTAGGGAGTATTAAGATATCTAGTGGTGTCCAGCATGACATAATTTAATAGAAGTGAAGGTATAAAAGAGGAATGTGCGCAGAAGATGGACTTGATGAACCGTCATCACGCTTGGAAGGATGATGAGAAAAGGTTCACCACTTTCTTCACCACTGGAAGGTTCACCACTTTCTAGGTGGTGAACGCAAGCCAATTTTTCATCAATGCCTTGCCACATGCCTCAGTCTATCAAAGTTGAGATGTTGAATAGGACAGTTAAAGTTCTGAAGGAGTGAATTGGTAAAGGAAATAAAGCAGTCTGTTGAGGAAGGAATTCTTAGAATTGATGTCAGGAGCTACGAAGAAAATATAGAATGATAAACAGAGCAGATAATAATCTGCCTTGCTGAATTGCCATACACGTCGGAACATTGGCTGTTCTTTGAAGACAGGCAAGGAGATTAACACTTTCATAAGGAATGATCAGAAGAGCCAAGAAGGGGTGGAGGAGTCGGACAGGCTTAAGGGGAAGTTTTGCACAACTAAATCTCACAAGGAATGACTGCCATTTGTAGAGATGGGAGAAGGAAAAGAAACAGACTGAGTAAGTGCAGATGTTTTCCAAAAGGCCTTGGCTGCAACACTGTGGACTGGATTTTGAGGACTGACCCGCAGCCAACTGGCATGCTGACAATTGAAGTCTACATGGATTAGAAAGCAAAGACTAGGGTGGTTGGACAGCAGAATGTAAATGTCTGAAATAAGAGCCTCATAGATAGAGTCAAAATCTGAGAGATAATAAAGATGGTTAATCGAGGGACACACAGCCATAAATATTCTGGTGTTGGTAGGGGAAGGAGAATAGGGGCTGTGGAGAAGAGAGTTGTGAAAAATATGTACCAACATGACCACCAGGAAGAGAGCTGGGACTGTCAAAGCACAGAGGGGAGTAGCTATGGAGGGAGAGATAAATCAGAAACATGTTGCAAAATAAATTTTTCTGTCAAACAGATAATGTCAAAGAATGCAGAAGCGACTGGTGGGATTGGAGCTTTTGGGAAGAGAGGTGGGGTGGGTGGGTGTATGGTAGAGGGAGTTGAAGAGGTATGAGCAGGAGGATGGAATATACGAGAAGGGACGAGGGCAGGAGAGCAACTGACGTGGTGGGGCGGGAGAGCAGAGCAGAGCAGAGCAGAGGTAGTGGGGCGGGAGAGCAGAGAAGAGCCGACATGGTGGGGCAGGAGAGCAGAGCAGAGCCGATGTGGTGAGGTGGAGAGCAGAGCAGAGCCGAATTGGCGGTGTGGGAGAGTAGAGCCGACAGGGTGGGGCGGGAGAACAGAGCAGAGCCAACATGGTGGAGTGGGAGAGCAGAGCAGAGCAAAGCCGACGAGGCGGGGTGGGAGAGCAGAGTAGAGCCGACGTAGCAGGGCGGGAGAGCAGTGCAGAGCCAAAGTGGTGGGGCGGGAGAGCAGAGCAGAGCTGACGTGGTGGGGTGGGAGAGCAGAGCAAAGCCGATGTAGCAGGGCGGGAGAGCAGAGCAGAGCCAAAGTGGTGGGGCGGGAGAGCAGAGCTGCAGCGGGGTGGGAGAGCAGAGCAGAGCAAAGCCGATGTGGCGGGGTGGGAGAGCAGAGTAGAGCCGACGTAGCAGGGCGGGAGAGCAGAGCAGTGCTGACGTGGCGGGGCGGGAGAGCAGAGCAAAGCCGACGTGGGAGAGCAAAGCCGACGTGGCGGGGCGGGAGAGCAGAGTACAACAGAGCAGACATGGCAGGGCGGGAGAGCAGAGCTGAACCGACGTGTAAGGGTAGGAGAGCACAGCAGAACCAGGAGAAGAGAGCGGAGGGAGGGCAGGAGAGCAGAGCCGAGTGTGGAGGGGCAGGAGAGCCGATGGGGTGGCGCAGGAAAGCCGAAGAGGCAGCGCAGGTAAGGCAATATGGCAGAGCATGAAAGCCGATGGAGCGGCGCAGGAAAGCTGATGTGGCAGAGCAGGAAAGCTGATGGGGTGGCGCAGGAAAGCTGATGGGGCAGAGCAGGAAAGCTGATGGGGTGGCGCAGGAAAGCCGATGGAGTGGCGCAGGAAAGCTGATGGGGCAGAGCAGGAAAGCCGATGGGACGGTACAAGAAAGCCGATGGGGCGGCACAAGAAATCTGTTGGATGGCGCAGGAAAGCCATTGGGGCGGTGCAGGAACGCCGATGGAGCAGCGAAGGAAAGCTGATGGGGCGGCGTAGGAAGGCCAAAGGGGCGGAGCATGAAAGCCGATGGAGTGGCACATGAAAGGCAATAGGGCAGAGCAGGAAAGCCGATGGGACGGTGCAGGAAAGCTGATGGGGCGGCACGAGAAAGCTGTTGGGTGGCGCAGGAAAGCCGTTGGGGCGGTGCAGGAGAGCAGATGGGGCGGCGAAGGAAAGCTGATGGGGCGGTGCAAGAAGGCCGAAGGGGCAGAGCATGAAAGCAGATGGGGTGGCGCAGGAAAGCTGATGGGGCGGTGCAAGAAGGCCGAAGGAGCAGAGCATGAAAGCAGATGGGGTGGCGCAAGAAAGCTGTTGGGTGGCATAGAAAAGCTGATGGGGCAGCGCAGGAAAGCCGATGGGCCGGTGCAGGAAAGCTGATGGAGCGGCGTAGGGGCGTAGGAAAGCTGATGGGGGTCATGCAGGAAAGCAGAAGAGGCAGAGCAGGAAAGCCGATGGGGCGGTGCAGGAAAGCTGTTGGGTGGCATAGAAAAGCTGATGGGGTGGCACAGGAAAGCCGATGGAGCGGTGCAGGAAAGGCAATAGGGCAGAGCAGGAAAGCCGATGGGACGGTGCAGGAAACCCGATGGGGCAGCACGAGAAAGCTGTTGGGTGGCGCAGGTAAGCCGTTAGGGCGGTGCAGGAAAGCTGATGGGGCGGCGAAGGAAAGCTAATGGGGCGGCGCAGGAAGGCTGAAGGGGCAGAGCATGAAAGCCGATGGGGCGGCGCAGGAAAGCTGTTGGGTGGCATTGAAAAGCTGATGGGGCGGCGCAGGAAAGCCGATGGAGCGGCGTATGAAAGCTGATGGGGTGGTGCAGGAAAGCCGAAGGGGCAGTGCAGAAAAGTCGATGGAGCGGCGTAGGAAAGCTGATGGGGTGGTGCAGGAAAGGTGAAGGGGTGGAGCAGGAAAGCAGATGGTGCGGCGCACGAAAGCTGTTGGGTGGCAAAGAAAAGCTGATGGGGTGACGGAGGAAAGCTGATGGGGCGCTGCAGGAAAGGCGATAGGGCAGAGCAGGAAAGCTGTTGGGTGGCGCAGGAAAACCATTGGGGCGGTGCAGGAATGCTGATGGGGTGGTGCAGGAAAGCCGATGGAGTGGCGAAGGAAAGCTGATGGGGCGGCGCACGAAAGCTGTTGGGTGGCAAAGAAAAGCTGATGGGGTGACGGAGGAAAGCTGATGGGGCGCTGCAGGAAAGGCGATAGGGCAGAGCAGGAAAGCTGTTGGGTGGCGCAGGAAAGCCATTGGGGCGGTGCAGGAATGCTGATGGGGTGGTGCAGGAAAGCCGATGGAGTGGCGAAGGAAAGCTGATGGGGCGGCGCAGGAAGGCCGAAGGGGTGGAGCATGAAAGCCGATGGGTGGTGCAGGAAAGCTGTTGGGTGGCATAGAAAAACTGGTGGCACGGCGCAGGAAAGCCGATGGGCGGGTGCAGGAAAGCCGATGGAGCGGCGTAGGAAAGCTGATGGGGTGGTGCAGGAAAGCAGAAGGGGCGGAGCAGGAAAGCCGATGGGGCAGTGCAGGAAAGCTGTTGGGTGGCATAGAAAAGCTGATGGGGTGGCGCAGGAAAGCCGATGGAGCGGCGCAGGAAAGGCAATAGGGCAGAGCAGGAAAGCCGATGGGATGGTGCAGGAAAGCCGATGGGGCGGCACGAGAAAGCTGTTGGGTGGCGCAGGAAAGCCGTTGGGGCGATGCAGGAAAGCTATTGGGGCGGCGCAAGAAGGCCAAAGGGGCGGAGCATGAAAGGCAATGGGGCGGCGCAGGAAAGCTGTTGGGTGACATAGAAAAGCTGATGGGGCGGCGCAGGAAGGCCGAAGGGGTGGAGCATGAAAGCCGATGGGGTGGTGCAGGAAAGCTGTTGGGTGGCATAGTAAAGCTAATGGGGTGGCACAGGGAAGGCAAGAGGGCAGAGCAGGAAAGCCGATGGAACAGAGCAGGAAAGCCGATGGGGCGGCATGAGAAAGCTGTTGGGTGGCGCAGGAAAGCCGTTGGGGCGGTGCAGGAAAGCCGATGGGGCGGTGAAGGAAAGCTAATGGGGCGGCGCAAGAAGGCCGAAGGGGCGGAGCATGAAAGCCGATGGGGCGGCGCAGGAAAGCTGTTGTGTGGCATAGAAAAGCTGATGGGGCGGCGCAGGAAAGCCGATGGGATGGTTCAGGAAAGCCGATGGAGCGGCGTATGAAACTGATGGGGTGGTGCAGGAAAGCCGATGGGACGGTGCAGGAAAGCCGATGGAGCGGCGTATGAAAGCTGATGGGGTGGTGCAGGAAAGGCGAAGGGGCGGAGCAGGAGAGCAGATGGGGCGGCGCAGGAAAGCTGTTGGGTGGCAAAGAAAAGCTGATGGGGTGACGGAGGAAAGCTGATGGGGCGCTGCAGGAAAGCTGTTGGGTGGCGCGGGAAAGCCATTGGGGCGGTGCAGGAATGCCGATGGGGCGGTGCAGGAAAGCCAATGGAGTGGCAAAGGAAAGCTGATGGGGCGGCGCAGGAAGGCCAAAGGGGTGGAGCATGAATGCCGATGGGGTGGTGCAGGAAAGTCGATGGAGCGGCGTGGGGAAGCTGATGGGCCGGTGCAGGAAAGCTGATGGAGCGGCGTAGGAAAGCTGATGGGGGTCATGCAGGAAAGCAGAAGAGGCAGAGCAGGAAAGCCGATGGGGCGGTGCAGGAAAGCTGTTGGGTGGCATAGAAAAGCTGATGGGGTGGCACAGGAAAGCCGATGGAGCGGTGCAGGAAAGGCAATAGGGCAGAGCAGGAAAGCCGATGGGACGGTGCAGCAAACCCGATGGGGCGGCACGAGAAAGCTGTTGGGTGGCGCAGGTAAGCCGTTGGGGCGGTGCAGGAAAGCTTATGGGGCGGCGAAGGAAAGCTAACGGGGCGGCGCAGGAAGGCTGAAGGGGAGGAGCATGAAAGCCGATGGGGCGGCGCAGGAAATCTGTTGGGTGGCATAGAAAAGCTGATGGGGCGGCGCAGGAAAGCCGATGGAGCGGCGTATGAAAGCTGATAGGGTGGTGCAGGAAAGCCGAAGGGGCAGTGCAGAAAAGTCGATGGAGCGGCGCTGGAAAGCTGATGGGGTGGTGCAGGAAAGGTGAAGGGGTGGAGCAGGAAAGCAGATGGTGCGGCGCACGAAAGCTGTTGGGTGGCAAAGAAAAGCTGATGGGGTGACGGAGGAAAGCTGATGGGGCGCTGCAGGAAAGGCGATAGGGCAGAGCAGGAAAGCTGTTGGGTGGCGCAGGAAAGCCATTGGGGCGGTGCAGGAATGCTGATGGGGTGGTGCAGGAAAGCCGATGGAGTGGCGAAGGAAAGCTGATGGGGCGGCGCACGAAAGCTGTTGGGTGGCAAAGAAAAGCTGATGGGGTGACGGAGGAAAGCTGATGGGGCGCTGCAGGAAAGGCGATAGGGCAGAGCAGGAAAGCTGTTGGGTGGCGCAGGAAAGCCATTGGGGCGGTGCAGGAATGCTGATGGGGTGGTGCAGGAAAGCCGATGGAGTGGCGAAGGAAAGCTGATGGGGCGGCGCAGGAAGGCCGAAGGGGTGGAGCATGAAAGCCGATGGGTGGTGCAGGAAAGCTGTTGGGTGGCATAGAAAAACTGGTGGCACGGCGCAGGAAAGCCGATGGGCGGGTGCAGGAAAGCCGATGGAGCGGCGTAGGAAAGCTGATGGGGTGGTGCAGGAAAGCAGAAGGGGCGGAGCAGGAAAGCCGATGGGGCAGTGCAGGAAAGCTGTTGGGTGGCATAGAAAAGCTGATGGGGTGGCGCAGGAAAGCCGATGGAGTGGCGCAGGAAAGGCAATAGGGCAGAGCAGGAAAGCCGATGGGATGGTGCAGGAAAGCCGATGGGGCGGCACGAGAAAGCTGTTGGGTGGCGCAGGAAAGCCGTTGGGGCGATGCAGGAAAGCTAATGGGGCGGCGCAAGAAGGCCAAAGGGGCGGAGCATGAAAGGCAATGGGGCGGCGCAGGAAAGCTGTTGGGTGACATAGAAAAGCTGATGGGGCGGCGCAGGAAAGCGGATGGGACGGTGCAGGAAAGCCGATGGAGCGGCGAATGAAAGCTGATGGGGTGGTGCAGGAAAGCCGAAGGGGTGGAGCATGAAAGCCGATGGGGTGGTGCAGGAAAGCTGTTGGGTGGCATAGTAAAGCTAATGGGGTGGCACAGGGAAGGCAAGAGGGCAGAGCAGGAAAGCCGATGGGACAGAGCAGGAAAGCCGATGGGGCGGCATGAGAAAGCTGTTGGGTGGCGCAGGAAAGCCGTTGGGGCGGTGCAGGAAAGCCGATGGGGCGGTGAAGGAAAGCTAATGGGGCGGCGCAAGAAGGCCAAAGGGGCGGAGCATGAAAGCCGATGGGGCGGCGCAGGAAAGCTGTTGTGTGGCATCGAAAAGCTGATGGGGCGGCGCAGGAAAGCCGATGGGACGGTTCAGGAAAGCCGATGGAGCGGCGTATGAAAGCTGATGGGGTGGTGCAGGAAAGCCGATGGTACGGTGCAGGAAAGCCGATGGAGCGGCGTATGAAAGCTGATGGGGTGGTGCAGGAAAGGCGAAGGGGCGGAGCAGGGGAGCAGATGGGGCGGCGCAGGAAAGCTGTTGGGTGGCAAAGAAAAGCTGATGGGGTGACGGAGGAAAGCTGATGGGGCGCTGCAGAAAAGCTGTTGGGTGGCGCAGGAAAGCCATTGGGGCGGTGCAGGAAGGCCATTGGGGCGGTGCAGGAATGCCGATGGGGCGGTGCAGGAAAGCCAATGGAGTGGCAAAGGAAAGCTGATGGGGCGGCGCAGGAAGGCCAAAGGGGTGGAGCATGAATGCCGATGGGGTGGTGCAGGAAAGTCGATGGAGCGGCGTAGGGAAGCTGATGGGGTGGTGCAGGAAAGGCGAAGGGGCGGAGCAGGAAAGCAGATGGGGCGGTGCAGGAAAGCTGTTGGGTGGCAAAGAAAAGCTGATGGGGTGACGGAGGAAAGCTGATGGGGCGCTGCAGGAAAGGCGATAGGGCAGAGCAGGAAAGCTGTTGGGTGGCGCAGGAAAGCCATTGGGGCGGTGCAGGAACGCCGATGGGGCGGTGCAGGAAAGCCGATGGAGTGGCGAAGGAAAGCTGATGGGGCGGCGCAGGAAGGCCGAAGGGGTGGAGCATGAAAGCCGATGGGTTGGTGCAGGAAAGCTGTTGGGTGGCATAGAAAAGCTGATGGGGTGACACAGGAAAGCCGATGGAGCGGCGCAGGAAAGGCAATAGGGCAGAGCAGGAAAGCCTTAGGGGCGGAGCAGGAAAGCCGATTGGGCGGCACGAGAAAGCTGTTGGGTGGCGCAGGAAAGCCGTTGGGGTGGTGCAGGAAAGCTGATGGGGCGGCGAAGGAAAGCTAATGGGGCGGCGCAAGAAGGCCGAAGGGGCGGAGCATGAAAGCCGATGGGGCGGCGCAGGAGAGCTGTTGGGTGGCATAGAAAAGCTGATGGGGTGGCACAGGAAAGCCGATGGGACGGTGCAGGAAAGCCGATGGAGCGGTGTATGAAAGGTGATGGGGTGGTGCAGGAAAGCCAAAGGGGCAGTGCAAGAAAGTCGATGGAGCAGCGTAGGAAGCTGATGGGGTGGAGCAGGAAAGGTGAAGGGGCGGAGCAGGAAAGCAGATGGGATGGCGCAGGAAAGCTGTTGGGTGGCAAAGAAAAGCTGATGGGGTGACGGAGGAAAGCTGATGGGGCGCTGCAGGAAAGGCGATAGGGCAGAGCAGGAAAGCTGTTGGGTGGCGCAGGAAAGCCAGTGGGGTGGTGCAGGAATGCCGATGGGGCGGTGCAGGAAAGCCGATGGAGTGGCGAACGAAAGCTGATGGGGGTGGCGCAGGAAGGCTGAAGGGGTGGAGCATTAAAGCCGATGGGGTGGTGCAGGAAAGCTGTTGGGTGGCATAGAAAAGTTGACGGGGCGGCGCAGGAAAGCCGATGGAGCGGCACAGGAAAGCTGTTGGGTGGCAAAGAAAAGCTGATGGGGCGCAGCAGGAAAGGCGATAGGGCAGAGCAGGAAAGCTGATGGGGTGGGGCAGGAAAGCCGTTGGGAAGGCGCAGGAAAGCCGATGGGGAAAAAGCCGTCAAGTTGTGCTACACATCACATGCCAGCAGGAACAAAATCTTGGAAAATTTTTCGTCAATGATTATTTGATAGTTTTTTGTGCTTGAATAAGCCTTGGATACACCTCGTGTGAAAGTTCGCCATTCCGATATTATGTAATGTTGTGTAGAATGAGGGACTGCAGGATAGGTCAGTTTGTAGAGTATTTTCCTCTGAACCATATATGCCTGGATTTGTTGTGCTTTGGACCCGAACCTGAAAAACCCATAATAAAATTATCTTCCTGGTGTCATACGTGCAGTGGCATCAGGAAATACTGCATCTCATGTGACATCCTTCTCATATGTACTGTATACAGTGCAAGCATGCCATCCTTCGGACGGTGATGTCGAACTGACTGTCCGGTCTACAATTAGCCTGGGTCTGTCAAAATTCCCCAGTATCTCTTGAAAACAAGGACGGCCACTGTGCATCATTCTTGTGTCGAAAGCACAGTTTTCACACATTCTGAGTCCTCGATTTTGATGCCACATTATGCGATGCCACAGAGAGACGACATTTTCTGTGAAAACATTGACCTCTGAACCCACAGATGACTGCTGCATATTACTTTGGTGAATCTGGTGTGTCAAAAGCTTGTCATGCCATGGTCCCATTGCAAATTTTCATTGTTTGCAAATGGTGTGCCACCCAGGGTTTTCACAAGTCCAGGAGCAATTCATAGATGTTTGTGCACATGTTAGTGTGAAGACTGCTTTGAAGAAAATTCATGTAGAATGACCAGAAAGTAAGGAAGAGAGAGAGTGATATCTTCAGAATTCTTTGAGTTTATGATACATTCATACATCAAAAAAACAAACAACATACTGTCCTGACAAATTATAAGCAAACTCCCACGATAAATAATACCAGTATTCGCCAACATGTAATAAACCAGACAAAAAATCTGTGTCATGCAACCTGGGTCAACAGTTGAGGACCCTGGAATCATGATCAGCCCTTTACTCTCAATAAGACTGCCAGGGTAGGCAAACAGTGATTAACACATGCATTTACATGCGGTATCCACTCGCATATGCATGTAAAAACATAAAACTCCTCGGTCAGCAAGAACACCAAAGAACTCATAAGATGGCACCAATATACTCAACATACCATCACTTCCAGATCATCAGCACAAATAACCCACAAATTTGGCTGCTGCTACGACTACGACGACGACTACCACCACCACCAACAACAAGAAAAACACTTTGGTCAGTAAACGGAAGAACAATTACAGAACTCAATTCAGGAGCAAGACCAATTACAATTACAGACTAGTTCAGGGGCCAGCCCATTTGCAAAACTCAATGTTCCTGTTCCACGCAGAAGCCTTTCCTGTTCCCGCAAACCAGGCTTGCAGGGTGGGCGCTTAGATTGATTAAAAGTGAAAATAAACTCTCAGCATCTTTACATAAAAGCTCTCTTGTTGTACTTAGTTTTGGGGAAGGTAAAACGCTCAGCAAAAGGTTGTCCTGCCCAAAAGCAAACTCACTCACGCAGTGGCCAACTCACGGAGCAAATAAAACAACAAACTGGGTTCCATGCACATTAACTAGTTCTCTGCACGTCTCAGCTGCATATATTCCTTTGACTCATTTATCCCTATTGTTCTACAGTACACCCGTTAGAGCTGCCCATGTAATGAGACCTAAACATTTACTATCTACTACAAGTTAACTAAGGGTAGATCGAAAACCGTTCCCCTCCGCAACAGAGCAAATTTTCTCCCACCTTGTGAGTGAATACAATAAAACAATCAACGACAAACTACCCCCCCCCTTTTCCCACCGAGATCAAATTATCCATGTTTCTCTGCCACATTGATTTCATGCATAAATATTGATGAATCTTTGGGGAGGGGGGAGAGGGATGTAAGGAAAGCTGTGCTGGCAATGAAATCTGCACAAATTAGGGCACAAGGGTATGATTAAACTTAACCCCCCCTCCCCAAAAAAAACATTTGGACGAGAATTTCCTTCGTCAGCAATTTTGAAACTTCACTCTTTCACATCCCTGCTGCGTTGCTAGTTCGCTGAATCCGATGAAAGACCCCCGGCTTAAATGGTTCACGGAGTAGGCTCCTGGAGCGATGGGCGTCCAAACGTCCATTCAGCACGTGCCCGGCAGCAACTCGTGCGCAGGGAGTTGGAATCAATCATGTCGCGTGTTCAGCTGCTAAACGATGCGTGCACTCGCTAACACTTCGTGACGAATATAAATGGGATGATGGCCGTACGGCTGCCAGCAGGAAACTTTTATTCCACTTGGAGTGGGTGCTGCACAAGCCCTTCCCAATGGACGTGCAGCTGTAGTTTTGGAACAATTAGTGAGCAGGCAAAGAGCTTACCGTCGTCTGGTAATTCTCACAAAGATCAAAAATGGATGGTGGGGAGACTATCAATTTGAATGTGATTGTTGTAGATCAAGGGACAAATCAGGGTAAGCAAGATAACATGGCCTCCATCAGAAAGTCCCCAAAGCACAGAAATTAACTCCCTGCACAATTTTTACCTGCAAGTGTTGGGATAAAGAAAAACTCTTCATCTTGGCAGCTTTCACCTTGGAGTAGCCAGCATTCCAACTCCTTCGTCAGCATTACGGAATCGGAAAATTGGTGAAAGTGCAAACCCCACAGGTTTGTCATGTGGACTGGCAAAATTCAACAACACCCCGCATCTATACTCTGTCCTGGAGTTGAAAGACGTGTGGCCGTGGAATATCCGGGTACGCAGGGTAGTCGAGGATTTCCATCATTCGGATCATGCAAACGTTCCTCTGTGGCTTATGTAGCTTATGTAGCTTATTCTAATGCTGGAATAAGTTTATTGGTTCACGTGAACCAGGGAATGAATATAAACAAGAAGACAAGACAGTGTGACATATTGCAAAAGTGCAATGATGGGCGATATTAAAGACTCCGGGTGAAAAAGCTCTCATTTATGTCAAACCAACATGGCAAAAATCACCTTTACAGCAAGCTAAGTTCATTGTGCTCGCAGAGGATATTTCCCACAGACATGGGTGGGATCAGGGCAGAAGGTTTGGACAAAACCAAAAAACTCACTTCCTCAGTAGGAAGCTCGCTCAGCAGTTTCAATCGTATTTACACAGGCCTTACTTCGCTGTGCCATCGGGCAGAGGGAGAGACAGAAGCAATTCCTGCAGTGTTTGTCCACTTTTAACTTGCTCTCCTGCTCTCCCTACCTCTCCCCACCATTTTCCTCACTCAACCCGTGCTTCCCCCTACCCCAACCACGCGCTCTCCCCAAGTCCCTTCTGTTTTGCTTACTTGGCCTGCCACACAATGTCAAACTCCTGTGGGGCAGAATGAATCTTAAAAAAAAGGAAGCCATTCTTGTGGTTCCAGCAAGGGGCACTGCATCTCAGATCGTAAACTCTTTTGGATGGTGGTAAAAGCGAGCTGTATCGTCTTGTTGAAGTTGTGAACTTCAAATATCCCAATTCATCTTTCAAAAACAAACAAACAAACAAACAAACAAACAGGCAGTCATAGACTGGTACTTACGAAATCGTCAACTTGACCTCTGACCTTGTCTAATAAAAGCTGTCTCGAGAGAACGTAGCGACGCAAACCAGAAGTTTCTACGATGATTCTGTACCAAACCATCAAAAATCGAATGTTTTGGATGTTTGACCTCACTGTGACCTTGACCTTTGACCGATTTGGACCAAAATATAATCAGCACTTGCCATCACCCTCCTGAATCACGTGGTTTAATTTGACATTGGTAGCTTCTTCCGTTCTCGAGTTATCATGCCTACAAACAAACAAACAAACATACAAACAAACAAACAAACAAACAAACAAACGGAAGTCATAAATATACTTACGAAATCTTTAGATTTCGTAAGTAACAACCAGAAACGGAAGTCATCAATATACTTACGAAATCTTTAGATTTCGTAAGTAACAAACACACAAACAGAGGACGGAAGTCATCAATATACTTACGAAATCTTTAGATTTCGTAAGTAAAAACCTCGGCCATTGTGCATACGTATCCTCACATAAATCCCAATTTAGGCGGAGCTGTACAATTAATTGTCACTGTCTAAAGCAGGTGGGATTGAATGTGAAACAGGCAGGCTTGGCCAAATGGCTTTCAACATATATAATTATTTTTCTAGTTCTTACCAAAATAAAAATGTAAACCTATGTAATCTGGCTTAACTCGGTTCATGCAATGACAGCATTAGATTAATCTTCCCAAATATTTACAAAGAAGGAAATTAAATTTCCAGGGACAAGAATTAAACACATCTTCAAAAGTTCAACATGACAAACAACAAAATACAGTGGCCTGCAAAAGTATTCACCCCCGACCAATAATTCCACTTTTTGATGAATTATGAATTTTGGATAAAAAAATTTTTCCAAATGACCTATTTTATTCATTACTTCAGAGATCAAACTAAACATTGTTATAGTTGAAGGAGGTTGCATATCAGGAATACCTGAAAAAACATGTATAAATCAAAATCCACTGGTTGTATAAATATTCAGCCCCTTCCGTCAGTACTTGGTGGAAAGCATCTTTTCCAGAAATGACTGCAACGAGTCTTGTTGGGTAGATCTCTACCAACTTTGCACAGTGAGATAGTGAAGTGTTTGCCCATTCTTCATGTGAAAATTGCTCTCGTTCTGCCAAGTTTGATTGGGATCGTCGATGGACTGCAATCATCAAGTCTCACCATAAATGTTTAATTGGGTTCAAGTCAGGATTTTGACTGGGCCACTCAAGAACATTTATTATCTTCTAATTCAGCCACTCCAGTGTGGCTTTAGCTTTGTGCTTCGGATCATTGTCCAGCAGAAATGTGAATCTCGGACCCAGGTTCAGATTCATGGCTGACTCGGGCAGGTTTTCATTAAGGATTCTTTCATCAAGGATCCTGTACTTTGCATCATCCATTGTCCCTTCTATCCTGACAAGCTTTGCAGTCAGGATGGTGTTCATTGGGTGATGTGCAGTTCTGCTTGTGCCAGACGTAATGCTTTGAATTTAGTCTGACCACAAAACTTTTCTCCACACACCTGCAGTATCATTAAGATGCTTTTTCATAAACTCCATACAAGCATTTAGATGCGTATTTTTTCATCATGGCTTCTTTCTTATCACCTGTTCATAGAGGCCAGCCTTGTGAAGGGAATGGGATGTTGTTGATTGACGAACACTGACCCCCATCTTGGACATAGAGCCTTGCAATCATTCAAAGTCATTGTTGGATTCACAGTGACATCCTGCACCAGTTTCTTGCTTGACTGGCTGCTGAATTTGGATAAGTGACCTGATCTGGGTCAAATGTGGGTGGTATGATAAGTCTTCCACTTCTTAATGATGGATTTCACTGCACTGAAAGTGATAATGAGTGACTTTGAAATCTTCTTATAACCCTCTCCTGAACGGTGCTTCTCCACCACTTTATGTCTGACTTCATTGGAAAGCTCATTAGGTCTTTATATTTGCCTTGTTGGTCGACTAAGAGAGTTGCAGCTTTAAACTCCGCAGATAAGTGGGGGAGATTAATTTTAAAGTTAAACCACTGATTACATACAGGTGAAACCTACTACACTTATTTTGTAACCTTTCAAACAAATAATTTGCTCCTGAAGTGATTTGGGTTATTCGCGAAAGGGTTTGAATACTTATGGAACTGAGAATCATCTGATTAGTCTCTCTTAATCGAACTTATTTACATTTTATCTGCGATTTTTGTGCACCGCTCCTTCCCAATTTCATATCTAGGCGATGCATGACGTCATCGCCAGGCACCGAAGGAAGGGAGTACTCGGTTTTTACTCCATTTGTTTGTTTTCTTTCTTGTTTGTCCGAGTGATACCTCAGCCATCCTTTGAGCTCGGAACCTGAAATTTGGGATCAAACGTGAAGATGTGTTTTGGTAAACACCATATTTTCTCTTTTTTTTGATTGATCACGATATTAATTATTATATTAATTACTTATTCATTTTCTTTCTCATCTGGGCAATATCTCAGGTACCCTTTGAGCTAGGAAGCTGATATTTTGGCATGGCAGTGAACAAGTGATTTGGCTATAAAGGGTATTTTTGATTTATTGATTCATCAATTAATCAATAAATTATTCATTTTTCGAATAATTACTTTATTTTGAAAAAGTTACAGATATCGGATGAAACAGTGGTGGTTTTGGTATGCTATTAGCTAAATAATTATGAAATATATTTTATGATTATTGTTTATAAATTTCAATTATGCAATTAATCAATTAATCAATCAATTATTGCACACCGCTCCCTCCCAATTCCGTCTCCATGTGCTGCATGGTGGGAATACCAGGCGATGAAGGTGCCCCGGCAATGTCACGCGCTGGAGGATATGTTATTGATTTGGTATGGGGGTGGTGTACTTTGAATGTACATCTACTTATTAGATTTATTGCTTTGGAGTAGTTTGTGAGGACTCCATGTATTAAGTTTGATTGGAAAGAATCATGAAATAAGCTCAAGTGGCATCAAAATGTGAAAACTTTGGAGAGGGGTGAATACTTTTGCAGGCCACTGTAATTTGCCTCAAGTTGCTGTCACAATAACTACTCTAATCAAAGGGTGAGAGGAAGGGGGGAGAGGGGATGACACGTGTGGCGGCATGGGACCACCCTGAGGGAAGTGAGCAGCAGCATGGGATTTCCCTGTACTGAGGGACATGAGTGGTGGTGTGGAGCAACCTCTTGGGATGCATGTGGTTGTGCGGGACCCCACTGAGGGACATACACAATGGTTGGGCTGGCCCCAAAGGACATGCGTGGCAGTGCAGGCCTTCTTACTCCAAAGAGCAGGGCGGTGCGGCCAGCCCAGAGGGATGTTTCCAACTCAAGGGACATGTGTGGGGGCGTGAGCCCACCCGGAGAGACACATGTGGTGGCGTGAAACCACTCCAAGGGATGTGCACAGTGGAGCAGGCCTGTCCGTGGAACACACATGGAAGTGTGGTCTCTCCCGAGGGATATGCATGGCAGAGCAGACATGCCCCAAGGAACGCATGCGGCAATCAGAGCTATACTCATGGGACACACACAGCATTCACACCATTTTGTTGGCGAGCATAGCATTTTGACCGAGTGGATGGACACAACAGTAATGAATAAACAAAATTAATCCAGCAAAAAAAAGGGTAAAGGAAAGTGGGGGGAAAAGCAGAAACACAAAGAGGTGTTCAAATCGCATCAAAAAATCTTCCATTCCTCTCAAGGCTGGAACTACTTAACTGAACTTGTTATGGTGCCAACAAGTCATGCCATCCCTTCGCTGAGAACCAACCCTGGACAGATTGCCACATTGTCGCAAGATACTGTAGCACTATGCAAAGAAATTTAGAATCTGGGAAGAGAACTGACACACAATTAGATATTTTTTGAAATGCAGACTTTCGAGATAAATATGAACCAATGGAAGCTAATTATAAATGGGACACATATGTTCAACTCCCTCTGAAGGATGGCTTAATCATGTGTGAAACACAGTCCCTCCCTGGAATGGCTCTAGGGTGACAGTTCAGTCAGTTAAGGAACAAATCCCTGACTGGACGCTCAAAAGCACGTGCATTACACCACAGCTGTTATATCAGCGCACATATGCAAACCGATGGTCTGAAAAATCCATCACAAATGAAGAGAAATTGTGGAGAAAACAAGAGCGTTTGTTAGAATCGCTTTCACCGACTCAGGCATAACAAAATGACAGATAAATAAAAAAATCACAACACCCCTTTGGTTTATTAGTTTTGGATGAGGAGAGAAGGAAAATGGAAAAGCCAAGGCCTGTAAGATCGGATAGCCTGTTCAATGTAAGGTGCGTGTGTCAAATTTCTTTGCATTTACAAACACAGATGCATCATCATGTGTGCTAACCACAAATGCACACAAGTTAGAGCCTCGGTTTTGGTAGAAGGAGGATGAACGTAAGAAGGGTTCTTCATCAGCTTGTTTTCCCCATATTACACAATCAAATTGGAAACGAGGGAGCTTTCCTTTACCGACCCTGATGGCCAAAATATCGTTATGCTCGGCTGGTTGTGGGTGGAGGGGGGGGAGGGGGTATTTTCCCACACTACTGCCTTCATTTACACCCAAAAACATTGCAAAGATTTTGGCAAAAGTGGATATCCATCCATGGATGACAGTTTTTCAACAAATGGTGCTCATTGCTAAACTCCTGCCATCAAGCGAAAGATAGAGTCAGAGTAAATGAAAAGGGGACTCAATCGCTGGCAGAAGCTTACACATTATATCGTCATCAAATGTGGCAGTAAGATGCTGGGAAAAAAAAATATATATATATATATATATATATATATATATATATATATATATATATATATATATATATATATATATATATATATATATATATATATATATATATATATATATATATATATATATATATATATATATATATAAGGCGCTGCGAGGAGTGATGTAAGGGACACATCGGCCATTTTGGAATTAATGCCATGTAGCACTATTTTAATCCTTACCCTGGTTATCCTGGATATATCGGCTGGTTCATTTTCAAGATATATCGGCTGGTTCATTTTCAAGATATATCGGCTGGTTCATTTTCAAGATATATCGGCTGGTTCATCTTAAAGATATATCGGCTGGTTCATTTTAAAGATATATCGGCTGGTTCATTTTAAAGATATATCGGCTGGTTCATTTTCAAGATATATCGGCTGGTTCATTTTCAAGATATATCGGCTGGTTCATTTTCAAGATATATCGGCAGGTTTATTTTCAAGATATATCAGCAGGTTTATTTTCAAGATATATCGGCTGGTTCATTTTCAAGATATATCGGCTGGTTCATTTTAAAGATATAATCGGCTGGTTCATTTTCAAGATATATCGGCTGGTTTATTTTCAAGATATATCGGCTGGTTCATTTTAAAGATATAATCGGCTGGTCAATTTTCAAGATATATCGCCTGGTTAATTTTAAAGATATATCGGCTGGTTCATTTTAAAGATATATCGGCTGGTTCATTTTAAAGACATATCGGCTGGTACATTTTAAAGATATATCGGCTGGTTCATTTTCAAGATATATCGGCTGGTTCATTTTCAAGATATATCGGCTGGTTCATCTTAAAGATATATCGGCTGGTTCATTTTAAAGATATATCGGCTGGTTCATTTTAAAGATATATCGGCTGGTTCATTTTAAAGATATATCGGCTGGTTCATTTTCAAGATATATCGGCTGGTTCATTTTCAAGATATATCGGCAGGTTTATTTTCAAGATATATCAGCAGGTTTATTTTCAAGATATATCGGCTGGTTCATTTTCAAGATATATCGGCTGGTTCATTTTAAAGATATAATCGGCTGGTTCATTTTCAAGATATATCGGCTGGTTTATTTTCAAGATATATCGGCTGGTTCATTTTAAAGATATAATCGGCTGGTCAATTTTCAAGATATATCGCCTGGTTAATTTTAAAGATATATCGGCTGGTTAATTTTCAAGATATATCGGCTGGTTAATTTTCAAGATATATCGGCTGGTTCATTTTCAAGATATATCGGCTGGTTCATTTTCAAGATATATCGGCTGGTTCATTTTCAAGATATATCGGCTGGTTCATTTTCAAGATATATCGGCAGGTTTATTTTCAAGATATATCAGCAGGTTTATTTTCAAGATATATCGGCTGGTTCATTTTCAAGATATATCGGCTGGTTCATTTTAAAGATATAATCGGCTGGTTCAATTTCAAGATATATCGGCTGGTTCATTTTCAAGATATATCGGCTGGTTCATTTTAAAGATATAATCGGCTGGTCAATTTTCAAGATATATCGCCTGGTTAATTTTCAAGATATATCGGCTGATTCATTTTCAAGATATCGGTTGGTTCATTTTAAAGATGTATCGGCTTGTTCATGGGTTTTGCCCTTTCCAAAGGAGAGGGTATTGCATTTGGGTCCGTTTATTACTTGCAAAATCAAAAATTTTTCAAGTATATTGGTCAGTCGATTTTGTGATTCTGTCTGTCTGTCTGTCTGTCTGTCTGTTTGTCGCCTTCAAGCCACAATTTTAAGCTGATTTTAATGAAACTTCACCACATGGTAGAGTTTTTCAAAAGGAAGAAGCCTATTGTTTTTGAGGTCAAATCGTCAAACGGTCAATAACTTCGGCGGTATTTCTAAAATCCTCAATTTTCATTCGATTGACATGAAATTTGAAGAGGATATATATATTTCAGGTCAATTAATTCAACCAACTAATTATTTTTTAAGCTCAACATAGACCAAAAGGTCAACACAGTTCCAATGTCAGCAACTAAGGTGGTATTTCCAAAATCCTCAATTTTCATTAGATTGACTTGAAATTTTAAGAGGATTTGCATATCAAGTCACTGAATTCAACATGGACCAAAACGTCAACATAGGCCCAAGGCCAACTAAGATGGTATTTCCAAACTCCTCAATTTTCATCCGATTGACTTGAAATTTGAAGAGGATATATATTTCAGGTCACTGAATTTAACGAGCCAATTATTTTGGAGGTTCACATCAGCCAAAAGGTCAACATCGGCCGAATTTCTCAAATTGTCAATTTTCATCCGATTCACTTGAAATTTGAAGAGGAGTTGCATATTTGGTCATTGAATTCAAATTTGAGGTCAAATTTGTTTTAATGGATTTTGCAAGTATGATGCTCTGCACGACGTCTTCTTCTTGTTTGACTGTTTGTCCGCACAGAACTTTCGTATTTTTCTCCACAACCTGTTGCCGGATTGAGACAAATTTTTCACCATTGGTGTGACTACTCATGTAGAATGTTTTAATGATAGTTGTGACGTCATTAGTCACGTGGTGTGGCAGCCATATTAGAAAAACAGAAAAACTTTGGATCTCTGTATCTCTGAAACCGCACCAATGAAAAAAATTGAAACTTGGCACATAGCAAGTACTCCTCATGGGGAATGAGTGTGATTTTTTTAATGACATCATAGGTGCCTTCGTGATGACGTCATAATTGCAAATGTAGATGGCCACATCCGATCAGTATGAAAATTTTTGAGGGTCATGTAGGGATAAAATGGTCCACAATTTCTTTTTGTCATCGGTGATGTCGTCAGTCAAGTGATTTGGCAGCCATATTGTCTCCTTGTTTTTTTAACCTTCAAAAATCTTCTTTTACGACATGGCTGAAGCAGTCATCACTGCCAGCATTTATAAAGTGGCAGTTCTAATTATGTCTCCTATTAATTACGTAACACACCAGTACACATATGCCACACAAAATGCACCACACAAAACAAGTCCTGGCAAGGGTCTGCAATCTCTGATTGCTCATTTTTTCTTTTTTTCGTGTTTAGTATCACTGCCCACCCGCCTGTGAAAAAAAATCTATATTTTGGTGAAACGGCTGTTTCTATGGATCGTATCATGTAAATTGTTCAAGATTGTGCCGAGGCACACGGTGAAAATAAATAGGTGAAAATGCCATTTGTTGTTTGTCAAATTTGTGCCCCTTTTGTGCAAAATGTGCCCATTTTCACCACACCAGTGACCTGCCCATTTATGCTTCCAGCTCGGGATCTGATATAGTTATCTAGTTCCGTACACCTCTCCTCCAAGAAAAATGAAGCTTTGGGTAAGTTTTTGCAAGGAAGCAATGAAAATATAGATTGCAGGCTAACAGGTCACAATGATCCACGTGATCTCAAAACAAACAAGAGGTTAATATAATCATCAATGATATGCACAATAACTTGGATTATGATGGATTGACAAGCAGAACAGAGGATGGGTTCAAAATAAAATAAAATCAGATGGTGAGTGAATTAGAGTTAGATAACTACCAAATAGAAAAGTGATAACAAGCAGCAAGCAAATAAACAAGTGACATATCAATGCCGATGGCAGACGCACCAAGAAAAATGAAGTATCCTCATTTCGAGCTGCATGTTTCAGGGTGGTGAAGGCCTGAGAATCAAGACCACGCTCAGGAACATTGAGAACCACAGCCAGAGAGAGGTCATCTTTTGTATTCACCAGAAGGCCCATGTAAGCACAAATAACCCGCCGAGCCACAGTCTGAAAACAAAAGAGGAGGAAGTCATTGTGGTGGTGGTTGTGATAGTGACGGTAGTGATGGTTGTTGGAGTGGCATTTTCTGCGAATGACAGAAGCATCCAATTGTACATCCTTCACAGCTTGAGAATAAAAAGCAACTTCCAAAAAAAAGTTACAATGGTCAAAACCAGCGGTGGATCAGACAGATTATGTGCAGGCAGATGCGTTCTGCTTTTCACAAGAGCCACGCTACACATGTGGCAAAAGACAAACAAAAATACCACGGCAGAGTTTGTCATCTGCTATACAAAAACAAGCGCGCTGAAGGTCGGGCCGATATTTCCAGCACGCAATGGGTGCTTGGTCCGGCCACAGATGGGTCATCAAGCCCGGGTGGTGAGCGGGATGTGCTGTGTGTGTCTGCCATGCATTTTGTCATAAAGATTTCTGCGAATAAAGAGGGCAAAAGGTTTCAGGCAGCGAGCTTGACAGCAAGCCAAAGCCAAGAAATGCTTCCAATACGAGCTTTGCGATCTTTCCAAAATGCAGTGAAAATAAACGAGTCAACACATAAAGGATGACTTAAAGCTTCGAATCGGCATCGGGTGCAAAATAACCGAGTTGGAAATAAATCAGTCAATGTACACAAAACATAATTCGAGGCAATTTCTCAGAACAGCGAGGAAGCCACAGTCAAGTCCGTGCCAATAAGTCACTGCTGAACTCTCCTTCAAGTTGATGGATGCTACAAATAAATCTCCTTCCCTCACCTTCTCATGTAAGCTGACTATCCAGATCACTCATAAAATGTGTTACTGACCTGAAACGTTTCTCATAGAACATCTGCAAAATAATCACCAGTAAGTTTTTCAAAAGACCACATCGACAAGTAAATATATTGTTGTGGTTACCAAATTCGCAAACCACCATTCAGGTCCCTTAGGTGAGGTATCTCGGCAAGTATATGTGTAGTTAGGCCCAAACCCGTTGTCTAGTGGGAATACATGTCATTTATACGTGCTGCGACTCTTTAGGATAGCCGTTTTTCTTTTACTATCTTTAATTCGGACCAACCGCCATGATTACCACCACAACCACAACATCAACCACCAACCACAACGCCGCTTCACCACAACCGCCACGACCTTCACGTCACACCTCGCAACCGTAGCATCGCCACCGTTCTTGCCCCGCTGTGGGTGCCGGTGTTGGACTCGTGCAGGGCGCGCGTCGAACAGCGTGTACAAAATCACGGATTTTGTGCTTCAAAAACGGATCAAAAACGACACACGCCCACTTTTTGCCGTCCAATCGGTGAGCGAGGGGCGATTTGGCCCCGCCTCCAGGACGATCGATATATGCAAATTTGTGGATCAAAAAGCCTTCACGCCCACTTTTTCTCGGGCCAATGGGGAGCGAGGTGAAAGGTCAAAGGGAGGGGGTCAAAGGCGAAGCTACGGGGGGATAAAAGGACCGTGTTCGTCAGTCAGGAGAGTGAAGAGTCGGAGAGTCCAGAAGTGGAGAGTCGGAGAGTCCAGAGGCGGAGAGTAGGAGAGTCGGAAGCAGAGGGTCAAGACTTCGCGGGCGGTGGAGCTGCTCGTCGTGTGCGTTGGAGTCGGAACGGAGGGGACGAGCTGTGGAAAGGCGGCGACACCAGACGAGGGGGTGCTCGCGTCGTGCAGGGAGCTGCACCCGAGGGAGGCCGACAGCGCGACCTGGCCGAGGTGGAGACGCACACCAGGGATAATAAAGATCCTCTATACCCCGAGCATCAGCAACCCCCTCCTGTTTCCCCCCACGCTGAGATAGTGCGACCAAGGGGGCCCCTTTCCCACCCCCTACCAGACACTGCCCGCGAGGCCCGCGGAGTTGGGGCGCCATCGCCGCTCCGCGTCTCATCACCAGACGGGTAGGCGCGACCCGGTCTCGGCCTCAGGCCCGCCTCATCCTTGAGGGTATTTCTTTTCCTTGGTTTTGGGTATGTGTTGTCGGCGCCGTCTGTGAAGTAGAATTGTATAAGTGTTGCCGTGTGCTCGGTAGTCGGTATTAGCTCTGCATTGTGTTTTCGCTTTTACATTTGCTTTTTGTGTAAATTGCATTGTGTCTTTTCTGTGTGCATTTGGTGGAATTGTATATGTGTGCTTCCCGTGTGCCGCGAATAAATGTGCTTTTGTGTTGAACTGTTTCCCGCTTCGCTTCGTCATTTCTCCCATTGAATCCTCATCTTGCTTCACGTAAAGGGTTGGTAGTGGGCTGAATACGCCCGATAATTAATCGAACCGTCGAGGTCGACGATAACACCGCTCGGTTATTCTGATAGTACGGAACGGGTCGCTTAAGTGGCCCGTGTCCGAAGTCGACCTGCGGCGAGGTGCGATCGCCCGGTCTACCCTCCGCGTGGGTACTTAGGTAGGTCGAATTTGGCGAGCAACCCTATCCCACGCGGGGGCTGATTGGCTCGATCGCGGTGAGACCGAAAGGTCCACCCGTGACTGGTTCCCGGCGTTAGTCCGAGAGGGTCACGACTGGATTGTCCGTCCGGTGGGCGACGTGCCGCGATTCGAGTTACGTGGCCGTCAGCACGCCGGCGGGCGCGAATCCGCAACAATATAAATCGGGAGTTTTCAAATCTTTTTTGGTAAAAATGATAATGCGTGGTTTGAAATCAAAAGATTACCAATCACCAAATAAATAATGATAAAATAAAATAAAAATCAGATAAAGCATTAAATTGGCACCAGGGTACGAAACAGTCAAAAGGTGTGCCGTCAGGATGCCACTCACCCTATTTAACCAATATGGGGCTGGCCTACATAACCCTTAGTGTCCTGGTAGTATAGCTTACAGGTATGCACACTCACATCTGAGCTGTCTGGCTTGAGTTTTAATCTTAACCCAGCTTTAAACTGTCATCCTTGTGTTTCACAGGCAGGGCGATGGATAAATGTGGGGCACCAGCTATCCGCGAGATGTTAGGCTGGAGTAGCAGTCTGCCAACACTGGTCATAGAGGGACTTTAAAGACCCCATGGTGCATTTCATGAAGAGTAGGGGAGTTATCGCTAGCACCATGAACAAATTACCAATTCTTCCTCAAATCACCTTCACTCAAGCATCAGGCCTGGGCAGCCTGTTCCAGAAAGACCGAGCCAGGCGCCCTATCCAATGTCGACCTCACAACATGGGATTAATTGAGGTGGTTAGAGTAGTAATAACTCGACAAATAATTGGGGGCGTTAGAGTATCAATAATCTTCTTGCTTTCAGGTCACTCTATGTCCTCCCCCCCCCTCTCTCCTAGCTTCCTATTTGTGTATTCCTTTACTTGGTGTGTCCATCTGTCACCCTACTGTCAGAAAGTTACCTTTTTAACCTTCCATCTCCTCGCTAACCCCTAACTCAAGATCTTGTACATAAAAAATTTAAAGTAAAAATAAAATAAAAATAAAAAGTCAAACTTGCAAGTTGAGAGCACATTGTCATTTATAACTCGGTTTCAGCTACACCCGATAGTTGTGTTTTCCATGTACGTCACCCATACACTCCGTGTTTTGCCAAGTGCGATTTTGTTCAGGACTAGTGCCATGCTTCGCTTTTTGATGCTCAACATTCCGTTCTGTGGAGCAAAGAGTCCAAATGAAGCGTATAACAGTGCAGAGTTTATTTTTTTGTAACTTTATTCGAACCTGCCTCTTTTTAGTTTGTGGGTCTTTTAAACCTCCATTGATATCAGACCCAGGTCAGACAATAGTGTTGATCTTATATTATCTGAACCTCAATGGATATCAGCCTCATACAATTTATAAACAAAGTAGATGTCAATGATTAAACTTGGTGCTTGTTTGTGATGGAGTTGGCCAGTTTGTAAAGTGTGAGTGCATCCAAAACAGTTTTATCTGGAAAAATCATCATCTTATTTGGAAATCTTCACAGAAGGACTGAGCTGGCAGCACACTTGAGAGGTATACACGCTCGATTTTGGCCTTTTAGACAATCTCAACCCATATAAAAACTGTCAACCTTGTGTTTCACAGGCAGGGTGATGTATTGATGTATGCACCATCCATCTGAAGGAGGATAACTCAGAGGACCCATCTGCCAGTAATTGTCGTTGGTGGACATTAAAGATCCCACAGTGTCCTTCATGAAGAGGAGATGCTTTATCGCTGGTACTTCAACAAAGTACAAATTCCAGCCCTGACTGACTGCTGTGAAGGTAAAGGAAAACCACACAGCGTAACCTCTGCCAAGAGTTGACTGCGGCAGCACCAACGCTCTGGAAAGAGAATGGTACAATGATGATTTGGAATGGAGGGAATGCAGAGGGAAAGAGCTTATTATTATTATATACAATTTACAAGGTCAATTAAAGTCTTCCTCGAGCTTTATGAGTAAGCTCCTCCTATTAAATAAATACAAGACGATCCCCAACATCATTCAGTAAAATTCTTAATTTTGCCTAAAAAAGAGAATATCCAGAGCAACGTCACGATGAGCTTCCTGTTTGGTCAGTATTTCAGCTTTGTAAGTAATCACTCACAAAATGCCTTAATTTATCTTTCTGAAACACACACACACACACACACACACACACACACACACACACACACACACACACACACACACACACACACACACACACACACACACACACCTCCTGACTGTTATGCTGAGCATCGCCGTGGATTATGTATCACACGGTAAAACCGAACAATCTGCACAGAACAACCATCCGTCTGCCAACCATGGAAAAAGCGGGGGCAGCGCTTGAAAGCGGAACAGGCAGAGCGATGAGTGTTTCCCTGTGCCCTCATTGGCACAGAGACCTGAACCACAGTATTGGTCCCGCCCCCAATGAGAATTTCCCACCGGGAATGGCTTCATTTGCTCCACACCTGGGCACACAACGGAGCTCCCAGAACAACATGGGATGATCGGGCATCCCACCCACGAGCGCGCCTCCTCATCCCCACTTGTTCCTAAAGGAGGTGGTGGTCGTTCATGACTACTGTGGTTGAGCGATGGTAGTGGTGGTGTCATGTAGCGGTTGCAGTGTGGCGGGTTCATGATGGTGAATGGCGGCCGTCGAGATTGTGGCATCAATGGTGAGGGTAGGCGAGTTTGGGTTGTGGTTTGATGTTGTGGGGAATTTTGGGAAGGCGTTGTGGTGGTTGCAGGAATATTGCAGCGTCGGGGTTCTGAGTACGGCGAAGGTCTGAGGTGAACATTGGTTTGAGAATGGTGTGAGGTTTGAATGGGAAATGGTGTGCCTATGCAAATGAGTGATTTGTTGGCGTGGTCTGCATGCTTGCATGAAGGAAAGGAGATCGTGTGTGAAATCAAGTAAAATAAAATAGACAAAATAGAATAAAGAATGGGATACAAGAACTGCCTAAAACCCGTCGCAATGCATTTTGTCACATCAACCCACTAGACATAAGGGAAGGGCTATATAAAATGGATATAACTAATGAAATAACTGTCTCGGGACTGTAAAATGTTGTTATTCACAGACCTCGGGTATTCACGGTACATTAAGTTGAAACAATGCCCCGACATTCGCGGATTTGACATCAGTGGCATTTTTCAGGAACGTGTCGCGCCATGAATGTCAGAATCCAATAGTGTGTGTGTGTGTGTGTGTGTGTGTGTGTGTGTGTGTGTGTGTGTGTGTGTGTGTGTGTGTGTGTGTGTGTGTGTGTGATTAAATGAAAGGTGGTTGGGAATTATATCCACAGAATCCCTAATATGGGGTGGGACACAAGCAGTGAGGGTGCGGGGCGGGGGTGAGGGGGGGGCACGTCACTTTACTTTGGACATGCTGCTTCCACTCTCCCAATTATGGATGGAGGTCCTCAATGTCAGACATGATATCAGGGTCATCTCCCTCACCATATATTGAGCACATGATACAGTCCGGCACCCCGCCTTGCTATCCAAACTCTCTGACTCCAAAGATGGCCATGCGTCACGTGGCCGTCGTCCGTAACTGGGCATCCCATGGCCAGGCTTCTGATTGCTGGGGGTCCGCTCTCTGGGGATCCCGGCTATGTGGCTGACTGGCTTGTGTGTTATATCTCTGGGGTCCCAGGATGTGTGTTGCACTCGACCAACAGTAATAGAGATAACCAACAGTGTTGCACTGTCCCAGGTCCCATTGCACTCGACACTGCCTTTTGTAGGAGTGCTCTTTCCCCCCAGCCCTCTTCATATCACACACATGAGCCCTCCATGTAAAAGAAAAGACAACTGGGGTGATTCAAGCATTACACGGATGGGAAATAGGGGAGGGAGGGTGGGGGAGACACAGACATGAGGGTAAGGATGACTGGGAAGCCAACGAGACATCTGATTCTTGTCATTGCTAATTGTAGTTTACAAACACTTACCTAAAGCTCATTTGATATAACTGATGAATAATTAACCCATCAGTCATTTTCATAACTAGAAATGTAAATGTAAAAGAGAGGGTGATGAATATTTTATCTCTCCTTCATTCTTACACAACATCCACCAAAGTTTCTCTGCCCCCACCCCCCCCCCAACCTCCCTTTTCCCTCTCCCCTTGTACTTCTTTCTATGAATAATAATAATAATAATAATAATAATAATAACAATAATATTAATCCAATCAATTAAATGGCTGTTAAGAGGCACAACAGTGGCACCCTTTCTGGTGCATTACCATTTGAAGATAAGATCAAGATCACAACCGCAGTATATTTTGCTCAGTGATGGTCTGTCTGACAAAACCTTGAAGTTTGCACGTTGCTGTGAGCACCATCAATTTGACAAATCATCCTTTTGTCCAAATGACCTAAATCAGGTAAATATGAAAACCTTCCACCCCAGCTTTTCCAAATCCAATGAAAACACAACCTCCTCTTTAAATCACGAGACAACCCTGCAGACCCTGTCCAGATTTTGTCCTGTCGGAATGCAGAATCACTAAATGAGCTTCCTTTGTCTCATGCAATCACTGAAATTACAATGAAATCCTACACACACAGAGCACCTCCTCCACACCCCTGACCCTAAGTACGTAATGCAATTGCAATGTAAATGTTTAAGTCGCAGGGAAAGAAAAAAAACGGCTTTGTCCAGGTTCTTCACAACACCATCGGCTTTTGTTTAGTGCCATGTACAAAACGAAACCACTTACTTTCATGTGTGTCTCTCTTTGTAATGGGCAAAATCCCAAATGAGGAGGGCAATCACAATATATATATATATATATATATATATATATATATATATATATATATATATATATATATATATATATATATATATATATATATATATATATATATATATATATATATATATATATATATATATATATATATATATATATATAGTGCAGAAGATGTCAAGATGTTCAATTCGATTTACCCAAAAGTATGTTTACAACTGACTGCCTTAAACATACAATATGGCCCTGTGAGGTGAGAATGGTTTGGATAATTCATCCATTACCTCTTCTCGGCCTGCAGATGCTTCCCAGGCCAGGACTGAATCATCGACCCAGTGTGCAGAGCTTATGTGCAGCAAATATGTCTGGCTCAAGATAAATTTGCCTTTTTCGGTGGAGTGTCACCACCAGGACGAAACATCTTGTCTACTTTGGTTCATCGTATCCTCTTCACTCCCTCTCCTTGGTTCATCGTATCCCCTTACTTGGATCGACGCGACGTGAACTCTACCCGTGATAACAAAAGTTTTTTTTTTTTCTTTCAACTTCCACAGTCAATGACAGATTATTTATTTACGTTTTCTCTCAAGTTCCATTTGCGAACTTCCGACTCTTGCCCGCCACTCCAACGAAAGCGTGTAAATCTACCATCTTCAGCTGGTGAGAGTTTATATGTGCCTCAAAATACATACAAGTCTTTATATAAGATTCGTTGGAGCAAAATGCTCCAATTATTGTCTTGGAAAAGAAAACAACTTTCTCGACGGATCACCACTACGATGTAGCGTTCTCGACTGAGGCTACAGGAAGCTGCAATTTAGCAAGGAACCCGCCGTTAGCTCGCATACTATTCCCAAACGACAGTGTTGGATCTGTAATGTCCAGCAATTAATGCCAACAGATGGAATGCAAGGTTTAATGTTCATCTGAGGGACTGTGCACGTTGTTGCATCTCCCTGAATGCTAAACACCAGGGTGACAGTTTATAGCTGGGTTGAGATTCAAACCTAGGCTAACGAGCTAAAAGGGGAGTGTGTATACCTCTAGGTTATCCTGTCGGATGCCATTAAATGATACGAATACAAGGAAAAAGAGAAATAGGAGGAAGAAAGAGAAAGACAGGGGGGGTGGGAGAGAGACAGAGAGAGAGACAGACAGAGAGACAGACAGAGAGACAGAGAGACAGACAGAGAGACAGAGAGACAGACAGAGAGACAGAGAGACAGACAGAGAGACAGAGAGACAGACAGACAGACAGAGAGACAGACAGAGAGACAGACAGAGAGACAGACAGAGAGACAGACAGAGAGACAGACAGAGAGACAGACAGAGAGACAGACAGAGAGACAGACAGAGAGACAGACAGAGAGACAGACAGAGAGACAGACAGAGAGACAGACAGAGAGACAGACAGAGAGACAGACAGAGAGACAGACAGAGAGACAGAGAGACAGAGAGACAGAGAGACAGAGAGACAGAGAGACAGAGAGACAGAGAGACAGAGAGACAGAGAGACAGAGAGACAGAGAGACAGAGAGACAGAGAGACAGAGAGACAGAGAGACAGAGAGACAGAGAGACAGAGAGACAGAGAGACAGAGAGACAGAGAGACAGAGAGACAGAGAGACAGAGAGAGAGAGAGAGAGAGAGAGAGAGAGAGAGAGAGAGAGAGAGAGAGAGAGAGAGAGAGAGAGAGAGAGAGAGAGAGAGAGAGAGAGAGAGAGAGAGAGAGAGAGAGAGAGAGAGAGAGAGAGAGAGAGAGAGAGAGAGAGAGAGACATTCAATTTTGGCAGCAGAACAATTAAGTACTACAAGTACACTGTCAAATTGGTGAGTTACAATGTAGTTTACACAAACAGTCTTCTACATTTGCGCAACATGGTGAAATGACCATCTGACTCGCATTGGAATGAGGTCCTGACCGAAGAGGTCCAAAAAAAATGCACAAGTTCTGGAATGCCAAGGTGCATTTTAGAAACAAAGTCGAGTTGGGAAAGAATGCTGGGAAGGTGGCACACAGGTGGAGCACTTAAACACTGGAGATGTGTTGATTTTATTTTTTTTTAATCCGTTGACGAATCCTGTCGCTAGTGCATAGAATTATTGTTGACCCTTTGGTGATCGTAATACATTAAGAATGAAGAAACATGTGGATATCCCAGTGGAGCTTTCCAAGTGCTCACTTTATCTGCCATGTCGAGTTCTTGGCAAGTAAAGAGGGGAGGGGATGGGGGGCAAATAAATCTTGCACTCGGCTCATTTAACATTTTTAATATCCATCAGTATTTGGAATTTAAAACTGCATGCTGAAGATAAAGTGTAATTGGGAACAAAAGCTGCTATTAGCAAATGTTCTGGTAATGTTTGCATTGTCATCAGAATGCTTGTTTGCATTTGCTGCAGATTTTCTTTTTCGAACAGTTTGGCCTCGGACGATGCCATAAATGGAATAATTTGCAGCACAGATTACAAAAACAAAGTGAGAGGGGTCAATTAATTTTTTTTTTTTTTTTACAAAAACCCCAACAAACCGCAATGGAGGTTGTGTGCCCGATCAATACTCACCACGAGGTTAGAAGAGGGAGCCTTTTGTGGGTGATGCATTAACGAAGCACGTGGAGGTGAACACTTCGTGTTATATTCTTCTAAAGAGGAGATCGAGAGGCAAAGGAAGTCTGAAACATCAACCTGGAAAAGAAAAGCCATTTACTTTAAAAGAAGTCTTTATGCCTTGCAGAATCGATTTCACAGGTTGCGATAAAGTGACGAACATGGTGTTCATTCATCGGTCAAAATTATCATTCAATATAAACGTGAATGTAAACAAAGTGTACAATTGTTGTGAAGTAAAACTAAAAAGGTCGGCATGATGTTAAATCGACGTAAATTCAGGAAACCCGTCACTGGGCCAAAGTTTTGGCCACATAACAGAGAGGTCGTAATCAAAAATTAAGGTCGTGATGATAACCATGTAGATTTCACTTTCCTTGCTGCTTCGCGCCTGCTTTACAAGGTAAAAGATGAAGAGCAATCAGGGATTGCGGACCCTCGCCAGGACTTCAATTGTGTGATGTATTTTTTGTGGCATTTGTGTACTGGTGTGTTACGTAATTAACGAGACATAACTAGAACTGCCACTTTATAACTGCTGGCAGTGATGACCGGGTACCAAGACGCCCCGCTTTGAAGCAACCCAACTTTGATTGGACACCTGACCTGACCTATGACGTTTTTATATTATTGTTCATCATTCGATTGTATTTAGATGGGATCAAAATAAATTCAATTCAAATCAAATGGAAGACCAAATAGGTACAGTCCTGCATTTAAGTAATCAGAAGGAACCCGAACAAGCAAAAAAAGCAAAGATGAAGTCATCAGGAGGAACCTGGATAGGACTCTCATTTCAACTGCTTCTCTTCTACCCTCAAACCCATACAGGCGCAGACATCCAAGTGAGTCTTATTCAAAAAAAAATAAAAACAATAATAAATTTTTTTAAAAGAGCCCATATAAAAAAATCAAATTATTCTGGATACCAGACCATGTGTCTGATCAAGTTGAAATTTAAAACACAGATTCCTCATTGACACAAGATCATAAATGTGAAATTTCACATTATTAATGATTGATTAAACGGTTGCAGAAAAACATTAATTTAATATTTTTCTTCAATTCAATATGACTGCCAAACTATGTGACCTATCAATTATTCCTTAATAAATATGTACACCCATGGATTGGGGAATATTTGTGTGAAATTTCCCCTCAATTTGTGCAGCCGTTCTGGAGAAGATAATTTTTTATAGGTTTTAGGGTAAATGATTTGTTCGGGTTTGTTAGGGTTAGCAGCAGACAGACAAACATACAAACAAATTAAAAATCACTCATCGAGACAACTTGGCAAAACAGCACAAAGTAGAATGGCACTCGGTGGAGCGCATACCTCTACCAGGTGGAACAGTTCACGTTTTGTACCCCACGGATGGGATGGATCCGAACCAAAATCCAATCCGCTTGTTCTTGTCATCTATCCAACTCATCCACCTTGTTTTGTCATAACTCGTCCACAACTTTTTGAGATGTAGTGATATATTTCGTTTTTGGCCCGAACTATCAAATTTAGAAATTAGGCCTGTGTTGGCCGTTTGACCTTAAAATTAATTGGTAGTTGAATTCAGCGACCTGACATGAAAATGCTCTTCAAATTTCAAGTGAATTGGATGAAAATTGAGGATTTTAGAAAATTTGGCCCAAATTGGACTTTTGGCCTATCTTGACCTTTTGGCCCGTTTACATCAAAATTAATAGGTGGTTGAATTCAGCGACATCATGTGCAAATGGTCTTCAAATTTCAAGTCAATCCGATGAAAATTGACAATTTTGGAAACAATTTTAAAAATTGGCCTATTTTGGATTGACCTTATGGCCTATATTGACCTTTTTACCGAAGATAACCTCAAAAGTAATCGGTTGTTGAATTCACTGACCAGATATGCAAATTCCCTTCAAATTTCAAGTCAATTGGATGAAATTTGAGGATTTCAGAAAATTTGGCTCAAATTTGCCGATTGGCCTATATAGACCGTTTTGGTCAACTGAATTTTAGGAAACTTCAATGTGGGACCGTCGCAGGGTCGGTGACATTAATCTCCGAAAATTTGAGAACGATCGGTTGAGCGATTTGGGCTGGGGGCAAGCGGACAGCCAAACAACCAGACACACAAACAAATGGAGGCAATCAACATACTTGTCAAATGTTTTTTTTCTTTTTCCAAGTAACAAACAAACGGACCCAAACACAATACCCTCTCCTTCGGTGAGGGTAACAAGAAACACGAGCTTATGATTTTGTCAATGTCTGAAGAGAGGGAGTAGGGAAGAGCCTGCCTATTTGAAGGATGAGGGATGTCACGGCTGAGGGTGAAGTCATCAACAAATACACAGAGGATTTTCCATAGTCAGGAAGGTCGGTTTCCTGAGAGTCAGCAAGGTCAGGTTTTCACCCGAGAAGGCCGAAAGTGTTCTCAACATCTTCAACTCAGCCTCGGCAACGGGCTCATGTGGCTCAGCAATGGGCTCATACGGCATCAATACCCACATTCTCAGATCCTGCAATGCTGCTCGCTTCTCCTCTGTCTGCTCTATTCAACCTGTCCCTCACTTGAGATCACCTATCATCTGTTTAGAAGACAGCCAACTTCACTCACACATACAAGAAGAGTTCAGAAAATGTATCCCCTCAACCACGGACCAATTATTCTACTCCAATTTTTTTCAACCAATAACTGCAGCTGATATTAAATATTCCCACTGCTCAAACGGCCTGATCTCTGATCATCAGTTTGGATTCCATCGCAGTCATTCACATTTGGAAATGCTGCAGGTTCTTCCTCAACGATAGATGGACACCCTGAATGTTAAACATGAGGTCAGGGTTGTCACTCTGGACATTTAATAGTCTGGCACTCCACTCTGCTTGTCTGTGGCAAACGAAGCCACCTTGATTGCCGGCTTGACGGTTTCCCACACACATGTTGTCACCCCACCTTGGAGAGAATGGACTTCCCAAAGGCAGCATCCAGGAGCCCAATCTTATCACTCATATACTTAAAATGATAACCGAATTCTCCTTGCAGATGACTCTTTTATCCATCCATCCATCCATCCATCAGGACCATACTCTTTGCAGAGCGTTGGTGCTGCCTAAGCAGTTTCCTTGGCTATTGAGCACAATCCTGGACGGGTCACCACTCCGACATAGGATTACCAGCAAGCTGGTACTCATTTTGCCGACCTCGGAAGGATGACAGGCAGAGTCAACCCCACCTAGTATTAATTCAACAGCCAAGTGGGATTTGAACTCAGGATCCTAGGATCCCAAGCCCACCACCCTAACCATGAAGCCAACACCAGGCAGACTCTTTTTATGCTGTATCCGATTCCAACACCAGGATGGCAGCAGCTCCTTTTCTCTTCTCACTTGGAAAGGATCAGATGCTGATGTGACAAATAAAATTGTCATTCAATGCAGTCAAATGTCAAAGTCCTACCTTACGTCTCTGGAAGGATATCCTCATAAACCCACCTATACATTTCCACAACCAAATACAAGAAGACATTCAGTCTCTTATGTCTCTGGCCCTCATCATCAGTGATGACCTATTTTAGGCAGACCATGTATCCAAACTGAAGTTTAAGGCTGACAACAAACTGGGTATGCTCAGTCGCACAAGGTACTTCATTGGTAATTCTGAACTCCAGACTTACAAGACCTTTGCGTGTAGCTCAGCGATATACTGCTCTCCACAATGGGCCAGTATCTCTACATATCACCTCTCTCTCACCTGTTACAAAGCTCTCTTGAACAATATTGATGTTTCAAAGTTGAAGAACAGAGCTCACTACTCTTCCAATGCAGACGTGTTGGTGGCCTCTATCTCTTTATTTCCCTCACCTATATTCTGATCTTCTCAAAACCCTACATTTTGCCCCAGTTACTCTCAGGTGCATAAGATCTTCAAGCAAACCCCCTCCTTGTCAAACTCCCAAACTCTGACTTGATACTCCCCTTTACCTCCTTCGTCCTTCTTTTCTCCTGCTATTGCATCTGCATTCACATTCCTGAAGCGATGCAATACCACTCTTCCCTTCAGAGCTTCCAGGTGCCAGCGCACCACAATCTGATGACATTCTCCATCCAATCATATTTTCCAACCACATTAAAGCTCAGCAATCCAAGTTCTCGTATTCACAGTTAAACATGTTACTCCACGACGCTCTCTTTGATCATCCATTCCATTTCTTGGAACGTACACCGGTTGTCCCACTGTCTGTACGTTGCATCTCTTCGCTCAGTCGCACTACCTTCCTGGTCTTCCACGAGGCCAGACTTTGAATCCAAAAAAAAAACCAAATCATTAAGGATTTGAAATGCATGCTTTCCTCATACCGACACAAAGATAAGATTTTTTTCAATCGACAAAAGCGAAGGCTTTTCATTTCCAACTTTACATCCTCACTATTAGATGAGCTTTACGGCATTGTGCAGTTAAACAAAACAAAAACCCTCAAGTTCAATGATTCTATCCAAATCTCTTGAAACCTCTCCTCTCAAAGATTGGTAAGTATTCCGAATTGTTTCGAGAAATTCATGAAATGGAGCCCTTTTGGCGGAGGGGGGAGTTGGGAGGTGGGGGAGGGAGGGATATTGCAAACGACATTAAAACACAGATAAACAGCGTGCGGAGGCAGTATTAAAAGTATAATCTTTTCTGCAATTAACCGAAACTTTTCTTTCTGGAAAAAATAAAAAAATATAAGAACGGCAAAACAGATCTATTTCGATGCATGCATGAAGGAGAATAGATTTCATGCGCGATGAGCCGCCAATCGTAATCAAGCAAAGTCCAAATGAGTTTTGTAACACATGTGGCCGTACACGACATCGTCGGCGCCTGCTTTTCATAAAGGAAAGGCAACCCCAGGTCGAGCAGAGGTCGGACCACACTGCCTGGCCCTGCCCCGCCTGCTTTCAAACAGTGGAAAAAACAGGAATCAGTGAGTCTTCATAGTGTATACCATCAAACTAACTGATAATGTGAAGGCAACCCCTTCCGACCAATACACAGGATTTTTTTTTTTTATAACAGAATCAAAAGGGTTCATCAAGATGAAAGTGGAAACAGAATAGGCCCTACAGAAAATGTGGTACAGATAAGGATTTTGCTGATAAGTATATATTTTAAATTGTATCAAAGTTAGTCAAAAACACAACAAGGTTAACGATATTAACAGTGAGTAAGGGGAAGCATGAGTAATATCTTCATGGCAACTCTCCTGCTCTTTGTGAAGGACACCGTGGGATCTTTCATGTCCACCAAATACCAGCACCGTCAGATGGTTACTCTGGCTTAACGTCCTCGGATGGACGGCACTCACATCGATACCATGTGCTGAATACAAAACACGGGCGAGACAACTCAAATGCAAGTCGGACGGCTTAGAGCTGCAACAAAAAGGACATAATGTGTTGAGCTGAACTTAAACCATCGGGAATGGACTCTCGACCGACGATAGCATCACGTGGTCATGCGCTGCCCGATTAGCAAGGGCGAAAGTTCATTGCTGACCACAGATGGTACATTGGATGAGGCTTCTCATAATGTGCAAAGACCTTTACAGTAATAACGATAATTTTATTTTGTTTTGTTCAATGTTTTCTCGATGTGGCAAAGCACCAACATTGTGTTATTAATAATCCAAGGAATAAAGAGGCTGCAGACTATGATTGTGAAAGAGTAAATAATTAGAGTTAGGAATGAAATAATGGATAAAAAGAAAAAAAGAGACAAAACTTGACACCTTCACTCTTCCATCATCTGATCACCAAGGGTTACAACCTCAAGAAAATGAAATAACTTTCCAAACACCAAAAGTGTTCGATCTG
>NC_140966.1:105922309-105934809 GCF_056783735.1 Eptatretus burgeri | reverse complement strand
TGTTTCCACTTGCATGTCAAATCGACCGCGACTTGGTACCGAAGGAGAAATTGCCCTGCTTGGACAACGAAGAAAAATACATCACAATGTTAACAATTGTGTTCCCCGACACTCCAGCGAGCTCAATTTGGTATAAAATTGTGGGGCGTAATGAGGGCAAGAGGACCTTCCTTTCCTTCTTTTCCTTTGTAAATTGCATCTTGTTTTTTGTTTTTAAATTCCCTTTATTGTAAAAGGGCTAATCCTGTAGTTAGCTTAATGGTTAGGGGTGGTGGGCTTGGGATCCGAGGGTCCCGAGTTCAAATCCCGCTCGGCCGTTGAATTAATACCAGGTGGAGTTGACTCAGCTTGTCATCCTTCCGAGGTCGGCAAAATGAGTGCCAGCTTGCTGGAATGTCCCGGTATGTGCCCCGGTTTAGAATGCTGTCAATCTTTCAAGCTGTCACTGATTTTGACACCTCTGCTGTATGATTCGGAACTTGTGGTTATAAAAAAAATTGTTCTGATAAATTCTGTTTTGAAATAATCAAACATAAATCAACCAATCAAATCAATCAATGATCTGGAGAATGTACCATTTTGGGGGTACAGATATAAACCATCAATCAGTTTAGCTTTTGAGGATCGGAAATAATCCAGAACGTAACAATATCAACACAACACTTGGGGTGGATGCAGCCTTTTCAGCATGCTTATTCTATTGGGCCACCATCCATGAAAGATATGATGGTTCTGTTAACCGAGACCCCAAGGCAACAGCACACAACATATAGCGGTTCCCGAGTGAGTTATTTCATCATTACATATTTCAGGTGGGATTCTCCCTTGTGTCAGGTGGGCCGAGAAATATGCATGGTGTGGGATTAGGTCGGTCTTCCTCTCTTTCAATTTCTTTACGAACGCCACATTCAAACCCGTTCCCGCCAAACCCCAACTGTCACTACGTTCCACCAGCACACGATTCACCGACCAACTTCCCATTTCACTTTCATCCCTTCGCTATCATCCATAACAACCCCACCTGCTTCAAACACAAATACGTTATTCCTTATCGTTTACAACGCACCATCCAAGCTCACCATTCCAGCACCCGCTCGCTACTCAGACACCTGCTTGTCATTGACCAGACAATGCCACCTCACCATGAAGACACAACCACAACCACTTCAATCACCTTGCTACCACCCACAACCACCTCGCCCACTCACTGCATCACGAGTGCCTTGTTCCCTCCAACCATCATGCTACATCCTATTCCTGCTCAGCTAACCCGGTTCCACCATCAACCAAGCCTCACTTTACAAAGATCACAATCTCCACTGATCACTTTGTTGTGCCTCTTTGCCAGCGAAGACTGCCCCGCCCATCCAGCCTGCCGTTGGCACCTTTGCTGGGCGTTTGTGTGAAAAATGTGGGGTGCTGCATTCAGACCTATATTAACCACGGAGATGATACGCATGGCCTGACCAGGACATGGATGGGGCCATTTCCAAAAACTGCAATCTTGGAGGAGTGTAATGCCATGCAGGACAAGCTCAGGACCAATGGGCATGTTGCGCTCAAAGGACAAAAGGCGGAGCGTGACTCTTGCTCTCCATAGCCACGTCTGAGGATGGGTGAGGTGTGAACCCAGACCTCCACCAAACTCCACAGCTCTCGAGCGGTTTTAAAAGCACAGGATGCTCAATGTTCAGAGCGAGCTGGTTTTGCTGGGTTTTATCCTGTGGTTTAACTGGACTGGTGCACAAGCTGGAACTGGCGGATCATGCGGAGCACATTGGAGAGGTGGGAACCCAGGCAATGCTCAGCGCAGGCACTCGCATTTCGAGTCTCACATGTTCTTTTTCTACTTTCTCTGATTTGTCTCCTTCAGACGCACAAGAGCGATCAGCGAGGGCAAGCGAAGAGCCTGACCAACCATTATTTTAAGAGCGAACCACTGACACGCGCCCTGCCCATTTTTCCTCGAAAAAGCGCACGGCATTTGCACCTCCTCACCATGCACCGAGACACTCATCAGTTCCCACTTCCCTTCCCTTCACCACATGGGATCACCCCGGGCTCGCAAGTCCAGGCCGTGTGAGAGAGGCCGCCAATACGCCTCAAACTTCTCTTTTTCTCGCTTTATTATCTAACCTCCTCATAAATGTGAATGCTTGGTGCCAATGTTGTGTGTAACATCAGTAAGGTGTGTAAGAAGTGATTATAATGGGTAATTGCTGCACAGTCTCCTCTCTCTGTACATTGCACACCACACCAATGGATGTACGTCTGCTGTACGGATCAATGTAAATACAACTCGTCTTGAATGTACCACATACCTTTCCTCACCCCCCCCCCCACACTCCCCTTTTTGGAAATAAACCCCCTATACATGCTCTTCAAACCTCCTCGTAATGTCTGTTCTTTATTGGTTCAGCACAGTCCACACCATTGTTAGATGGGAAGTTTACCCCAATTGATTGGCTCCAGTATAGCCAGTGCGTACCTTCGGGTCTCACTTGGCCGCACTTGAATAAAGAGACGGGTACGCACTGAGGGCACAGACCTCGATTCGTTAGGTCAACTCACCGACAGGTAAACAGTATCAGATGAGGAAGTCAATTAGACTTGATCGTTCCAATTGACATACGCGGTTGCTTTACAACCCGCCGGACTACGGAGTTATCCACGGGACATCGGCCTGCAGGACTGGGCGTTTCGGAGGAATCAGAGCGATTCCCCTCGTGGTAATCCCCGAATCCCTAATCTGCAACAATATGTTGAAGACGTCATAGAGGGTCTCCTGTGCAGACTCCGTGAGCTGCCAAGAGTTCCAAGAATAAGATGTACATTCCAGCGTGGGTTTTTATTTTAAAGAAAGCAATTACTTGATCAGGCTGGCAGGATATACAGCCTAGAGCAGTGGTTCGAAATCCGTGGCCCAATCAGCACATTGCTGTAGCCCAAGTGATATCCTGTTAAAAAAAAAGAACCTTTTTAGCAGCGTCTCGCGTAGCGAACGCTGTTCATAGAGAGCTCGGCGTTGTTGTTGTTGTTGTTGTTGTTGTTCTTCTTCTTCTTCTTGTTATTCTTCTTGTGAAGACAAAACCTTAACCTCTAGGACTCGGCTCTTGTATATACATGATCCGGATCTCCTTAAATACTGAGCACATGTACACATCCTCGCATTGATGGTGCCTTTTGAGAGCGTCTATCATGAACTTTTAAATATATTCGGACATTTGCTTAAAAGTTTCGAAAAGTTCATGTTACTATTTAAAGATTATTCCATTTATCGTATTGTAATTTCGTAAATACACTATTTATTTTGTAAATACGTAAATACATTATGACGGGTCTCGCTATTGGCTTAATCAAGGCACGTGACGAAATATCGGAAGTTGTTGTTGGTTTTTTTTTTTTTAGCCGACAAAACCTTTAGGACTGGACACATTTGTCCTCGTTTATGGAAACCGCCACAAACAAGGCAAAAAGCCACTTGAGGTTGTGCTGCATCACGTGATTGGGTTTTGGTATATCATGACTCGCCCGACAGGGGTGGCTGTGATGTACATCCGGCCACGCAATAAAGCGGAGTTACTGCTACGCTCTCACTCTCCATGTTCCGCTGTGCCTCGGACACCACAATTGGCTGACGAGGATGTTGAGTGGACGAGTCACGGCGCATGGACAGGTGCCCGTTTTTGTCAGAGACGACTTCGAATTGTTTTCAGAACAGTTGGGGTGCTATTTCGACGCGAATGATGTGGTCGACGCGAGCAAACAGAAGTCGATCTTGCTCGCCTCGCTATCGGCGGATCATTATCGACTGCTGAGTGATTTGGTGGCACCGGGCAAGCCCAGTGGGGACGCGCTGTCATTTCAGGACATTGTGCGGAAGATGAAAGCACACATGGCGCCGGAGAAGTCATTACAGCTGGCTCGATACCAGTTCGATCGCCTCGCGAAAGGTACGGAGGAGCGCATCGCTGATTTCGTGGTTTGAGTGAAGCATTCTTCCGTGGCCTGCAAGTTCACGGCGGGGGAGCGTCCGGCTCGGCTCAGAGATTGTTTTATTTCTGGTTTACAAGATGCGAAAATGGTTTCGGCAATTCTACGGCTGAAGGGTGAAGCCATTACATTCACCTCAGCGGTCGACACTGCTACAGCTGTTGAGCAGACTCGCGGAGATGTTCGGGCCATCACCGGCCACAGCATGCCGGATGGCCTGGGGCCCATGCGGTGTCGCGAGCGCCCCGGGACGCACGCGCGACCTTCGGTGCAGGCCGGGGCCAGACGTCGCCGCGCGGCTGCACGAGTGGCGAGGTGACCCCGCGGACGTATTTGGGATGCGGAGGTCGACACCTGCGCCATGTGTGCCAGTTTAAAAACACCGTGTGTTTACATTGTCACAAGGTGGGTCATCTGAAGCGTGTGTGCCGAGGGGCGTTGGCCACCATTAAGTTCATGGACGGCGATGTGCGAGGCAACCTCGGCGACCTCGGCGACCCGGGGCGGAACCGGCAGCCATTGATGGGCCTGTTTTCAATTGGCCCTGTGGTGGCGCGCCCGATGACGGTGGAAGTCGAAGTGAACAACACGCCGATCACGTTTCAGGTCGATACAGGAGCGGCGGTGTTGATCATCGGCGAACAGGCCACGCATAGACTCAACGACCTGAAGCTTATCAGGTTCGACCTCACACTGTTCACGTACACCCGCGAGAAGATAACGCCAGTCGGGATGGCAGATGTGTCTGTGCGCTACCAAGGCCAGGTCGCCACGCTTCCGTTGTACATCGTGCGGGGGAGGGTCTGTCTCTCCTCGGCCGAGACTGGCTGACCCGCATCAGGCTAGACTGGGCCGCCGTTCACCTTGTGCAACCCGTGCCGAGCCGATGGGAGGATCAATTGGAGAAGATTCTTCAAAGACATCAAGGTTTGTTTTTGCGACGACCTTGGGAAACTCAAGAGCGTGGAGGCAAAGCTCTTCCTGAAGGAGGGGGTGGTTCCTCGTTTTTGTAAACCACGACCGGTGCCGTATGCCCTGCGGGACAAGGTCAAGGGTGAACTGGGTAGGCTGGAGGCCTGTGGAGTGATCAAACGGGTGTCGTACTCAGATTGGGCCACCCCGGTCGTCACGGTGCTGAAACGGAATGGAGACGTCCGATTGTGCGGGGACTTCAAGTCCACCGTTAACCTGGGGCTCAGCGTGGAGCAATATCCACTGCCGTCAATCGATGAAATATATGCGCGATTGGCGGGGAGTCAATACTTCACGAAGCTTGATCTGCGTGATGCATATTTTCACCTGCGGATGGATCCCGGGAGTAGCGACCTTCTGACAATCAACACGTGTCAAGGGCTCTATCGATATACCCGATTCTGTTTTGGGATTGCTTCGGCCCCGGCCTTGTGGCAGAAAGCCATGGATCAGGTTTGCATTGGTCTGTCCGCTCAAACCTACCTGGACGATGTGCTCATTGCGGGGAAAACGGCGGACGAGCACCTTGCGAACATTGCCCAAGTGCTGACGAAGCTAGAAGCGGGTGTGGCCTGTGCTTGAACAGGGACAAGTGCGCGTTCTTCAAGCAGCGCTTGGAATACCTCGGGCACATCATCACGCCGGAGGGGTTGTTGAAAGGCCCTCGGAAGGTGGAAGCGATTCAACACATGCCACCGCCTCGCGACAAGACGCAGCTGCGCTCGTTCATTGGTATGGCCCAGTATTACCAAAGGTTAGTGCGAGGGCTCAGCTCACAGCTTGCGCCGTTAACGCGGTTGCTCAGGAAGGACGAGCGCTGGGCCTGGGGGCCTGCACACCAGGCGGCGTTCGACCGCGTCAAGCGGCTGCTCACAGTGGATACGGTCCTCCTGCACTACGAGCCTGCGCGTCCGCTCTTATTGGCATGCGACAGCTCTGCATATGGCATCGGGGAAGTGCTCTCCCACAGGATGGACGATGGTTCCGAGCGGCCTGTTTGTTTTGCATCCCGGACCCTGTCCGCAGCAGACCGGGAATATGCCAAAATCGAGCGCGAGGCTCTCAGCCTCGTCTGGGGTGTGCGAAGGTTTCATCAATACCTGCTGGGGCGGCATTTCACTTTGCAGATGGATCACAAACCACTTCAATTCATCCTGAAACCAGAACGCGGGGTACCGGTGGTAGCGGCCACGCGAATACAGCAGTGGTGTCTATTTCTTGCTGCTTACAATTACAATATTCAGTTCCGAAGCACCGAAAAGCATGCTAACTGCGACGGGCTCTTGCGCTTGCCTTGCGCGGAGGGTCCAGCTGCGTCTGAGTCGGCCGACCGGGTTGATGTGTTCGCGCTGGGCCAGGTCCAAAGCAGGCCGATCACGGCCAAACAGGTCGCGGTGGAATTGGCTCATGATCCAGCGCTCGCCCATGTCGTTCAGGCGATTTCTACTGGGAATTGGAGCGATTTACCTTCAACACCGGCATTTCAGCCTTTCACGTCACGCGCATCGGAGCTGTCGTTGGTCCAACGGTGCGTTATGTGGGGAATGAGGACGGTGATTCCACCGAAGTTCAGGCAGCGGTGTTTGGAAAAACTGCATGTCAGTTACCTTAGTGTCGTGAAGACCAAGAGTCTTGCTCGTAGCCTGTTGTGGTGGCCGGGGTTGGACAAAGACATTGAGCAGTTGGTTAAGCATTGTACCACGTGTCAAACAGATGCTGATAACCCGCGTCGAGCTTCGGGACTATGGACTACCCCAGCAGGGCCTGACAGAGGGTCCATGTGGATTTTGCGGGGCCGGTTAATGGCAAAATGTTTTTGATTGTGATCGATGCATTCTCAAAATGGCCGGAGGTTGTAGTAATGCAGCATACATCAGCAAACATTACAGTAGAAAAGCTGTGGACGATCTTTGCTAATAAAGGATTACCTGAGGTTCTGGTCTCTGATAACGGTCCGCAGTTCATCGCAGGTGTATTTGATGAGTTTATGCGTCAAAATGGTATTCGACATCTAAGGTCCGCACCGTATCATCCTGCGATGAATGGGCAGGCGGAGTCGTTTGTTTAGATGTTGAAATGGGCTTTGTGCAGGGGGGGTGTGGGGGGGGGTGTTGCACCTTTGCAGACGGTGGTCGATGTCTTTTTGCTCCAACACAGGAAAGCTATTCATCCTGTCACGGGCGATTCTCCTGCCATTCGTCTCTATGGACGGGCATTGCGGTCCAGACTGGATTTGCTGCGACCTGGAGGGTCGGTGAGTGTGGCGGTGTCGCTGCTGCTGCGCGGTTTTGATGTGGGACAGCGGGTAATGGTGTGCAATTATTTCCACGGTTCCAAATGGGTGCCGGCTGTGGTCTCTGTGGTACGAGGGCTGGCGAATTGCATGGTGCGGACTGATGGTGGGGAGGTGTGGAAGCGGCACGTGGACCAAATGCATGATCGCTGTTCAGCGTCACCCCCCCCCCCCCCCGTGCCGAGTGATGTGGGACCCTCTCCTGTGTTGTCGCCGTGGCCAGACGTTGTATCGCCAGGGCCGGACGTGCCGACAGCCGCGGGGTCTTCACCTGATTCAGTCCTGCCCGAGGACGACGAGCGAGCTGGTCGGCCGGGGGAGTTGTTGTTGCGGATGGGGCAAGTCCGGCGAGGGTGTCACCTCGACCTAGCCGGGAGGCGTCTGAGCCTGGGCCGTCTGGCGTCGCTGCCCGCCCGAGGCGGGTCAGGAAACTTGGAGGATTTTGAATGTTGATTGGTTTCGTTTGGTCATGTTATAATTGTCATTTCATCATTCGAATTGTCATTTTACGAGGGTAGGAGTGTGCTGTATCACGTGATTGGGTTTTCATATATCATGACTCGCCTGCTAGGGGTGGCAGTGATGTACATCCGGACGCGCAATAAAGCGGAGTTACTGCTACGCTCTCGCTCTCCATGTTCCGCTGCGCCTCGGACACCACAGAAGTAAGAGGCTACATGAAAGTTAAATCAAGTTAAAGCAAAACAAATAGAATAACATACAAATAAAAGAAGAAAATCAAAAGAAAACCTTCAAGACAGCCACAGAAGAACCAAAAAACATTCACAAAAGAGGTGGTGGCAGGCAAGGCCAAGTCTCACCAAGATGAGCAACCACCTTGAATACAAGACAGCTTTGTACAAAGGGAAGTGTCATATCTCCCACAAATGTAAGTGTCAAACCAGATTATTTTAAGAGTTAATATACTTGGACTTAGTTTGCTAATTTAAAAAAATGTGCTTCATAGACATTTGATAGTGTAGAAATGAAATGTATTACATCAGAATGTTTATTATGCCCACGCTTTGTGAAACCCTCCCCCCCCACCAAAAAAAAAAAAAACGGGAGGATATTGTAATCGGCTCCATCTGTCTGTCCGTCTGTCTGTCCGTCTGCGTCACGCTATATCCTCCGAAACGGTTACGCAGAATTAAAACTTGGTAGTCATGATCAGCACAAGGCAACAAGGTGCAAGAGCAGTATCATTTTTGGTCACAGCCCTTGGGCTGTGTCAAAAGGTCAAATACCACTAAGTGCAATTACGGGCACATTTTTTTCTCGCAGTTTTTAATGAAACTTTGTAAGTGCAATCAACATCGGAGGAAACACCAAATATGCAACAATTTTTTTGATTTGACCATCGGTTTATGTGCTTTGGAGTGGGGACTTATTGTCAAAGTGGTCAAAACAGAATATTTTATGAACTCATAATTTGACATTGGGTCATTCCTAGTATAACATTTGCCATCTTTACCTTTGATGGTAAAGGTACCTTTACCTTTACCTTTACCTCCGCCAACTTTACCATCTTTACCTTTACCTCTGCCACCGAAGGTGAAGGAGGTTATGTTTTCACCCCTTTCTGTCTGTTTGGCCGTTTGTCTGTCTGTTTGTGTGCAGTATTTCTCAAAAAGTTGTGGACGGATTTGGATGAAATTTTGTGGACAGGTTGGGGGTGTGTGACAAAGACGAACTGATTAGATTTTGGTGAAGATTTGGATCCGACAACTCGAATTTATAAGTGATTCTTCACCGATGAGAGAGAGGGCCAAAAACGATATACAGCACGATATCTCAAAAAGCTGTGGACGGATTCGGACGAAACTTGGTGGACCCGGGTGTTTATCAAGGATGAATTGATTCGATTTTGGTGATGATCCGAATCTGGATACAATGATTATTTAATTTTAAAGTGAATCTTCACCATTCATTGAGAGGAGATTGGAACCATAATCTGTGCAGAGCGTTGGTGCTGCTTCAGCAGTCTCCTTGGCTATTGAGCACAATCCTGGACGGGTCGCCACTCCGACACAGTATACCAGCATGCTGGCACTCATTTTGCCGACCTCGGAAGGATGACAGGCCGAGTTAACCCCCACCTGGTATTAATTCAACAGCTGAGCAGGATTTGAACTCAGGACCCTGGGATCCCAAGCCCAGCACTCTAACAATTAAGCCAACACCAGGCATATTCATTGAGAGATAGGGTCAACCAGAGTTGGTGTCAAAGCCCCCCAATGCTTGCCTGTTTATACATTTATCGTTTTTAAAAGGCTCGTCTCAGAATTAATATTTTTTATAAAGCATTGCAGTGAAGTCTGATCCAAATAATTTAAAAGCCATATGCGTATTTGTATATTGTAATCAGTAACAAGAGCGCAAGTGAGCACAATATACACCTGAACAAGAAGGTATATACAGAATTGTGCGACTACATGGAAAACAGCATCCTGGTTGCCATGGCAACCACTTTAGATGACGAACGTATGTCGCGACACACTGTCTCCAGTCTGTACCTATGTACCAAATATGAAACGTGAAATTTGAAAACTTTGGGAGTTAGAGTGTGGACAGGAACGGATGGAAAACAGCATCCTGGTTGCCATGGCAACCATTTTAGATGATGAAGGTATGTTGCGACATACCGTCTCCAGAGTCTGTACCTATGTACCAAATATGAAACGTGAAAGTTTAAAACTTTGGGAGTTAGAGTGTGGATAGGAACGGACGGATGGACAGACAGACAGACAGACAGACAGACAGACGACACATAATATGCCCCGATATATATATATATATATATATATATATATATATATATATATATATATATATATATATATATATCGGGCGTATAAAAAATATTGTGGTAGATAAAAACATTATAAAGGAAAAAATAACTTGCACCAAAAACTTTAACATTTTCACGCTGACGCTGACGCTCACGCTCATGCTGGGGGTATCGCTATAGCTCTCTGTTCTTCAAACAGGCGAGCTAAAAACGATATATAGTATGATATTTCAAAAATGTATTGGGCCTGATATGTTCTCCTGAATCGGGCAATGCGTGGTGGAGGTATGCGCACTACCGAGTGCCCTTCGAGTTTAACTTTGCTTTTGGTGGGAAGCGTAGAGATTTGTGATGACACGCTCTAGTTAGCTCGCCTGTTCGAAGAACAGAGAGCTACAGTGATACCCCCGGCGTGAGCGTCAGCGTGAGTGTGAAAATGTTAAAGTTTTTGGTGCAAGTTATTTCCTTTCTAATGTTTTTATCTACCACACTATTTTTTACTGATTACAATATACAAATACATACATTGCTTTAAAATTATTTGGATCAGACTTCACTGCAATGCTTTATAAAAAATATAATTAGACGAGTCTTTTAAAAACGATAAATGTATAATCAGGTGAGCATTGGGTGGCTTTGACACCAACTCTGGTTTATATTGCATTACCGTCAGATAACATTTACAAAGCATTTTAATGACGGATCTATGAGAGGTAAGTTGTGTGAATGCGGGGCCTCATAACATATTGAGAGCTGCAAGTGTGGCTCCCGATGATAAATAAGTTGAGAACCATTGACCTAAAGGTATGAGCACTCACATCTGAGCTGGTTGGTCTCGGTTTTAATCTCGGCCAAGCTACAAACCATCATTCTTGAGTTCAACAAGCAGGGTGAGGTATCAATGTGTGTATCACCCCACACATGGATGTTAAACTGGGCGCACCATCTGCAAGCATTAGTTGGTGGCCGTTAAACACTCTGTGGTGTGCTTCACGATGAGTGGGTGAACTATCGCCGGCACCCTGGCCAAATTTCAAATTTCTGCGAGTCAAGTATTCTGCGTGGGAGTCGTGACCCGTCCATGATTGTAACTCCACCCGAGAAACTGCTTCGGCGGAACCAACGCTCTGTACAAAGCACTGCACATGAGAAATTACTTGATCAACCAATAGAAAGTACATAAAATAACACTATCTTAGAATCCACATGACAACTATCTCCCGCTTGTCATGACCCTCTCATGTGCCCTTCCGTAATGGGCTGTGCGGACCACCCAAAACAAAGTTCCAGTGCCCACCGGCTGAGCAATTCGATTCCCACACAGCGGCAAAGCACAAAGCCCTGAGAGAAACGTGCTTTTACTTCAACACCCAAGTCAATGAAGTTTGATCCTTTAAAGTTTAGGAGTGGGGGGAAGGGGGAGGGTGGGGAAGAGAGTTAATTTGGTAAGTGCAAAGAAAGGAAGATCAAATGGAAAAAGGGTGTACACGTGCAAGTACAGCAATCGAATGATAAAGCAAATCACTCTAATTTGTAATAAGAGCGAGAAGTGTTTTAACGGCTCAGTTTCGCATCATCGCAAGGGAGATAAAATCATGGCACGCTGATCTGACTGAGACGTCACATTCCACAGCTCCTTGCCTGGCCTGGCCAGCAAAACAAGCCAATGGCTTTCAAAAACCCCATGTGGTGGAAGGACTCATTAGCAAGATCTCAAGATCGGCTTTCACTCCCACAACCAGGCCGCAATGGGTGGTCAAAGCCTGGTCAACTCATTTGGGCGGTGAAACAATAGAAATAAATTCGGCATATTTTCACGCAAGTAACTTTTGCATTTTCGGTGAAGCTAATTTCAATCAAATCACAAATGTTCATACTGGGGTCGAGGTGAGAGATTCGAGGACGAAGTAAATCGAATAGGACGAAAGATACAAGCAGTAGAAACTCCGTTCAAATTGTGCATAAACAAAGTGTGTGAGAATGCTATTTGGTACACTTTCCAAGTTGTGAATAATAATTGGAAGTTACAGGCATAAAAGTTTTTAAAGTCAGCACTCAGAGATGAAAATTGTCCCACGTGAAGTTCAGCGACACGAAAGTCAATGCACGTAATTGATGGTTTGCTGGTTTTGCACCGCCCGGAGGCAATTTCCGGCAGAGGGAGATGATGTTCAGTTAAAGATCGCCACATTTTTCATCGTGACATCCATGACATGACATTTGATGGAAGTCAACATACATGAAGTAACTGCAGTATATTTTCTCATACTTGTTCTCTGGTCAATCAATGAGGTTGGTGAAATTTTGGAGTGATCAGTTAAGCGGTTCTCAAAGAGATATTTGAAATATATGTGCTGCATTTGTAAATCCAAGATGTCCATCAAACTTTCTGGAACAATCAGCTTCGTTGGAAGATTTGCACTCATTCTCGTGACTTGAAACAACTCTTAA